>NC_141031.1:15815000-16161000 GCF_052040795.2 Danio rerio
GTGTGCTGATGAAGGAAATGTTGAAGATGCTGTAGTGCCGTGGACAAGACCCTGCATCCCTCCACCTGCCTGGGTGTCCTTGTCTGAACCAGATGTTGGTGTGGTCTCTTCATCTTTAGTATGAATCGGTTTCTCAGGCATGGACAGCCTTACCTCACAACTCTGTTCCAGTCTGACTGCAGCACTGAGGGATGTGATGGCAAAAACAATTGAAGTCCAGCATGCAGCAGAACATGGGGTTTTGTCTGAAATACATGATTGTTTGAATAAGTTTGAATATAGCTTAGTTTTGTATCTTGTTGACTTGTATTTATTTATCATGGTTACCATTATTCATTCTTTTAATCATACATTCATATTTTTTTTAATTGTTGATTAATACATTAATAATTTCAATAATGTATAACTACATTATTTCATTTTTGACTGAAAATTAAGATGTACTCACCTTGGCTACATTTGTCTAGTGACTATTCATGCATAGCTGTGGTGTGTGTGTGCGTGTGCGTGTGTGTGTGTGTGTGTGTGTGTGTGTGTGTGTGTGTGAACAGCATTTATTATTTTTGTAAGTGTTGGGGTGGGCTTTGCAGTCTAGAGTAAATACTCACATTTTTTGAGTGTAAAATTTCTCTAAAGCAAGATTTTCAAGCAGCTGTCCAACATCTTTGTGCAGATGTACCAATGTGCCAACATTAGAAAGGCTATCAGGTAGGGTTATCAAGTTACTGATGGTATTAGGTGTTATTGCTTCTGTCCCTGCTATTTTATTTGTATTATTATGGGATTGTTATCAATAACAATTATTATTAATCATTATTATGCAGAAATAAAAATTTCATACAGGCTTAGGGAAACATTGCTGTATCTTAACAATTAACATAAACAGCAAAAAGAGAACAAATGTAATAGATTTTCTTTTGAAGAATATATGATTATATAATCAAACAAGACTGTAAAACTAACTTTAAGCATGTTCTACAAGTAAATGAAAAATGTTACACAATAAAGGTAACAACAAATTAGGTGAAATTTGACAAGGATATCTTATGTAATAAAATATTAATTTAAATTAAGATTTATTAAACCTGCCATTTATTTAAAGTTGCACTTGTAACATCAGTTATGTAACTTTTTTTTTTATCATCTTGCCGTATGGTTTTTCGTGGCCTCCTGTGAGAGATGTACCCATCTGATGAACACTTCAGAATGTGGACAGAATCAGTAGGAGATTTCTCGCTTTCTCTTTCACGAGTTTATACGGATACGACGTGGATTAGTGCACGCAAATCTGAACGCCTTGAAAAAGTCGTAGCGCTACCGGTAGTTGTCAACAACAAACTCTTCCGCCTTAAAGCTCCGCCTATGCTGGTTGATTGACACCTCATTTGCATTTGATTTATCATTTGCGATGTCAGTTTGAGGATTTGATTCTCCATATGCGATGTCAGTTTAAGCATTTGATTTACCATTTGCGGAGTCGTTTAAGGATTTGATTCACCATTTGCAGAGTTGTTTGAGCATTTGATTCACCATTTGCGATGTCGTTTTAAGGATTTGATTTATAGTTTGAGCATTTGATTCACCATTTGCGATGTCAGTTTGAGGATTTGATTTATCATTTGCGATGTCAGTTTGAGGATTTGATTTATCATTTGAGGAGTCGGTTTGAGGATTTGATTCACCATTTGCAAAGTCCGTTTGAGCATTTGATTTATAATTTGCAGAGTCGGTTTGAGGATTTGATTTATTATTGCAATGTCGGTTTGAGTATTTGATTTATAGTTTGAGCATTTGATTTATCATTTGATCTTTTAAGCATTTGAATTTTCATTTTAATTTTGTTAGGAAAAAACTTCCATAGGAAATGGTTGTTCCCCTTCGGTTGGGGAACTTCAGTGCCATGAAATGGGAGGATTCGGATCAGAAGCCGCTTGTCTGGAGAGTATTGAACGGGCCAATAAATGAAATTAATTGGCAGCGTAAGCTTGCGCAGGTGTGCGGCATCTGCAATTATCTCAGCATATAAGCACACCTGAAGCCAGCAGACGCCATCCTTTTCGCTTCAGATCCTTTCTGAGTGAGTCGATGAGGGTTCCTCTTGCTGATCAGCACTTCAGAGCGAACAAGTGTGTCTCCCGGTCCAGAGTGGGTCTTCGCGGTGGCAGACGGTCGAGCTGGGTTTCTCCCTTGCCTGCGGTTCTTTGGGTCCGGTCCTCCAGAGCGGTGCGTATTGTTGCAAACTTTCCTAAAAGAGCAACACAGTCGTGCAGCACGTCCTTTTCAGGATGGCGCTCCGACTGTGCGTTTCTGGATGCGGGGGTTTCCTGGCTCCGGATGATGGACACGATCACTGCATTGCATGTTTGGGGGTCCAGCATGTTAATGCGGTGCTCGCGGGCGGTTCATGTCGTCATTGCGATGCCATGACCGTTGCACAGCTAAGATCGCGGCTAACTTTCGCAAGAGAGCGAGCCACCCCAGTTGCCTCCTGTTCTAAAAAAGCAGCGGGCGCTCGGGCAGATCTGAGGGTTTCAGCGGGAGATAATCCGCCGCCCACGGGCTCGTGGACCTCTCGCTCCTCACGGCTCTCCATCCAAGCTTCGGGTAGTGGGAGTGATCTGTCTAACCAGATGGTAGCTCTCACACTCGCTGACACCGGAGATCAGATGTCCTCCGCGGCATCGGAGGGTGGGCTTTCACTGTCCGACGAAGATCCGGACCCGCTCGCCCCCTCCAGGCAGGTGAGCGCTGTCAAATCGGATCCTGAAGCGGACATGTTAGCCGTGCTTTCCCGGGCTGCTTCGGCCGTGGGGTTGGAGATGGTTTATCCCCCAGCTCCGCGGCCGGACCGACTAGATGGGTGCTACGTAGAGGACCAGAAGGCGAAGCCTTCGAAGCCTCTCGTCCCCTTCTTCCCGGAAGTGCACAGTAGGCTTTCTGCGTGTGCCTCCGCCCTCACCGCCCTTGACGGCGGAGCTGCCAGGGGGTATGAGGCGATCCCGTCAGTGGAGCGCGCTATCGCGGTCAATCTTTGTCCGCATGGCGCTTCTACGTGGCGGGGTTTGCCCCGCCTCCCGTCCAAAGCCTGTAGGTTGTCTGCCTCCCTCGGAGCCAGAGCTTATAAGGCTGCAGGCCAGGCTGCTTCTGCTTTGCACGCGATGGCCACCTACCAGCGCTACCAAGCGCAGGCGCTGGCCGAGCTGCACGAGGGCGGGTCCAACCCAAGCTTATTACATGAGCTGCGCACCGCGACCGACTATGCTCTTCGGACTACTAAGTCCGCCGCGTGTGCGCTGGGGAGGACGATGTCCACACTTGTGGTTCAGGAACGCCACCTCTGGCTAAACCTGGCCGATATGCGCGATGTTGACAAAGTTTGCTTTCTTGACTCGCCCATATCCCAGGCTGGCCTGTTCGGCGACACCGTCGGTGAATTCACCCAGGAATTCAAGGCAGTGAAAGAGCAGTCGGATGCGATGGGCAATGTCATCTATCGGCGTGGCCGTAAGCCCGCTCCGCCCGCTGAGCCATCCACCTCTGCTGTTCCTCGCCGAGGGCGCCCGCCAACGAGTGCTGCCCCGCCCCCGCCTGCGCCTCCGGCCAAGCGGGCGCGGCGTACACCTCGAAAGCAGGCAGCCCCTCCTGCCCAGGGCGCCGTTAAGTCCGGTAAACGGACCGCGAAGCGTCCCTGAGACAGGCCATCCGGAGAAGGGGAAACTTGCTCTTTCCCCGCTGGAGGGCGAGGCCCCGATAACAACGGTACTTTTCAGTGCCACCAAAACATCAGTAAAAGAGCACTTTTTCCCTTCCCCGGATGTGACTGCACGAGTTCTGCCAGTCCGGGACGCGCTGCCTTCCGGCTCGCAGACTCTATGTGCTTCGCCAGTGGCTCACGAGCGCTGGGGGGACGGTCTCCCTTCCCTCAGCCCTCCAGCCCCCTCTCCGGAGTCAGGGTGCGGAGCCAGAGCGAATCGCTCTCCTCCAGCTCTTCCGCGGGACCCTCGTGCTTCCCGGATCAGCACACCCACTCCGCGCTGCCCCACCGCTGGTACGTCAGCGATTGTAGCGATGACTCCATTAGCGAGGGCTCTGCCTGCCTGGTTAGCGCGGGCCAGCCCCTCGCGGTGGCTCATACGCACAATCAGACTCGGTTACGCGATTCAGTTCGCGAAACGGCCCCCCAAGTTTACGGGCGTGTATTTCTCCAGGGTCAACCCCCTGTCCGCCCCTGTCTTGCGAGAGGAGATTGCTGCCCTCCTGGCGAAGGGTGCAATCGAGCCGGTTCCTCCAGCCGAGATGGAGAGTGGGTTTTACAGCCCATACTTCATCGTACCCAAAAAGAGCGGTGGGTCACGGCCAATCCTAGATCTGCGCGTTTTGAACCGCTGTCTGCACAGGCTGCCGTTCAGAATGCTCACGCAGAGGCGCATTCTCCAATGCGTTCATCCTCAGGATTGGTTTGCAGCCATAGACCTGAAGGTTGCGTATTTCCATGTCTCCATTCTTCCACGCCACCGCCAATTTCTGCGGTTTGCGTTCGAGGGTCGAGCGTGGCAGTACAAGGTCCTCCCCTTCGGGCTCTCTCTGTCTCCGCGGGTCTTCACCAAACTCGGGGAGGGTGCCCTAGCGCCCCTTCGGCTCGCGGGCATTCGCATACTCAATTATCTCGACGACTGGCTGATTTTAGCCCACTCGCGGGGGCAATTGATTATGCACAGGGACAAGGTGCTTCGGCATCTCCGCCTACTGGGGCTTCAGGTCAACCGAAAAAAGAGCAAACTCGCCCTCGTGCAGAGGATTTCTTTTCTCAGGATGGAGCTGGACTCGATCACCATGGTAGCGCACCTCTCCGAGGAACGCGCTCGCCTGTTGCTGAACTGTCTGAGGGAGCTCGACAGCAAACTAGTGGTCCCACTGAAGTTCTTTCAGAGGCTCCTGGGGCATATGGCATCCTCAGCCGCCGTCACGCCGCTCGGGTTGCTCCATATGAGACCACTTCAGCACTGGCTTCACGATCGGGTCCCCAGACGCGCATGGCACGCGGGCACACACCGGGTCTCGATTACTGCGCTGTGTCGCCGCGCCCTCAGCCCTTGGAACGACCCCTCGTTCCTACAGGCCGGTGTGCCTCTAGGACAGGCGTCCAGCCATGTTGTTGTTTCAACAGACGCTTCCAACACGGGTTGGGGGGCCGTGTGTCGCGGGCATGCGGCTGCGGGCCTGTGGAAGGGTGCCTAGCTGCATTGGCATATCAATCGCCTAGAGCTGTTGGCAGTGTTCCTCGCTCTCCACCGCTTTTTACCGGTGCTGGAGCGGCAACACGTGCTGGTCAGGACGGACAGTATGGCGGAGGCGGCGTATATCAACCGCATGGGGGGTATGCGCTCTCGCCGCATGTCTCAGCTCGCCCGCCGTCTGCTCCTCTGGAGTCACCTGCGGCTGAAATCGCTGCGCGCCATTCACGTTCCAGGCACGCTCAATCGTGCAGCCGATGCGCTCTCACGACAGCTGTTACGCCCTGGAGAATGGAGACTCCACCCCGAGTCTGTTCAGCTGATATGGGCCTTATTCGGGGAGGCCCAGATCGATCTATTTGCTTCCCCCGAGAACGCTCACTGCCAGTTGTTTTTTTCCCTGACCGAGGGCTCTTTCGGCACGGATGCACTGGCCCACAGCTGGCCTCAGGGCATGCGCAAGTATGCGTTTCCCCCAGTGAGCCTGCTCGCGCAGTTTCTGTGCAAGGTCAGGGAGGACGAGGAACAGGTTCTGCTAGTTGCGCCCCTTTGGCCCAACCGGACCTGGATATCAGAGCTCTCACTCCTCGCGACGGCCCTCCCCTGGCGGATCCCTTTGAGAGAGGACCTACTCTCTCAGGGACAGGGCACCATCTGGCACCCTCGCCCCGATCTTTGGAACCTCCACGTGTGGTCCCTAGACGCGAGGAAGACTTAGGTAACCTACCGACTGCGGTGGTTAATACCATCACTCAGGCTAAAGCCCCCTCCACGAGGCGCGCCTACAACCTGAAGTGGAGTCTATTCACTGAATGGTGCGTCTCTCGCAGAGAAGACCCCCGAAATTGCCAGATTAGTGTTGTGCTCTCTTTCCTTCAAGAGAAGTTGGACAGCAGGCTGTCGCCCTCCACTCTCAAGGTTTACGTGGCCGCCATCTCCGCTTATCATAGCGCGGTAGCTGGCGGCACCGTGGGAAAGCATAACCTCATCATCCGGTTCCTTAGATGTGCTAGGCGAATTAATCCATCTCGCCCCCCTCTCATGCCCTCTTGGGATCTCGTCCTCGTTCTCACGAGTTTGCGATCCGATCCCTTTGAGCCACTCGAATCAGTATCTCTAAGATTTCTGTCCCTAAAGACAGCTCTGCTGTTTGCGTTGGCCTCCATCAAGAGGGTCGGGGACCTGGAGGCATTTTCGGTCAGTGACTCGTGCCTGGAATTCGGGCCGGATTACTCTCACGTCATCCTGAGACCTCGCCCCGGTTATGTGCCCAAGGTTCCTACCACCCCCTTTAGAGATCAGGTAGTGAACCTGCAAGCGCTGCCCCCGGAGGAGGCAGACCCAGCCCTTTCTTTACTTTGTCCAGTTCGCGCTCTGCGCATTTATGTGGACCGTACTCAGAATTTTAGATCATCTGAGCAGCTCTTTGTCTGTTATGGCGGTCGGCAGCAGGGAAGTGCCGTATCGAAACAAAGATTATCCCACTGGATTGTGGATGCCATTTCATTCGCTTATTCGAGTCGAGGTCAGCCGTGTCCCCCGGGAGTACGTGCACACTCCACTCGGAGCGTTGCATCCTCTTGGGCGCGTGCACGCGGCGCCTCTCTAACAGACATCTGTAGAGCTGCGGGCTGGGCAACACCCAACACATTTGCAAGGTTTTACAATCTGCGAGTGGAGCCGGTTTCCTCAATGGTATTAGGTAACCCTTTGGTGATTGAGGAGACAACTCGGTAGGGTGTTGAAACACGCTTGCTGCGCCATTCTCCCTAACACGGAGGTACGTGCGCCTTTTTATCTGTCAGTAAAGTTCCCCGTCAGGTGAGCCCTGCAGCGGAGGAGTCAATTGCTGGCCCACTACGTTGTAGGTCTGCCCGCTGGTCAGCCCGCGTTTTGGGTATAGGTGCCTGCTATGCATGATCCCCACTAGGCGATCCCATATGCTCATTCCGCCACGGTTAAGTGCCCCCCCTGGGCGGACCCGTGTCTTCCCTCTCCTCTAACCACGCTTTTGCTATGAGTACTCCCCCTTTTTAGGGCTAGTCCATATGTAAATTCTGCCATCTATCCCCCCCTTGGGTAACGGATGGCCTCCGCAGCGTCCTCCCTATCGGGATTGCACGCTTCCCAACGTACTGTCGTATTTCCTAGAATTATCTAGATGCTCACGACTTCCCAAAAAATATATCTAAATCCGTAAAACTTCTGTTGAAGTAGGATAAATTAGGGCCAGGGACACGTTGGAGGACCGAGCCCCCCATGATGTGGGTGCGTCACGCTTGCTTGACTATCTCCTCATTGGGGGTGTTGGTAAGGTGCAGTCATTATGGCGCTTTCCATACTTCTCCCATTTCGTGGATTCAATCAATCCACTCTATGGCACTGAAGTTCCCCAACCGAAGGGGAACGTTCGAGGTTACAGAAGTAACCCTTCGTTCCCCGAGGAGTGCCATACTCCGTCGCCATAATGACTGTCCCTTAGCTGTTTGAAAGTCTCTTCAGCTTAAAAGGATGGCGTCTGCTGGTTTCAGGTGTGCTTATATGCTGAGATAATTGCAGATGCCGCACACCTGCGCAAGCTTACGCTGCCAATTAATTTCATTCATTGGCCCGTTCAATACTCTCCAGACAAGCGGCTTCTGATCCGAATCCTCCCATTTCGTGGATTCAATCAATCCACTCTATGGCACTTCCGTTCCCCTCCTCGGGGAACGAAGGGTTACTTCTGTAACCTCGAACGTTCTGAAGTCTAATACAGAAAGTGATTAAAACAGCTTCAGCCACTAAAAAGCATCTTTCTTTTTGTTTTAGACAACATTTCATCCACTGTTAAACATGTTTAAGCAAGTTGCAAGTGAAAATCTGTGTCTCTGACTGAGTTTGCATTACTGCTTATTTTAACCTCTCTGCTGGCAGGGAAAAAGCTTGTTTTGAAGTCTAATACAGAAAGTGATAAAAACAGCTTCAGCCACTAAACAGCATCATTCTTTTTGTTTTAGACAACATTTCATGCACTGTTAAACATGTTAAAGCAAGTTGCAAGTGAAAATCTGTGTCTCTGACCGAGTTGCATTACTGCTTATTTTGACTTCTTTGCTGGCTGGGAAAAGCTCGTTTTGAAGTCTAATACAGCAAGTTATAAAAACAGCTTCAGCCACTAAAAAGCATCATTCTTTTTGTTTTAGACAACATTCCATGCACTGTTAAACATGTTAAAGCAAGTTGCAAGTGAAAATCTGTGTCTCTGACTGAGTTTGCATTACTGCTTATTTTGAGCTCTCTGCTGACTGGGAAAAGCTCTTTTTGAAGTCTAATACAGCAAGTGATAAAAAATAGCTTAAGCCAGTAAAAAGCATCATTCTTTTTGTTTTAGACAACATTTAATGCACTGTTAAACATGTTAAAGCAAAATGCAAGTGAAAATCTGTGTCTCTGACTGGGTTTGCATTACTGCTTGATTTGACCTCTCTGCTGGCTGGGAAAAGCTTGTTTTGAACTCTAATACAGCAAGTGATAAAAACAGCTTCAGCCACAAAAAAAGCATCATTCTTTTTGTTTTAGACAACATTTCTTGCAGTGTTGAACATTTAAAGCAAGTTGCAAGTTAAAACCATGCAAACTCAGTCAGAGACACAGATTTTTACTTGTAACTTGCCTTAACATGTTCAACACTGCATTACATTTTGTCTAAAACAAAGAATGATCCTTTTTAGTGGCTGAAGCTGTTTTTATCACTAGCTGTATTAGGCCTGTATTAAGCTTTTCCCAGCCAGCAAAGAAGTCAAAATAATCTGTATTTCAAACTCAGTCAGATACACTGGTTTTAACTTGCAACTTACTTTAACATGTTTACCATTGCATAAAATTGTGTCTAAAACAAAAAGAATGATGCTTTTTAGAGGCTGAAGCTGTTTTTACCACTTGCTGTATTAGACTTCAAAACAAGCTTTTCCCAGCCAGCAGTGAGGTCAAAATAAGCAGTAATGCAAACTCAGTCAGAGACACAGATTTGACTTGCAACTTGCTTTAACATGTTTAACAATGCATGAAATGTTGTCTAAAACAAAAAGAATACTCAAAAAATGATATGTTGGCTTTAATTAACTTTTTAATTAACAACGGGTTCCACGTAACCAAGTTAAGTTACCTTAAAGAAAGAATATTTATTTGAGTGAATTTAGGTTAGTTACATAAAGGTAAGGTAATGTTGTTTAGTTCAATCAACACAAAATTTATAGTTTAGCTTTTATTTATTTACACTGCTAAAAAAGTCTGTCAAATTTATTGAAAAATACCGGTAATGGTTGCCAGGAATTTTCTTTAAAAATACGGTAGTTTTATAGGACTGTTTGAATTTACATTAAAATAACCATATTATATCAACTGATACCATGCTTAGCTCACTAAAACATGAAGTCATTCAATGCACTAATGTATTCAGTATAATTAGCAAACAGATTTTTACTGTATTTGTAACTACACAGTTACTTTTGAACAAAAGAAGATGCAGCACAACATCAGCTATCCTTTTGTTTATATTGGACTTGCACACAGATGCCACTATCCTCCACAATGGTGCACTCAAAAAAAATTACATGTTGGCTTTAATTAACTTTTTTATGTCAACAGGTTCCTCGTAACCGTGTTAAGTTACCTTAAAGAAAGAATATTCATTTGAGTGAACTTAAGTTAGTTACATAAATGTAATGTTTAGTTTAATCAACACAATATTTATAATTTAGATTTCATTTATTTACACTGTTAAAAAAATCTGTTCATTTTACGGAAAAATACCGGCAGCTGTTGCCAGTAATCTACTGTACATTTGTAAATCCATATACATATACATCAAATACATTCCACAGTCTGTATTTTTCATCAAACACATTTAACCACTTAAATCCCAGAGCAAAATCCTCACTAGTGTCCTCACTACAGAGGGTTGAACACTCAAACAGTGATGAAGTTAAGTGTCTAATTAAAGGATGCATTGATGAACTGTTAACAGCAAAATCACTGAAGGAAAGAAAAACACAAATTACAGCCAAATCCAAGAATGAAATCAACTGAAAACAAAACTCTAAATAAAATAATAATAATCAAAATAATTAAACAATAAAAATGTTCTTTCTAAAGATCTTAGCAGAGATCATTAAACAACTCCACTAACATCAGGAGCTTCACTTTTTACTGAGCTTTGATTTTATTTCTGTCATGTGGACAAAAGCTCTTCATGACATTTACAGTATGTTGTTCATTTGAAGTCACCATGTTGGAAAACAGAGTCTGCTTTCATTGGGCTCTTCATCTGCTTGTTTTACCACTAGTTTTTATTGGTTGCTATAATTAAATGAGTTCATCACACTATCTGTATAGCATGAAAGACCCAAAAATATATATGAATCAGTCCAATGATATTCACTATGACATTAAAAGACTCCTTCACCTGCTTGTTAACTTATTGAAAATCTTGTTAGCTTTGTGTAAGAAATGATCAATATATGTAAACAAAACAACTGGAGCATTAGCCCTAAATACACCATCCACAATAAGAAAGTTTGATTTATGGTAAGATTTAGAAACACATAGACATCAACAATTAGTCTTTGAATCTCAACAAGGGTGACAAACCAAAAAAAAAAAAAAAAACAACGCAGAACTATACAAAACATTCTACTGAAATTTTATACCTAAAAACAACATAGACTAAAGGCAGAGAACGAAATTGTAAGAACTTTAAGCTGCATAATTTATTCATGCTGCAATGCATGCTGGGAGTTTTGTACTATGCTGGCACCCAGCATGAATTGTAGCATGAATAAATTACGCAGCTTTTTTTTCAGCAGCCATGGATGAGGTTCATATCCTGATTCTTTTTTTTTTTTTTAATTTTTAATTTTTATTTTATTTTTTTAGTGAGCCCTATGAGCAAACATTTAGCAAAATGTGCTCATGTGAGAAATGCAAGATGGAATGGATGTGGTTTTCCTTTCAAAAACAACAATTTAGGCCAAACTCAGTTCAAACATAATCTTGCACAAACTGACTGAGACATGTCAGATATACAGTGAATCAAGTACAAAACCGAAACAATGTTCAAAATAACTTAATAAAACTAAACAAAAAAATAAATAAAGAAATAAACAACAAGATACCATGCAGATATCTAACAGAAACTCTGTAAGGGGTTAAATAAAACCATATTCAAGAAACAAATCATATAATTTTTTAGCCTTCTCACCTTTCATTATTTTTAAAGCTTCTACATAGGTGGCAAACTCCTTTTTAAACACAATCAATTGAGGAGCTGTTTTCATAATTTTGCATTTGTGAATGAAGAATTTAAGTAAAATGAGTAAACAATTTGCAGAAAAGCCATCATCTTTGCTGTCCAAATGCACACTAAATTTCACAATGTCCCAACAAATAGAAGGAAACCTTGAAATTTATTGTTTTATCCAGACTTCCACATTTGACCAAAAAGGATTAACCAAATTACAATGAAGAAATAGATATTCAACAGTTTCAATATCACTATTGCAAAATTGACGAACATTACAATTCACATTAAATCTCTTTCTCAGAAACTCCTTTGCAGGGTAAATATCATACATAATTTTAAAATGTACTTCTTTGTGTTTTGGAGGAAGAGAAAATGTCAAATATTTGCATTTAATTTTTTTAACTAAATTTATATTAAAATGTTGTAAAATATAATTTCTTTTAATATGACCAGGATAGCATTCCTGTATAAGACATTTTCTAATAAATATATTTGTACATTTCTTGTCCATAAAATTTAGCTTACCAATTTTAATGTCCCAAATTTTTTGTGTGACTGTGGAATAAACTAGTATCTCTTTTAACATATTAATTAATAGTAAGGGAATACATCTAATTAATTTCAAATAATCTTTTTTAACACAATTAATAATAAAAATATTACCAAGTTCATTGCAACTGATAAAACAACCATTCTTATCCAAAATATGCAGTACTGACCAAATACCATTTTGTGACCATTCCTCCAAAAACAAAAAAAAAAAACAAAAAGATTTACGTTGCGTTAATATACAGCAATTGTTCCATAAAGACACATTATGAGGACTGAAGTTATGTTTGTACAACATTTTCCAATACAACAAAACCTGCTTATGAAAATTGTAAAGTTTCAGAGGAATTTTAGATAATTCAAAGTCACATTGTAAAAAAAAACTTTATACCTCCTAGTTTTATAAACAAATATGATGGGATTACAAACCAATAAGAATCCTCATTTTTTATAAATGTTTGCAGCCACTTAAGTTTAAGTACTCCGTTCATAATATCAAAATCTATAGCCTTTAATCCACCTTCACTATATTACTTAATTATGTCATCTTTTCTAATATAATGATACTTTTTTCTCCAAATGAAGTCATAATTAATTTTATTTATTTATTTTAACTTTTTGGATGAAATTGATAATGAAAAGCATAAATAAATTAATCTGGAAATACTTTCAATTTTTGTTAATAATACTCTACCAAAAACTGTAATATCCCTTTGTAGCCAAGAATTTAAAATTATTTTACTTTTCTCAATTTTTGTGTCAATGTTTAGCTTTTTGTTTCTCTCATCTTTTGAAATTATAATACCCAAGTATTTTACTTCATTTTTAACTGAGATGTTAAAAAGTGAGGTCAAAGGGTGCTCATGGATGGCTATCAATTCCCATTTTGATGTATTTAATTGTAAACCTGAGGCTTTAAAAAAACATTCAACTTGCTTAAGGGCTAAGGGGATTTGTGTATGGTCTTTTAAAAAAAAGAGTCGTATCATCAGCTTGCTGACTAATTATAAAATTGTGTTCCATAAAATTAATACCTGCAATATTTTCATTTTTAACAAGAATTGCTAATAGTTCTGCCACCAAAATAAATAATAGAGGAGAGCTTCCACATCCTTGTCTTATTCCTCTGTTCACCTGAAAACGAGGAGTTGTTTTTTTGTTAATAGCAACAGAACTATTTATGTCCTTGTAAAGCATTTTAATTATATTTATAAAATTTGATCCAAAACCAAAAAACCTTAGGGTCTGAAAAAGAAACTGGTGTTCTACTTTATCAAATGCTTTTAAAAAATCCAGAAATAAAATAAAAGCCTCTTCTTTAATAAAATTATTGTATTCTAGCATGTCCAGAAAAAGCCTAATATTATTATGAATAGATCTACCTTTTAAGAATCCTGATTGAGTTTCGCTAATTATTTGAGGTAGACCAATCTTTAATCTAGCAGCAATCACCCCTGAGAATATTTTGTAATCTGTATTGAGAAGCGTGATGGGTCGAAGATTATCTAATATTCTTTTATCCTTTTCAGGCTTTGGTATCAGAATAATGAGTCCCTGCTTCATAGTAGGCATTAGATTGTTATTTTTTATGCACTCTTGTAATGCTTCATACAAAAATACTTTAAGCTTGTTCCCAAAAAAAACTTGTAAAAATGTGAAGTTTGCCCATCTGGTCCAGGCGATTTATTAGTTTTCATTTTTTTAAGGACAGATCTAATTCATAATTGGAGAGATGTGAATCACAAAGGTCTTTGAATGAATCTTCAATTTTGGGGATACATTTTTTATTTTTTTTTAAAGAACAATTCAGCGTTATCCTTGGAGTAAGATGACGTGAATAAGTTTGAGTAAAACTGTAAAACTTCTTTTGCCATTATATTTTCATCTGAACTTTGTACTTGATTAATTAACAAACTACTCATAGCATTTCTTTCTTGGCGTCTTTTTTCAAGATTACAAAAATATGAATTATTTTTTTCTCCTGCCTTCATCCAATTTGCTCTTGATCTTACATACTGTATGCACCTTTTGCCTTTCCTATATAAACTGTCTAATCAAGATTGTAAATGAATAAGATTTTCTTTATCAACCTGTTTTAAAGTAAGTTTACTACAACACTCATTTACCTCATATAATAATTAAGTTTCTTTTTCTAATCAAATTTTTTTTCAATTGTTTGTCATATATTATAGAGTATTCTCTAATTTTGAATTTTAAAAACTCCCATTTACAGCCGCTAGACATACTTTTGCTACCAATATCCTTTATAATCTTCTTTATCTGTTCACATTATTTTTCTTGGGATAAAAGCTCTGAATTAAATTTCCAATATCCTTTTGAGTAGCGAGAATCAATATTTTGCTTTAAATTTAGCCCAATTACACAGTAATCGGTTAACGGTGCACTAGAGATAGAACAGTTATACACGTATTTAAAAACAGTGTCCGTGCCGACCCAGTAGTCAATTCTTGATCTAGCCTCTGCGTTCGGTTTGACCCAAGTGAACTGTCTAATTCCAGGATTCCGCTTTCTCCAGATATCAATTAAATGATTTTTAAGACAAAAATTTTGAATTATGTTATTAACATGAGCAAACTTGTGCTTAGAGGGCTCTCTATCTAGCCATTCGTCTGGCGTTAAATTAAAATCCAATCAAAATAAATCCTGTGGGATAGGTGATTTTTAATTCACTAATAATATCAGTAATTAAGCAGAGTAAATCATTATTTTGGCTGCGGTTGTTATACCTGTACACATTTATCAGAATAAGAAAGTGTTTATCTAAATTGAGAACAATTATTAACCAATGTCCATCATCATCAGCTTTGTGAAATATTATCTTACCGGGACATTTCTGCAAACAAATAGCAACTCCTCCGGAATGATTTGTGCCGTGACTAAAAAAAATATCATCATGCCATTGATTACGCCAAACGAAACATCCACAGCTTCTGAGTGAGTTTCTTGAAGAAAGATTATATTTGAATTTTGGCTCTTGCAAAAAAGAAAAATACCTTTCCTTTTAATTGAATCTTTTAGACCCCTACAGTTTAAAGATGAAAAAGAGAGATTAGATAATAACGAGAACATTAGAACAACTGTAACAACAAAAAAGATCTTCTAAATAGTTTTTAAACGTGTGGAATTAAATTGTAGGAAAAAACCCAAGTACAAAAAAGTTGTACAAACTGTAAAATGTCCCACATCATTTGTCTATCATCTTACTTTACCAACTGTCCATAAACCCCTTAATTTTCTAAAATACATTTTCCATTTATGTAAGCAAAAGGACCTCGAAATCCAGCTGCCTTCCCCTCTTTTCTTGCTTGCTCAATCTTCAGCCATAGCGCTCTTCTTGCCTCTCTGTCCTCTTTCATCAAATCTTCCGCAAATCTAATCCCCGCAACTTTGCACACTGTTGAGTTTTTCGTTCTCTTTCAGATTTCCTCTCTCATTCCTCTTCGCGTGAAGAGGATGTTCACTTCTCTGGCCCTGTCAGCCTCCTTTCTCCCCACTCGATGTACCACATCCACCGCTTCGCTCATGCTGGATGAAAATTTAGGTGAAGCTGAATCACATCTTCTCGAATTAATTCTCCTGGCGTTTCTATCATACCTTTGATGCGAAGGCTCCATCTTCTCTTGTATCTTTCCTGTTCTAGAACTCGATTCTTCAAGCTGCTGTTTTCTCTTGTGAGAACCTCCATCTGCTTTTCTAACGTGTTTACTTTTCCTTTACACTCCTTAACTTCTGCTGCATTCAACTGTACCGCCTTTGCCACACTTGCGTTTATGGCGCTATGTTGTTGTAATTGTGTGCTAATTTCTTCATGCTGCTCATCCACTTTAACATCGAGAGCTTTTTTTGCTTCTAAAATAGCGACATTCGACACACCAGCATCAGGTGAGTTTGGATCCATTTCCAACGTTTTTTTTTTTTCCGCCTTTTTTCCACCCTGGGGCTTTGACGGGGTGGCAGGGTCAGAATCTGTGCCCCGTTCTCTTTTACCGGAAAGCTCGGAGTCCATCGAGTAACCGTGTTCCTCCATACTATCTAATTAGACGGATGCTAACGGGAAATTTTATAAGAACTTGAGACAAAAAACTTCGGGTATAACGACTCTAGACTTCAAAACTAACGAGATGAAAATATTTAAACCATTTAGGACTAAACTTGGGACATATATACAACACAAATAAGAAAGTTTGACTGCTCAGTCCACCATCTTGCCGGAACTCCCATATCCTGATTCTTGATCTCTGCATGTCTTAAGGAGTTGCTAGAGCTTTCAAAGTTTTGCTCATGACACTCTTTTATTTTTAAATTTATTTCCTTTTTTTGTATTTGTTAACCTTCAGTGAAAAGCCTCAAGTATTGTCCCTAACAGCATTGATATAAATTCACAATTCTTTTTGTTACATCTTACAAAAGACCAGAAAATATATTTGTTAAAATTTAGTTTAGAACATTTTCTCATTACCTTTCTTGCTATATCAGATAAGTTTCAGACACACAGTTATAACAGACAGAGAAACATTAAGATAGAAGAGTGAAGGATCAAGAGCTCAACTAAAGCAGCCTCTGATCTCCATGATGGTGAGGTCAAATGAAAAAATGTCCAAAAAATATATAAACCCCTGTTAATTATCAAATATTCTTGCAGATATGACAGAAATGTGTTCAAACTGTAATCAGTGAAGCAGCTAATGCTGTTATTTAATGGAGGTGTTTAATCCTTTGTTTTAATTCAGTTTGTTTAGTGTGAGGCTTTGTCTATATGTGTTTAGGTCTTGTTCTTTCTTTCAGTGATTGAGCTTGTCTACAGTGGCTGTTCATCTGTGTCTGAATTTACTCATTGTGGTCATTCACTCTGTCTAGTGGACTAAACTAATCGACTAATTTAGGGACTAGTGAATGAGGGTATAGTGAGAATTATTGAACAGATTTTCACTGTGGACTGTACAGACTTTTACTGTGAAAAATCACCCATATTTTTTCAGTGCATTGAACATTCAAAATTTTTACTGTAATCTTCCTCTTTTGATTCCCATATAATGAGAGTGATTTTTGTGGTTTAAATCTTCCTTTCTCTGTTGTTTTGAAACAACAACTAACCAACTAACGTTACTGCAGAAGCAACACAACTCCCTTTCATTCGTCTTAAGTGAGCTGTTTAAATTTGAAAATCT
This sequence comes from Danio rerio, assembly GCF_052040795.2. NCBI lineage: Eukaryota > Metazoa > Chordata > Actinopteri > Cypriniformes > Danionidae > Danio > Danio rerio. The sequence continues at coordinate 15,832,256 of NC_141031.1, forward strand.
ACTTTTTCTATTTTTTCAAACACAACTCTTTTGGTTTGAATAGACAAACATAAGTTAATTGTTTAATTGGACATATTCATACCAAGTCTCTGAGATGTTTCAAATGTCAGAAATTTGGTCATGGATCTGCAGGATGCTAGAATAAGACTGTGTTTCAAAATTGTGGTAAGGGTAATCATGAAATTAACAGCACAAAACCTTCTAAATGTAAAAACTGCCTTGGAGATAATGCAGCTTCATCAAAGAATCGTCCCATCTGGCTTAAGGAGAAAGAAATACAGAAAATTAAACATACAAGGAAGATGAGCTATCTTGAAGCTCGTAAAATAGTTGAAGGACTCCCTGCCTTTAGACTGAGTAAGCCCTATTCTGCCGTAGTCACACCAAAGACACAAACAACAAGTTGTCAGACAAATGTAACTTGGTTACCAAAAAACAAACCTCAAACCATAAACAACACAAAAATTTAAACTTCCCAAAAAAACAAAGAACGTGTACATTCAAACTGGTCCAATTTAAGGCTCATATCTGGAACAGAGAGAATAGTAACTCAACAATCAATTCAAGATATATGTTGATCTCAAAAAAATTAAAATCCTGAAGATATTGAAATGACTGAGACTATGCCTAGTCATAGTCGTAGTCTCTCACTAAAGTGTAAAAACAAAGGACCTGCACCTGTATTTCCTACTTGAGGATAAACAATCATATAAAACAGTGGAATTGTCAGGGACTAAAAACTTACTTTGCAGAATTACAGCACTTAACTGCTGTTTTTAACACACTTGCCTATTGTATTCAGGAAACCCACTTATCTCCAAATGATGCTTTGATTTAATATGTTTACTATATGTGGACCAAATTTCCAAACATCCAAACCTTCTGGGGGATCAGCTATCTAGGTGAAAATGATATAATCTACAGTCAAATTGCATTGGATAACCAGTTACAAGTAACAGCAGTTCAACTTACTCTTCATAGAGCTGTCACATTATGCTCTATCTATATTCCTCCTCATGAAGCTGTGATACCTCAAGAACTGGATAAACTTGTTTCACAATTACCAACTCCATAAATGCTAATGGGTGATAACAGCCACAATCATTTATGAGGTGAAAATCGATGTGTGAAGAAGGATGGAAGTTTTTATATAAAAAATTGTTATTGGCTGTTGAATGATGGAATAAAAACTGCTAATCTTTTCCTTGATTGACATTTCCACAAATAGATGTATAGCTTACACCTTCAAGGTGGCAATTCAAGAAAGTAGACTAGCTCACATTTCAAACTATGTGTTGCGCAAAATTTTATTTCAGAAGCTCAAGATAAACAAATCTTTATAGAATCCTTCTCTCAGCAGTTAATTGCAATAGCAGATGAAACCATCCCAAAGACATCTACAAAACTGCAACGAAAGACTAATTCATGGTTTAGTTAGCAATGTAAAAAAGCTATTGAAACACTGAAAAAGGCTGAACGTGTTTTTCATAAACATCCATTAACTACAAATTTTATTCGTTTTAAAACTTGCGGAGCCCAAGCTCGCAGAATCATAAACGAAGCAAAGAAACAAAGTTGGAAATGATTTGTATCAAGTTTAACTTGCTATACTCCCATGGAAAGGGTCTGGAACATGATTTGTAAAATAAAGGGAATGTACAATGGATCTCACATACAACATATTACAAAGCAAGGCATACTTTAGACAAAGGAAATGGATATAGCAAATCCACTCGGTGAATCCTTTAAAAAGAACTCTTCAATAGAGAACTGCCTCCCTGAATTTCAACTAATACAAGCTCAGCAGGAATGTAAACAACTGAATTTTTATTCTCACAACAAGAACGTTTACAACCAACCTTTTAGGTTGGAAGAATTAATGAACTCTTTAAAATGTGTACATGTTACAGCTATTGGTCCAGATGAAATTCATTACCAGTTCTTAAAGCACTTGCCTTATAGTTCACTATGTCTTCTATTGGATAATTTCAACTTTGTCTGGTCTTCTGGTAAAATACCAGCTTTTTGGAAAGAAGCAACATTAATAGCTATACCTAAACCAGGAAAAGACCACTCTGATCCAAATAACTATAGACCAATTGCTCCCACCTAGTTACCCATGTAAATCTATGAAGAGAATGATTAAAAACCGTCTTGTCTGGATTCTGGAATCAAATAAACAATTAAATGACTACAAGTGTGGATTTAGACGTGGAAAGAGCATGTTGGATCAGTTGATTTGACTGGAAACTTATTTCAGTGACTGGTTCATTAGGAAAGAACATGTTGTTACTGTCTTTTTTTGATTTGGAAAAAAGCATATGATGCAACATGGAGGAATAGAGTTTTGAAAGATCTTCACCTAATGGGATTTAGAGGAAGGCTTCCCATCTTCAAACTTTCTCACAAGAAGAAACTTCAGATTCCAAGTGGGAAATTCTCTATCAAATACCCACATACAAGAACTCGGAGTTCCTCAAGGAAGTATACGCTCTGTCACACTTTTCAGCATCAAGATAAATAGCATTGTTGAAATCATTGGACCAAGCATGTTCTGCATCCTTTACATGGATGATCTTTGTATCTGTTACAGAGGGAAGAACATGAGCACAATTAAAAGGCAACTACAACTATGTATTCATAAAATTAACCAGTGATCTGTTGAAAATAGTTTTAAGTTCTCTAGAACAAAAACTGTTTGTACACATTTTTGCATCCATCTATCTCTTCATCATGCTGATCTCTTCATCAAGTTTTTAGGCCTTCATTTTGACAACAACAACAACAACAAAAAAGCGAATAAGAACTTGAGGTATCTGCAATTTTTAACCCACAGTTTGTGCAGTTGTATGGGAGTAAGCCAAAAACCATCAGACCATTTGGTTTGCATATTAATTCACATTTACAATTTAAACCTAAACCTGGAAATTTTAAATCAAACACGCTTCAGCTCCCTGCCTCATTGGAATTTAAAGACGTCCATTAACAATATGGATTTAGTACATCAGAAGAAAAGAGCAACTCATCCCAGTGTATACAGACAACAATATGTGGATATTAGAAACCAATATTTTCAGCACTCACTAATTTTTACAGATGGTTCAAAGGTGGAAAATGGCATAGCAGCAGCAATGGTGACTGGGAAACAAAGTTATGGAGTCAGTCTGCCTAAAGAATGCTTCATATTCAGAGCTGAACCCCCCATGCTTTACTTTTAGCATTGGGGTATATAGAAAATGCCCAACAAAATAAATCTATTATTTTGACTCCAAATCATGCCTCCAAGTGATGGAATCTACAAAAAATGATCATCCTGTGATTGATAATATTTTAACCAAAGTTCACCATCCACAAAATAATTTTTATCAAATCATTTTTTTCTGAGTTCCAGGACATGTTGGGCTTTCAGGAAATAAGTGAGCTGATGCAGCTGCTAAAGATGCTTTGAAGCAAGTGGTGAACAAATGCCTGATTCCTCAATCAGAGATGAGACCTTTTATCAACATTTACATTTTAAATAAGTGGCAAGAGGAATGGGATGCATTAGAAAATAATAAATTACATGAAATCCAACCTGAAATCTCAAACAGAATTTTTAGACATTTTAAGACTCGATTTGATCAAGTGATTTTTACCAGATGTCGTATTGAGCATACAAGATTAACTCACACCTTTTTACTTAAAGATGAAGACCCAACTCAATGTTTGTGCTGCAAAACTCCCCTGATTGTATTTTACTGGACTGTCCTGCTTTTAATGATTCCAGAGGACTTTTTTATGAAATTAACTCTCTTACGGAAATTTTAGCAAAGTGACACCAGAAAAGGTTTTAGAATTCTTATCAAAATTTTATTTAACGTGTATTAATTTGTTTGTTGTTCTTAATTTTTTATTTAATATTGAAATTTTCTTGCCATGTAAATAGCCCTGGTTGCTGACATGGCAATGAATAAAAAATACATTACATTACATGTCCATAGTCTTATCAAAAGAGTACGCAATGCTCAGTAAACTTTCTGAGACAGATAAACTCTGGAACATAGCAACTTACACTCTGAAGATAACCTGCTCTTATCTTCAAAGAGTAAGTTGCTATGGCTTACCTCCGATTTTGGAACCAAAGCTGAGGTTATCTTCTTACTTATGCTCAAACTTACCTGGGTGTGGCACATAACCGGCTTTCTGGAATACCCTCCTAGCGAAAGCCCAGCTTCTGGGTTAGTGTAGTGGTATTATTATTAATATTATTATTTGATTACTGTTGGTCATGGTAAGGGAATGTGTTTTTAATTGGTGTCAATTTTAAGCAAGTGCACACTATTGTCTGAACTTAATAAATTTTGTCTTTTTATAAATTGTCTCCCACATTTCTGCCTGCACTCATTTTAAAGGGAGTAAACCCATGTCCTTGTTTGGAGGTATTCCCCATTGAGTTGGGGTGGCGTAGTCACTTTATGTGCTCCACGCTCGCTCGCTACAATCACAATATAAGATAAAAAAGATAAAAAAATTTTGTTACATTTTGTTTTGTTACATTTTGGAAATTCTTACATTATGAGCATTTCACTACAATAATAACAAGGTAATTATTACATTATGTGCTGTATTTACATTACATGCAGCTTTTACATTTCTGAATGGCTAATTTGTCATAGTTCTTTGTATGATAATCCTGAGCATTTAAACTTGAGGCAAGTTGCTCTATCTAATTAGACATAAGCTCTGCTAGTTTGTTGATTATCTGTGAAACTAAATCCGATGTTAAGACTTAACCCATCTGTTCTCATGCATGTAGTCTGTATTGTAATATCACAAAGACATGGCAATTCATTTTCTCACTATTTTTATTACAAATGTAAGGTCATTACACTGGCATGTGTTTTGTGATGGATGTCCTTAAGTGAGAACCATATTGTACTTTGAGTGTGTGTGTGTGTATGCGTGTTCTATTGCTTTGTGGATCTTTACAGGTATGGTGTCAGCGCTGAACAGCCTAGTGGCTGTCTGATGTTTGAGATATTGAGATATTGTTCAGAATTGTACACATGCATTCACATGAATATTTTCTTATACTGTCTGTGTTTTAAATACACACACGTACACACATATATACAATTGAAATCAGAATTATTAGCTACCCTTTCAAATTTTTTAAAATATTTACCAAACACTGATTAACAGAACAAGGAAATTTTCACAGTATGTCTGATATTATTTTTTTTTCTTCTGCAAAAAATCTTGTTTTATTTCAGGTAGAAGAAAAGCAGTTTTTATTTTTTTTAAAAACCATTTTAAGGATATTATTAGCACCTTTAAGCTAGATTTTTTTTGATAGTCTACAGAACAAACCATCATTATAAAATAACTTGTCAATTACTATACGATTAACTTGATGACTTAATGTCATCATGGCAAAGATCAAATAATTATTTATTTATTAGAAATAAGTTATTAAAACTATAGAGTGGAGGAACTATGACGTCAATTTGTATGCAAAAACCCAGAAGCGAGTTAGCATTTTAGCACTTCCGGTTCCCTCGTCCTAAAGTCAATGGGTTTTTTGAATGGGGTTTCAGTAAAATCGCTTAAATAAGGTCCGTGGCGAACACCAACTCAAGATACTTTCACGTTTTGTTCTACGACAAAAAACACATCAGTTACAGCACACTCTTTAACTTTTAAATCGATTATTCTTCTTTAAAAAGACAGTTGCTATCAAGTTGCTAAATGGGACTACAGACGGCGTCGGGGACAATATACGTCATCGAGCTGATCTGGTCTGGAGCGCAGCTCGCTTGTGTTGGGCGTTTGGATTTGTCTGTGATTTAGGTATTTTCATGAATAGTATTTTATAGTTTGTTGTATTATTCTAATTGAGAATTCAAATTGTGTGTAGATAATTCCTTCACATGTAAAGGCTGTCGAGACAGACTAATTTGTTGATCATTTATTTTAATTAAACGATATTATGAAGATTCTGCTCACCAGTGCAGCAGCCTGTTTCTTTCCTGCTCTCAGTAATGCAAACGTGTGAATAAGTGTGTAAAAATACGTGCATCTTAACTTTCATTTTAACGTGATCAAGTGATTTCTCGTCTTTTTTTCTTCATCTGAACACATTTCACTGCAGTATTTACACTCCTCCATAAAACGTTCAGCATATGTGACTGTATGGGCTGCTTTTCGCTGTACTTCGTGACAAAAAAAGGAATATTGAATGTTGTTCTGTGTCCATGATGGAACTTGCAGGCATATGATTGACTTGTTTCTCCTCACGCCTCATTTCTGTCATCTGTTAAGGTAAGCGGGCTGTGTGCACGCGAGCGATAAACTTATTTAAATATGTCTCATAATAATACTATATAGGCACATTCATACACGTTTTTAAAACTTTTAGAACAACCGCAAAGCAAAACATATGTATTTCCCACGTAAAAACGATCCAAAAGGCACAAATGTCTATGTGTTTTTGCTTATTTATTAGTTTATAATATATAGTGTGGATTATAATATAATAAAAAAAAGAGATTAACTCTTTGTTATGGACATTATTTCTAAAAAATAAGCTTGATAAGTCATCTTCAGCAGGGTGGGGCAATGAATAAAAAATACATTACATTACATGTCCATAGTCTCATCAAAAGAGCATGCAATGCTCAGTAAACTTTCTGAGACAGACAAACTCTGGAACATAGCAACTTAAACTCTGAAGATAACCTGCTCTTATCTTCAAAGAGTAAGTTGCTATGGCTTACCTCCGATTTTGGAACCAACGCTGAGGTTATCTTCTTACTTATGCTCAAACTTACCTGGGTGTGGCACATAACCTGCTTTCTGGAATACCCTCTTAGCGAGAGCCCAGCTCCTGGGTTAGTGTAGTGGTATTATTATTAATATTATTATTTGATTACTGTTGGTCATGGTAAGGGAATGTGTTTTTAATTGGTGTCAATTTTAAGCAAGTGCACACTATTGTCTGAACTTAATAAATTTTGTCTTTTTATAAATTGTCTCCCACATTTCTGCCTGCACTCATTTTAAAGGGAGTAAACCCATGTCCTTGTTTGGAGGTATTCCCCATTGAGTTGGGGTGGCGTAGTCACTACAAATCTTTATCAAATCATACTTTGATGCTCTCTTTCTTTATGTGCTCCACGCTCGCTCGCTACAATCACAATATAAGATAAAAATTTTTGTCACATTTTTGTTTTGTTACATTTTGGAAATTCTTACATTATGAGCATTTCACTACAATAATAACAAGGTAATTATTACATTATGTGCTGTATTTACATTACATGCAGCTTTTACATTTCTGAATGGCTAATTTGTCATAGTTCTTTGTATGATAATCCTGAGCTTTTAAACTTGAGGCAAGTAGCTCTATCTAATTAGACATAAGCTCTGCTAGTTTGTTGATTATCTGTGAAACTAAATCCGATGTTAAGACTTAACCCATCTGTTCTCATGCATGTAGTCTGTATTGTAATATCACAAAGACATGGCAATTCGTTTTCTCACTATTTTTATTACAAATGTAAGGTCATTACACTGGCATGTGTTTTGTGATGGATGTCCTTAAGTGAGAACCATATTGTACTTTGAGTGTGTGTGTGTGCGTGTTCTATTGCTTTGTGGATCTTTTACAGGTATGGTGTCAGCGCTGAACAGCCTAGTGGTGGTCTGATGTTTGAGATATTGAGATATTGTTCAAAATTTTACACATGCATACACATGAATATTTTCTTATACTGTCTGTTCATTAAATACACACACGCACACACATATATACAATTGAAATCAGAATTATTAGCTACCCTTTCAAATTTTTTAAAATATTTACCAAACGCTGATTAACAGAACAAGGAAATTTTCACAGTATGTCTGATATAATTTTTTTCTTCTGCAAAAAATCTTGTTTTATTTCAGGTAGAAGAAAAGCAGTTTTAAATTTTTTTTTAAAAACCATTTTAAGGATATTATTAGCGCCTTTAAGCTAGATTTTTTTTGAAAGTCTACAGAACAAACTATCATTATAAAATAACTTGTCAATTACTGTACGATTAACTTGATGACTTAATGTCATCATGGCAAAGATCAAATAAGTATTTATTTATTAGAAATAAGTTATTAAAACTATAGAGTGGAGGAACTATGACGTCAATTTGTATGCAAAAACCCGGAAGCGAGTTAGCATTTTAGCACTTCCGGTTCCCTCGTCCCAAAGTCAATGGGTTTTTTTGAATGGGGTTTCAGTAAAATCGCTTAAATAAGGTCCGTGGCGAACACCAACTCAAGATACTTTCTTGTTTTGTTCTACGACATAAAACACATCAGTTACAGCACACTCTTTAACTTTTAAATCGATTATGCTTCTTTAAAAAGACAGTTGCTATCAAGTTGCTAAATGGGACCACAGGCGGTGTCGAGGACAATATACGTCATCGAGCTGATCTGGTCTGGAGCGCAGCTCGCTTGTGTTGGGCGTTTGGATTTGTCTGTGATTTAGGTATTTTCATGAATAGTATTTTATAGTTTGTTGTATTATTCTAATTGAGAATTCAAATTGTGTGTAGATAATTCCTTCACATGTAAAGGCTGTTGAGACAGACTAATTTGTTGATCATTTATTTTAATTAAATGATATTATGAAGATACTGCTCACCAGTGCAGCAGCCTGTTTCTTTCCTGCTCTCAGTAATGCAAATGTGTGAATAAGTGTGTAAAAATATGTGCATGTTAACTGTCATTTTAACGTGATCAAGTGATTTCTCGTCTTTTTTTCTTCATCTGAACACATTTTACTGCAGTATTTACACTCCTCCATAAAACGTTCAGCATATGTGACTGTATGGGCTGCTTTTCGCTGTACTTCGTGACAAAAAAGAAATATTGAATGTTGTTCTGTGTCCATGATGGAACTTGCAGGCATTTGATTGACTTGTTTCTCCTCACGCCTCATTTCTGTCATCTGTTAAGGTAAGCGGGCTGTGTGCACGCCAGCGATAAACTTATTTAAATATGTCTCATAATAATACTATATAGGCACATTCATACAGGTTTTTAAAACTTTTAGAACAACCGCAAAGCAAAACAGATGCATTTCCCACGTAAAAACGATCCAAAAGGCACAAAGGTCTATGTGTTTTTGCTTATTTATTAGTTTATAATATATAGTGTTGATTATAATATGATAAAAAGAGAGATTAACTCCTTGTAATGGACATTATTTCTAAAAAATAAGCTTGATAAGTCGTCTTCAGCAGGGTGGGGCTGACGTCACTAACGAGCGCCCCGAGGTTACTGTAGTCCGTTTATAGCCTAATGTTAGCTTTTCAAGTCTTGCGTTTGCATTTAAGATCCAAAAGTGCTCAAAGTTGAATTTTCGTGTGACAATTATCTGGCTGAACAAAACATGTAAGTGTACTAAACCGTGTTTGAACACAGAGCTTATAATCTGCAATCTTCGAAAACCCTATGGGAAAATCCTATAGGGATTTTCACGAGGAAACCAGTTTTATGCTAGCAGCCGATTAGCCTACAAAGTGACGTCATAGTTCCTCCACTCTATTCTGTTTAGAAATATTTTAGAAATCTTTCCTTTAAACAGAAATTCAGGGAAAAAACAAGTGGGTGAATAATTCTGACTTAAATTAATTGCAAATTGTAATTTGTAGCTAACTGTAATTCCCACTCCTGTCCAGCTGATGGCGATTGCTCTTGTTTTGTCTCCTCTTTGTCACCATTGTGTACAGTTGCAAAAACGGCATCGCGCATCTCCCCCCGGTCCTTAAATACGTCGCACACCCCTCTTCACCGCATCCCTCCCAGCTCTTCAGGTACGTTGGACACAACTCACCCCGTCACTCAGGTACATCGCACGCACACACCTTCACCGCTCTTCAGATACGTCGTGCGCACACGCCCCCACCACTCTTCAGATACGTCACGCACCATCACCGCCATCTAGAGAGTGGTGGAAAAAAACAATGACATCTCCTTTGACAGTAAGCTATTTTAGCGGTAATATTTGAGCATATTAACTAATTTACACTGACATCAGGAAATCAGTTACTGTAACTGGAACAACATTCCAACAAGCAATTCCTACAGATTCGAACAGGGCAAAACAAATCACCAAGGCGATCAGCACATTTATAGCTGTGCATATGAGATACCCTAAACCACAGGTGTCGAACTCAGTTCCAAAAGGGCCGCAGCTCTGCACAGTTTAGTTCCAACCCTAATTAAACACACCTGATCAAACTAATTGAGTCCTTCAGGCTTGTTTGAAACCTACAGGTAAGTGTGTTGGAGCAGGGTTGGAACTAAACTGTGCAGGGCTTCGGCCCTCCAGGAATTGAGTTTGACACCCCTGCCTTAAACGGTAGAGAAAATGTTGGGTTTTAAGAAAATGTTAAATGTAATAGGGCCCCGTTAGATTATTCCTTTATAAGCCCATTTCAGTCAGATAATTCCTGCTTTCAGATCCACTAAAATGGCAGGTGACAGTAAAATCAAGCAGATCCGTGCTGTCTGAAGAAAAGGTGGACACTCATCTTTCTGAAAATAAAAAAAATTCTTAAAAATAGATTAAACTGAATTTCATATAAAAACTAAATTGTTCTTTTTTTTTATTTGTTTAACTACTACAATATTATATTTATTTTTTTAGGAAGCTTTTTGGTTTTGAGTATAAAGAAGGATTTGTTTTATTTGCTGCTGAGCAGAAATAGCTCTATCACTGTTTAAAGTAAAAAAAAAAAAAAAAAAAACAAGATCATACTTGTATGATGTTAGTTTCAATACATACATTTGTTTTAATCAGAAATGCTCTGGCTTCTTTCATTTTTTGCTGTATCGAAAACAAACCGAACCATGACACCACTGTGTCGTATTGAACCGAAACGTGATTTTTGTGAACCCTTACACCCCTAATACATATATATTATAACCCATGCGATTCATTTTAAAATTTTAATGCGTTAAAAAATTTTTTTTTACAAATTACGCAGTTGCAGGTTTTTGTTTTACTTCCTGTTGTGGTGGACGTGTTCAACATGCAAAGAAATATGGATAAGTCCAAGGAAGCACTTTTAGAAGGCAAGTTTCAGAATAAAACAATTAATGTCGCATTACCAGGCTCTCCAGAGTTTCATGTAATTTCGGGTGTTTCATTTTTAACTTTCGACTTCTGTTTTAATATAATTTAATACCGCATGGCGAACGGAAAGAAAAACCTCCACATTTAGTGACTCGGTGGTCCTTTAAGGTCCTTTAAGATCAAATCGCTGCTCACATGGTAGACTTTTAATAAGAGTATTTTCTGAATCATATTAAAATTTAAATATTGGTGTCGCGAGACTTACCTGAAGAGCAGTGGGGGTGAGTTGCGAGCCACGTACCTGAAGAGCAGTTGGGGTGAGTTGCGCGCGACGTACCGGAAGAGCTAGAAGGGAAGCGGTGGAGAGGGGTGTGCAACGTATTTAAGGACCGGGTAGGAGATGCTCAATTTCCGGAAGATTATCATTCATTTGCGGGTATCCGGGAGTCTCTGTGCATTTGTGGAATACTCCTAGTCTTAACAACTGGATGAATGTAAAGGAGGACTAAGCAAAATTGTTTCTACTTTATAATTAATGTTCTCAACTCACAGCAATACAACTTTACAACGAGTACAATTGTTTGTATTAAATACTTCTATCTTAATCATATTAAAATCAGAGTATTGGTGTCCATGTAAACATACTCGGATAATATCCCAGATGATGTCACAAGCTGTTGAAGACAGTCCATTCCTCACCTTTAAGTTGATTCCATGAGCCCTCACATTTCATAAGGTTGACGTGTTTCTCCATTACATGCAAATTTTGTAAAACATCTGCTGCATGTTGTTGTGTCAGAATCCCTGCTTGTAAAATGTAGCCATACTGTAGAATGCTTAGTTTAAGCAAATTAGATGAACGCGATCATGTGTGTTGATGAAGTGAGTAGCTCGCCGCATGCGCCATACTGCGCGCTTTGCCTTCTTTAAGCTACAATAACAAACGCCTGATATCGCTGACATCCATATCCCTCAAAGCTGTTTAGAAATAAACATTTAGAAATGGTTTGATACAATGCGTAGGCTACCATGTGTGCCTTTAATGCATCCCTTTATGCTTCTTAAGGGCGTCACACAGTGATACGCTGCTCGGAGCTGCAGCACAGCGCGCACATAACAGTTGATAGTATCACACACCAGACGTGCACATTTGCACATTATTTAAAATAAAACTATTTAGATGGCTCTTTGTGGCACAACAGAAATATGAACAGTCATGAGTCGTGGCTGGGTGCCGCGGACAGCCACTGACTTGCGAATTCTAAAATGCATGGTGCTGCGCGTCACTGAGCGGCACTTCTGGTGTGCGACCTGCTTTACTATCTTATTACAGCATCGAAATTAGGCATGAAATTCATATGCTGATTCGATCCGGTGCATACCGGTTCTAAGGGTTTCAGTACCCTACCGTAGTTACAAGTTAAACAAAAATTCTAATAAACAATTACATTTTGAATTTAATTAGTTTTTGTCTTGGGTTTACATTAATTTTACATTTGAGTAGCCAAAATTACAAGATTCAGTCTTTTAAATGTGATTAATTGCGATTAATAAAAAAAATTGTGATCAATTAGTTAATTTTTTTTACACAATTGACAGCACTAGAAATAATATAAACAATATATAGTTTTATACATTAAATTTATCATTTAAAAATAGCTTACTTAAGAAAAAAACACAAAGTATACTGGGCAAAAAGGGTCAAAGTCAAAAGTCTCATGTCAGTCGTTAATTCTTGCCATACTCATGGTCTTGGTCTCTTTTCCGTCTGTTTATCCTCATAGCATCCATGTGGGATAAAAGAACGACACCTTATCTTCGTCTTTCGTGAAATGGAGTTGTTGTTTAACGTATAGTAAATTATTCAAAGTAACTGCACAAAAAAAAAAAATATATGAATGCAAGTTACGGACTGTACATTGTGTATTCCAGGGCCGGAGTGGGACTCCTTTTCAGCCATGGAGTATTAAGCTTTAAATCAGCCCACTTCAGTTAACGACTGAATATGTTAAAATAACCATTTGCAATTCAGTACTTCAGTGAAAATTTGTTCGAACAGTTAACACATTGTAATGTTAACGGTTTCAAATCTATTTCCTGTATTAGTGCTCATAAATATCCATTGTCCAAATCTATAATATCCATTTAACATTGTTGGGCTCATGACTGATGCTTGGTAACATTACGGGGCCTGGCTCTTTACTGTAGCAGCAAACTGAACAGGAGGCTGCTGCTGCTAAAGAGCTACAGTACAAGAAACCATTCGGTACATAAATGGTGGTTTGCAGACATTGTTGTTTTGCACTGCTCCTATCTACCTTAATGTTAACTTACCGGCTGTTTCATCATCTTCATGTGATGTTCTCGCTGCCAGTGGTTTTAACGAAAAATACTCTGCTGTTTTAATTCTGGCCTTTTCAGTACCACCTTTGCACTTTTTATGAGCAATTTTTCCTCTCTCGCGTATTTTTCAACAAATGATTTTGCTGATGAGCAATACAGGACCAATACAGTAAAGTGCAGTGTCCCCCCTGACCCTCTGATTTCTATTTATAGTGTTTTTGTCCCGCAGTGTTCCTTTGCCCCTCCCTTCGTGTTTATAGAACCCACTCACCGCCCTGAAAACCTTCTCCTGCTGGAGCAGGTAGAGAGAAGCCTTGAGGACCGTATGTTTCTGCTACTAGTGAACATCACCCATTAGCCGGACGACAAGCTCTTTGGACTCTTCAACACAAGCCTAAACAACACCTGCAGAGCATGATCTTCCGAATATGTTTCTCAAGGTAATTTTGCTGATTACGCGGAGTGGACTCTGGTAAGGAACGGATCTATGTTCACCAGCTATGCGGAAGAAGACTTCATCAGTGCCACTCCTGACCCAGTGACCAACCCAACACCATCTGCAGGGAGCACTGCAGATGGGGAGCCACCCATAGTGTGTGAGCCATCGCCATTAAGAGTGACAGAGCCGAATAACACTAATCAGGAAGAGCTCAGCCAACCGTCTGACCAGGTGCATGAGCCAGCAACATTGCTCATTGTGGGGATCCTGGTGGACATTGAGGGGCTGAACGAGAGCCCTGTCCACTCCACTTGGAAGACACTGGGAAGTTGCTCATTGACTTTTGGAGGGAAGTCTTCTCTCCCCCTCTATTTCCGCGTCTACAGTTCCCAGACAAATTCCTGGTTCCTGAGTTTCTTGATGCTCCAAGCTCTAGAGTTGTGAGTGACTTCCCAACCATCCCACCCTCTCCACTTCTACTGATAACAATGACTGCAGCCAGTCAGGCAGCGCTGCTTCAGTCAGCCAGCAACCCCCCGTCCCGTCATATTATAATAGTTAACCGGTGGACCAGTGCAAATGCAGGCCACATGATGGATGACACCTCCCAGTGACCAACTCACAAGATCATGCAATCACAATGCTGGATTTGAAAGGTGACATCATTTCAATCCCGCCTTCCAGAGAAAGTATTAAAGACAATCTCTCAAACAGAGTGGTTCAGTTCAGTGTGGTTCAGTTCAGTTCTGTTTAGAAATGGGGTTCAATACAGAGCAAGAGTGGTGCAGAAGCATGATAGTAACAAAGAGTGGTATCGAGAGTTGTATCAGAACTTTTGCTGTGTGTTCCAGCAAGGATTTAGTAATTGGATTCACAGTGCTTTTTCCAAGGCATCTGAAACCATAGCTTCAAGAACACCACCTCTAGAAATTTGCGTGTCCCAGATTTCCAGGAACTCTACCTTTAAGGAAAAGATGTCGCGTGTCCCCAACATCGAACCACCACCACCAGAAATCTCCAATTTCTGCATGTTTCAGAATATACAGATTTCTACGCTCAAGGATAAATACGTCTGCGTGTTCCAGACATCAGAACAACCACCTCCAGAAATCTCCAGTCTGCGTGTTCCAGAATCTACAGATTTCTTCTTCCCAAAGCTCAAGAGAGCCAAGTCTAGTCGTTTCATGCTTCCAGATATGAAAGAAGATCCAACTTCTTCCAACCAGAGCATCAAAGGCAGAAAAACGTAAATATTCCACTTTCCAATCCTCTAAATTAGACATTGGTGTAGTGTGTTTCAGTATAAAATAACTTCCTCTGTTCTTTGTTATTGTAGAATAAGGTTAACCTTACCTTAACTTAATCACTTACATCACTCGCCTATACACATTTATTTCAATTGTGACTTCCTTGTGTTGATACAGAAAAAGGCTCTACAAGCCAAATGGTCTCATTATCCTTCAGATTGGCACACAGATAACGTTAATCTTGTTTTGTATCTGCTGCTATAGTAATGATTAGGTATTTGTACCTTTACCCCTTTTGAAAAGAGCATAATCTCCTTCGAATTTAAAGTGACTGTCACCAAAATGGCACAATTTGAATCAAAGGGGCAGTTTCAGAACTGAAACTTAATATGCACACACTAGGAACATCAGATACTTATTTTTCATCTTGTAAAAAGAAGCATAATAAGCAGAGTTAATAAAGCATAATAAATGCAGTAAGTTTAAAAGTTCATTGGAAGTGCATGGGTGGCCATATTCAAAATAAAAGTGGAGCTGAACTTTACAGTAATAAAATAGTTAGCAACTTACCGTGAGAACTGCTTGATTACTGCTCCACTGACCAAAAATGTTGGCTGGTTGCCAGTACCAAACAAAAGAATGCACTCTCGTGGACTAAGTAATCACACATTTTCAACAATTTTGTATGTGTTATATGTTTAAAAAAAAAAAAAACAATCATATCGGACAGTTAATATTAATAATATTATAGAATAATCTAATATTATAGAAATAATAATACATACATAATGTTTCGGGATTGATTAAGATTGGACCACCTCAACCTTATTTTGAGCCAGGAAAATACACTTCTAAATGGGGCGACACAGTGGCTTGGTGGTTAGCACTGTTGCCTCACAGCAAGAAGCTCATTGGTTCTGGCTGGGTCAGTTGGCATTTTCCTGTGGAGTTTGCATGTTGACCTCGTATTCCAATGGGTTTCTTCCGGGTGCTCCAGTTTCCCCTCACATTCCAAAGACATGCACTATAGGTGAATTGAATAAACTTAATTGTAGTGTATGTGTGTGAATAAATGTTTATGGATGTTTCCTAGTTCTGTTTTGAAGCTGGAAGGGCATAAAACCTATGCTGGAAAAGTTGACGGTTCATTCTGCTGTGGCAACCACTGATAAATAAATGGACTTAGCAGAAAGAAAAAAAAAATTATAGATATTTTTCAAGTATTTTGCTTAAAATTTAAAGACTTAACTAGGTTAATTAGGTTAACTAGGCAAGTTAGAATAATTTGGAAAGTCATTGTATAACAATAGTTTATTTTGTAGCCAACTGAAAAAAGAAAACTTTTAAAAACAACTTAAAAATGTAATAACTGCTTTTATTCCAAAATAAAACAAACAGGACTTTATCCACAAGAAAAAAAATGTAAATACTGCCAAAATGTCTTTGATCCTTTAAATATCACTTGAGAAGTAATTAAAGAAGAATAAAGAATTATAATAATTTTTCCCTCAACAGTATAGGTCTTTCCTTGTAAATAGAAGTATTTCACTTCAATAGGAAAAGATGCCTGAATGTATTAGGCTGTAAAAAAAGAAAAAAAAAAGACTCTATTGTCAATATAAAAAGTGTGTAAACTAGTGTTCATTCTTTATGGCACAGTGGCAGAAATGCAGCTCCAAAAAGAGGTTCTTGGATATCTGCAAGGCAACAGTTACTGTATATGACTCAGACTTGACATATATTGTAGTAGACTGTGGGTCGTTCAAAAACTGTGTCCCCAACCACCTCGAATATACAATCTTTGCCAGCAAGCAGTGGTACTTCAGTCAAAGGCACATTCTCCATGTCATGGTCAGCCCGGGGGTCTTTTGCACCTCCATTTTCATTTGCCTGAAAAAAAGAAAGTCATAAAGCATCAACAAGCTTATTGCTCTTAAAATTTAAGTCCAATTTAAGGTCCCGTGTTGAGTGCATGCAGTATGTCCTCCGCATAGTAAAATTTTGCCATACCCTAAACTATACCCTAATGTGCACCTCACAAAACATGTAATTACATGTCACTCAATACTTTATAAATTTGACTTTAAAAATGTTCCAAAATTACCATTAAAACAGAAAAACATTAAAAACAACAACACAAAAACACATAATTACTATCACTTTTTTATACTTAATTTCAGGCACCAGTCTTTAAAAATATCTATTTAAGTTATATATAATTATTAAAAGAATAGTTCACCCAAAAATAAAAATTAAGTTCTTATTTACTCACCCTTGACTTGTTTTATACACTGTTAAAAATTATCCCGTTAAAAAACAGTAAAATACTGGCAGCTGCAGTTGCCAGCAATGTACTGTTATTTTACAGTATGTTGCTGTAAAAATACATGGACTACATTGATTTACACAATACTCAAGTGAACTCATTTTGCTCACTGAAAGCAACTGCCTCAACTTGGTCAACTGCTGATTGAGTTTATGAAGTAATGTGCTATATATGCTTAGAAGCATACTTATAATGATAACTTATTTTAGTTAATTAGAAAAGTTCGGTTTAACTCTAATGTCTTATTTTTCACAACAGCACACATACATGTAAATCTGGAATCACCACAGAGATTCTGACTGCATCAGCAACTAAACAGCCGCTATCTTTAAATAAAGAAACATACAGAATAACATCAGCAGTTCATTGTTCATCTTTAACTCATACACTGGCTCTACTCTCCTCCACAACGGTGACAGACAGAAGAAATTAGCTTCAGGTTTTACAGTAAAATACTGTTTTTTCCTTGATTTAACAGTAATCTACTGGCAGCTGTGGTTGCCAGCAATCTACTGTTTTTTTACAGTCTATTTCAGTAGTGTAAATTAACAGTATATTACTGTTAAAATACATTTTTACACTGTGTTTTTACCTCTCACACCTTTAACCCTTTAAACCCCAGAGCAAATACTTCAGTTTTTATTGAAGTGTCCACACTACTGAGTGTTCAAGAAACATGTAGCAAAGCTGAAGTAAATTCATTAATTAACTGACTAATTAAATGATAATTGAGGATTAACAATGAACAAATGAAGAAATACTGAAGGGAAAAAACAAGAACAGAACATACAAAACTACAACTTTAGTCACAGCTTTATAATGATTAAATCATTTAAATGATCAGCGGATGATTAAACAACTCTACAAACATCATCACCAGCTACACTTATTACTTAATACATGTATTTTTGTATAACATCTACTAAATTTCTTCTTGATAAAAAGTTAAAGTTTTACATCACCATCATGGAGAACAGAGTTTGCTTTAGTTGGGCTCTTAGCCCTGTTATTTTTAACATTTATATATCTTCGGTTGCCATTGTTAAGAACTTTGTTTAAAAAGCTCCTTTGTTGTGGCAAGCCAGCCTAAAACCTAAATAAGATCTGGTGATGTTCATGTTGCTATTAAATGGCAGAGTCTGTTCTCATTTAGTATAATAAAAATTACTGCTCCTATTAAATGTTAAATCTATTGTTTTACATTACATGTCTATATATGGCAATGATTTCTGGAAGTTTTTAAGAATATCTTGGACAATAACACTGCCCTATGGTGTAAATCACACTCAAAGAGACATCAATAATCAGCATATGAACCTCAATAATGGTGACAACTAACAAAATTAACAGTTTAACTCACAAACAGGCAACTGAAAGTCTAAACATAAACAACAGCAGAATCAAACACAAATAAACAAAACTGTTAGACCATTATACAACATTTATTTATACCGCAATGCATGCTGGGATATTTGTACTGTGCCACTCCCAGCATGCATTGCAGCATGAAACATTTGAGATGTTACCATTGTTGAGATACAAGGTCAGATTCATGAGGTCTGAGTGTGTATTTGTCATAACTGAACTGTTTTTGTATGTTAGTTCTTAACTGTTAAGTAATTACGGAGGAATCTTTTCTGTTTCCACTTCTCATTAATTAAATTAATACCTGCAACTAAGCATAAAATCTATTGTATGAGGCCCTTCTTCCAGATTTATAACAAATCATATATCAGAACTAATTTCAGACAAATAGATTTCTCTATTTATTGACTTTCCAACTTGATTGCTATAATACAAGCATTGTAATATTTTTTTATTATAGTAATTGGACAGTCTGAATTAATAAGTTCAAGGGTGAAGAGCCCAACTAAACCAGCCCCTCACTCCATTACGGTGACACAAAAAACACATTAATTTCTGTTGGATCTCAATGAGAATAGTATGAAAGTCAAATCAGTCAGTAATAAGTGTGTGTCTGCTGTTGTTTGTGGAGTTGTTTAATGATCCTCTGCTGAGACTGAAGGTGTTTTATTTTATTTGATTTTATTTAATGTTGTAACTCAAGTCACTGTTTGTGTTTCTTGTTTATTTTCTTCAGTAATTGTAATTATTAACAGCAGGTGTTCATCAGTGTCTGAATTCACTCATTAGTGTTCATTAAAACTGTCAGGTGAACTATATTAGTTAACTAGTGTATGAAATAGTGAACAAGGACACAAAGCGTGATTTCAAACACTGACTTCAAAACATCGAATCTGAACTCTGTTAGCTCACAGTTTTCTGCAGTTGGTTACTTTCTCGAAAACAAAAATGTTACCCAGAAAGCACTGTTTTTAACAGAATATTACCGTTTTAGTGAAAAAACATTATTTTACCGTAGAATCTGACCGTTTTTTAACAGTAATTTTTTACAGTGTACCTGATAAAAGTTTTTTGTCATTGTCAATAATCACATATACATTATTGTCAGCAAGTGCAGAAAATAGAGCTCTCTAGAGAAAATGATACCACTCACACTTTAAAACAACCTCATAAACAACAACAGGACACAGGGCAGATTCTGTTCCTCTTCATGGCTTTATGGCTGTTCATCAAGATGACAAGATATGTTTGTACTCTGGTCGATCATGGCTTGTTATAATATGTATATATAAATACAATGTAAGTCTCGGCTGTGTATTTAAAACTGGAGCTTCTTGTGTTTTTATTCTCCTGGCTTGTTGCACACGCTAGTGACATTTCTCTGTAAACCAATAGCATTCAGCTGGCGTCTAGCTTTGCCTTTTGGTACCCTTTTATGTGCTAGTTACCCTTTGGAAAGGGTTCCAAAAGAGTCACATAGTACGGTTAAATTTTTTGTCTCTTTTGACTGCAGAAATTATCATAAAATTTCACCAAACTGTACTGTACCAAACTACACAGTGGAAAGAGCCATTAGTAATCTATAACCATTGACTTCCACAACATTTGTTTTTCCAATTATGGATGTCAATGGTTACAGGTTTCTAGCCTTCTTCAAAAGATTTTCTTATGTATTTAACAGGAAAAAAAAACAAAAAAAAAACTCATTGGCCAAGGGTAAGGAATGATAGACTTTTCAGTTTTAGGTGAACCATCCCTTTAACATTTACTGTACAATCAGAAATAATCTTACCCATACTTAGCAAAAAAAAAAAAAAAAAAAAAAAAAAAATTGAGTCTATGAGTCTATTTAAGTCAAGTTTTTTAAAATAATAATAATAATAATAATAATAAAATAATAATAATATAACAGTAACTTTATATAATATTTACCATTTAAGGAATTTATTAAGATTTAAACAATGACATTATCGACAAGTTTTCTAATAAAATGAACCTACCGCTCTGTCTGGTGGAAAGTCTTTCCGACACAAATGACCGATGATTCCAGCTGCTAGAGCATCTCCTAGTACGTTGATCATAGTTCGGAAGCGATCTCTTTAAACAATAGGCATAAAATATTTATATTTTTTTCTCATGCAAATTACTGTTTAATAATAATTAGTCTTAAGCGTTTTATAATATGTATTCATATTTTATATTTTAATTATCAATGGAATCATTTTAATAATGAAACTGATATCTACCATAAGATATGATCTTTCTTTTTTTCAAAAGATAAATGTTATCTCAACTTACAAGATCCAATCAATGGCCACAATCAGAGTGATGTCATCTGGTGGCAATCCGACAGATGTCAAAACTATCACCATGGTTACAAGGCCTGCCTGAGGAATTCCAGCAGCACCTATGCTGGCAGCGGTCGCGGTTATACTGTTGGAAATCACAATATCATGTTTTCATGACAGAACTGATTATGTCAGATGAGCTGATTTAGTTTCTAGTTTGTAATGCATTCTCCCTTCAATATACTGAATAATGGTCAATTAGAAAATAATTTTAAATGGCTGATTATCTAGTCTTGACTACATGTGGCTACAACTCTGCTGTCTTATAAGTACCTGATGGTGATCAATTGTCCAAAATCCAGTTCGTACTCATTGACCTGGGCAATGAAAATAGCAGCAACTGCTTCATAAAGTGCAGTTCCATCCATGTTAATGGTTGCTCCCACTGGCAGCACAAATCGAGCAATCTGCCTGTCCACTCGACAGTTCTCCAACAAACATTTCATTGTAATGGGAAGTGTTGCTGAACTGTAGGAATGAGAAGAAAGTCTCACATTGACGAGCGCAAATTTATAATTAAAACATTTTTTTAGAAGAGTTAATTTTACCTGGATGATGTGGCTAGGGCAATTACCATGGCTTGCAAAAGCCCTCTAATGTATGTGAAAGGATTTTTCCCAGTCAAAATAAAATAAAAAAGTGGAAGCAGGACTAGCCCGTGCACAAACAAGCCTGCCAGAACTGTCACCCCATACCAGCCTAGTTTCTTTCCAAGTGTAGACGGATCACTCATGTCCAGTATTTTGCCAGCCACAAGGAAGATGATCCCAAAAGGAAAATACCTATCAAATATGGAAAATAGAAGTTGAAACAGCATGTTAGGTACTAGCTGTATGGTTCACAAGTCTGTGATTCTTCAAATGCCTAAATCGATGACTTTGTATGTTCATCTTAAACAGTTATTCACATTTTTTATTGTACTGTATGAAAAACTCTTTTTAATTTGGCAACTAAAATAGATTAATAAGTTAACCTGATTCATGATTAGAAAAGGTCGATGACTTTTTCCATATATTTGAAAATATCTGATGGCACATTTATTGAAAAAAGACAATTGCAGATTAATAACGCGATCTACTTATATGAAATATTGAATTTTTTCTTGGTTTTACAGACCCAGGGCTTAAAGTATTCCAGCACCATGCCGGATCTCCGGCGTGCGGCCGTGAGGGAAAAAAAATATTTTAGAGCCTGTGCATGCAATTTAATCAGGGATGCTCAAAATAACTGATTAACCATTAACCGAAAGGGTGCGTTTGTAGCAGATTAATGGTATCAGTTAATGGTAATGGTATCAGTTAAAATATACTTTAGATATTTTTAAAGTTTGGCTGCAAATGGGGCAATTTTTGAATGATTTACTAACGGCCGCGAGTGTTTTGCCGTTGCGCTCTGTGTGCTCGAGCGGAAAAAGCGTGTTACCTCAGTCGCGTCTTTTTCTTTCTTCAATCAAATGAAAGGGTTTGGGTTAGGCGACTATGGCAAACTTTTAATGAAGGAGGAGAGACTTGTGGTCGCTGTTTCAAGTTATCCAGAGCTGTACTTTACAGATCTTGAATATCACAATATTATTCAAATTACAATTATAACATCAACAGCAACACGACTCGCGCACAATAAACCAGCTGATTCAGTCGTTTTCTACTGACATACAAAAAAGCACCGGGCTTCTTTTTATCTTGTCACAACGTTTCTGTTATGTTGCCAAAGACTACATTTATGACGTTAGGGGCGATTCAGCAAGTTCAAGTTCAGCCTCGGTGGAAAACCTATTACATCACCAATCTGGGAACATTTTGCATTCGTGGCAAACGAGAAAGGCAAACCAATCATTTGAATTTAGCTATTTGTGGGGCTTGTTTAAAAAAAAAAGGTTAAATAGACAAACACGTCGAATCTCTAGATCCATATGCGGAGCCAGCTCCGGTCATGTCATCTTCTGAAATTGTTGCCAGTGAATATTGTCCCCATCATTAAAAAATAAAAAAATAAAACAACTTATGGATAGGATGCATTGAAGGAAAATCATGCTCTTAATCAATCTTCATAATCTGATTCGTAGCCTACATGCAATAAACCCATATTGCGCCGATAAAAACAAGCTAAAAGGTAAAGTCTAAAGTGAGAGGAATAATCAGAAGCTTGGCCCACCCTGGCCCTACATCAGATAACAACAATTTTTTTTTTTGCGATGCGTTTCATAACTGAGAAAGCAGCATAAGATGTGACCGTGAGCTTAAAAAAATTAATCAATTCAGGCTGCAAAAGATGAAAGAGAAACTAATTCAGCATAGAGCGCAGGTTTCTGTGCGCATCACACGTCTGAGCGCGCATTACCAAACGCATTACCATGCAGTCGTAGTTCATACAATAGAGAGTCTTAAAAACACAAAAAGTTCAGCAGCACTAAGTCGGATAATCGGGAGATATACTGAGCCAGCTTGAACATTATAGCATTTTTCTCATGGAAAGAGCAAATTTTAAGTTCACTATCTGTTAATGACTCACAGAAACTGACAAATCACAGGCAGTTTCAGTAGTAAAGTTCGTGGAAAGTGCAACACAAAATTCAAACACGATTGCAAAGCACTTTGTTGCAGTTTGTGTCAAAAACATCAATATTTTGACACATATCCACACATAATCTTGCTTTCGCTTGGTCTTTCCAAACGCGCGCTCTTCTCTCGACGCGCGCTGCTGCGTGTCCCTCATCTGTATAAGTTAATCAATATAGAGAAGTTAGTAACTGAACTCATTTCAATATCACTGACTCACATGTAATGTGCTGTCGACTGACGTGTTGTCCTTTTTTCCCTTTAAATCTCTCAAATGATCATATGTGATCTCCTTTGTTATTGGACTTTTTAACTGATGAGGGAAAACCGTTAAAATCATACACAAGATATCTAAAGCTGTCACTGTTCACTGATGTGCTTAACAATAGTGCAATAAAAAATAAAAAATTCAGAATTCAATAATGAATAGAATAAATATTGATAATTCAGTGTTTTAGGGAGCAGGCCAACGCACACACAAAGAACACTGTGATAAAGCACGCGAAACGTCATTTGTGTGTCGATTAAAACATGTTATATGCGAAATAAAATCAGAATTTTTTTTTTTTTGATAGGCTATAAATGGTAATGTATATTATCTACCACTAACAAGTAGGCTAATATGCAAAGAAAATCTGCTATTCAAAAATTAGTTTGTTAGTTAGAAAAATACTAATGCCCATATTGGCGTTGGTGCATTACATAACAATTGATAATAACATTAATATTTTTAAAAATCACAAAATGGTATGGAATGTTGATATTTTTTTCAAATTTGTAAATTCCAGCATAGTGACAAAAATACAGTTATTGTAAAGATTATTATATGCATTAAAAGCAATATAGGTGATTCTATTGCGTATTTTACATTTTAAAAAGTTAATAAAACTTTTTAAAAACAGCAATTATTTCAAGTTTAAAGCAAATTAATTTTTTTTATAATTCAGCTTTTGCCAAACATAAATGATTAAGTGTTTTAATTTAAGGGAATAAAAAGTTTTTGTTTTATTGTTTGTCAACTCTGTCATGGATGGTTTTAGTAATGTTTAGAAATAAAAAATAAATCATAGCAAGAAAAATCCTAATGGGTAGTTACTAAATTGGAACTGAATTGACAGTAACAAATTACAGTTTTACAACTTTTCAGCCAAGCATTCTACTTGCTATAACTGCAAAGATCATATACTAATGAAATCAGGATTAAAATATTTTTAAATTGTCCAATATGTGATTAATGAAATATTCAGTTTTCCTTTTGTAATTGTGGTAATAGTATTGACAGTTTAAAGTTTATTGATTGCACAATGATACATGATAAAAAAAAATACACAGACTAATTCGAACCTCAGGAAATCATGAATTTTGGTTATATGATCTTGAAAATGATGAACACATTTTATAAATAATCAAAAATGTAACAATATAACAAACATTTTTAAAAGCTGAAAAAAGGATGGCTTTGGTCACTAAATGTACCTCACCCATATAGCTCATGGAGAGCAACATGTTTTCTGGAGTTTTCTTGCAAAACTTGGCAAACATCACTAAAGCAAGTCTGCAGTACAAATAGTTTTAAAATAAAAGTTAGTTTGCGCTTATTTGCCCCACCCCAAAGTTCAAAGCTGGAGCTGGGCTTGTCTCATTCTCCTGCTGCAGATGCTCTGTTTAACTGTTTTCTTACTAGTGAAACGCTCAGTTTTCCACTTACAAAGTCCGTCATGTAAATAGCAAATGCCCTATGGCACAAAGGAAATAGGAGATGAGACTGGTTTATTCTCAAAACACACCTATAACTTATTAAGAGATTAAGCTCAACATGTTAAACAATGTGCTGTGGCGCAAAGAGGATTTTTCCTTACTTAAAAGAGCAAAAGTTGATTCGGACATGCCTTTAATGCTTTTTCGCCCTGCGCTTTGGGCCTGGATCCTCAAAATAGAGCCCTTGAGGTTCATTGTCATTTATGTGACAATAATTTTGTGAAATAATAACTGCGGAGCATTAATTAAATGCATATTTTCTGTGGAGCGATCGATTTGAGGTAGCATGATACTTTTATTTGACAGAAGCAAAAAACATGATTGGACAAACAGCAGACCCTCAGCCTCCTCCACTGGACCAGCTCCATCTTCTGGTTTAAAAGTCTTAAAAGGAAAGAGTTTGCAAGACTTTGCTTACACATCCCAGAAAAAATGAGTGATAATGGCCTTGATTTCACTTCTAATCTTCAGTTTAGCAGTTCAGTTCTTTACCATTTTATAGCACTTGTTATTTAAGCACTTGTTATTACAGTACCCCTCCCCTCACCTCCCCCACCCCAAAAAAAAGGTAAGGCTCAGGATTTTTTTTTACTTTAAGCCCTGCAGACCTGTTTTATTTATTTATTTATTTATTTATTTATTTATTTATTTATTTATTTATTTATTTATTTATTTTTTGTCCAAAACACATTTTAATGAAATGCAATAGTACTTAAGTGTCCTTCACTGACGTATTTTGCACACTGGTAATATTTTTCCTTAGACATGTCATTAATCATAGTTTACATAAGATCTGGACCTTGCATCTCAACTGTAAGGAACAGGGAAGAAGACCGAAGGGAATAATACAGTTTGTGTTTGGGTATTAACCCAGTATTTGTTGCCTCCCTTTTTCTTATATGTTTTTATAGTAATATTTTTCATAGTTATATTATTTGATTATTGGTTTTATTATTTTTAGATTGATCTTTGCATTCTTGTTGAGTCGATCTTGTTTTTGAGTCCGAAAATATATTTTAATATTAAGTAATGCATTATTAATTATTGTTTAGTGTCATTTCATTGCAGGTTTTTTGCTTTTGGAATTTAGATATTAAAAAAATAAAATTATAGAAAATGTTTCAAACACTTCAGAAGGATACAAAGTATAAATCACTGGTCCCTTTATTAAAGAATGTTAAAATTTATTTTATTATTATTATTTTATTTATTTATTTTTTTCATTTTTGAAGCTGCTAGTTGACAGAAACAGTGCTGTTTTAAAATGTCCAAATCATTCGGACATTTATTTACCTTACCTTGTTTACCTATTCACCTTAAAAAGATTGGTGCTATATTTGTCAAATGGGGCTATTTAGTACCTTTTTATTGCTATATAGCACCTACATAGTTAAAATAAATCCGTTGAATTCACGGATAAATACCAGCAGCTGTGGTTGCCAGAACTTTTCTGAAAGTTTTATAGAACTGTTTAAATTTACGAAAAATAATCGTATTTCATTAACTGATACAATATTCATTTATTACATATACATTTGAGATAGTTTTATTTTCTGAAGCTGAAAGTTAAATTAAACTTAATTTAAACAACTGTCATTTGCTTTTAAAATAAATTTCTTAACACAAGAATAATGTGAGCATTTTGGTATTGAGTACTGTTATAGCTCAGTTCACAAAAACATAATATCAGTAATTGCATTGATATGTTCATGTGTAATTGCAATTAGCAAATAGATTTTTACTGCATTAGTAACTAAACAATTATCTTAAAATAAAAGACAATGCAGCATAACAGCAGCCATTCTCAGTTCATCTTTTACTTGATCACACTATCCTGCACAATGGTGACACAAAAAGGTTTAACACTATTTTGCTTTTTTTCCTCTTGATTTTACGGAAAAATGCTGGTAGCTGTGGTTGCCTGTAATCTATACTAAAAACTCTCTTTGAGCAAGTATTTGTACTACCTTTTTTTCTCTTACCAAACTGCTGCATTAATGATCTTCATCACGCATTCATTGATGCACTGGCAAACGTTCACCAGAGGAGCTCCCCGTTCACCCATTTTACCAAGTAAGAGACCTAAATGAAAACCCTTTTGTTATATTTATGCATATGATTATGATTTTACTAAGTAAATATGCTTAGTTTGGTGAGGGCAGATGTTTTACCCATTGTGGCAGAGAAAATAACAATGCCAAGTACATTCATCTGCTGACTGCTGCCTGGACGAGTCTTATACTCAATGTCTGGAGCAGGTGTAAGTTCCAACAAGACTGTTCGACCCTTGGGATTGTTGTCATCAGGCATCAAGTAGAAGAAATTTTGGGTTCCAGGGTTCAATGGTGTTTTTATAATTGGAATAAGGTCTGTTTTATACTGAAATGACAAAAAGAAAATTAATTTTGTGTGTGTGTGTTTGTTTTTTACATTATCAAAAGCTGTATATGGAGTTGTTACAATTAACTGGTAATGAATAGTTGAAAGGAACTTTGGTATTGTTCATTTTTCAATACATGTTTATCTAGTTTACATACCTGCTGGAATGTGGCTTCAATGAGATTGGAGGGGATCATATTTCTGGGGATGAAAAAAAAAGTATAAGCATAAAGTGACCAGTATATGCATCCCCTTTGACATGTTGTACATATTAACAGCTATTGTCAAGTGTGGTAGCATAAGACTAACAGCAGCTCACTCTGTTCATAGGGGGTGGGAGGGTCCTCTGCTTCTTACTTTGTAGAGATTACTAAAAATATCCTAATCACTCCACTGTTTAATAGGATTGCACTATATAGGATGGCCTAGACTCCCCAGTCATGGGGAACTTTTTCCTTTGAATGACAGTTAAGTTATGTGTGGAAATTTTTTGTGTGTTTTTGAGGGACTTATGTACTAAATAAAAAGGGGCAATTACATATTGAAAATGATACAGCTGATATTACAAAGATAGTTCACCCAAGAGTGAAATACTGTCAGCATTTACTCACCCTGAGGCCATTCTAAAACCATTTCTTGATTTGTGTCAAATGTATTACACTGATATTGCATTTCTATGTAGTACATAAAGTCAAATATATAGGTTTGTTTAAAGAGCAGTATATTTCAGAACCCAGAGCAGTCTGACTCATAAACAAATCATTTAAACTGATAAATCTGGTCAACCAATTTGAGGATAAGTTCCAATTCAAACTAATAACAATCATTAATATTCCAAGAAAAGCTAAGATTCATTTTAAAATGATTTAGTGCTTATTGAATTTACAATTATTTTTTCTTTTACATGTATTTTTAATATTATTATTATTATTATTATTTAAGTTGAACATTTCTTTTTTTCTGTCACATTGAAGACAAATTATCACACTGCAGTTTAAAAAAAAAAACATGGGTCATATATATATTTTTTTGTTTGGGTGAACCATCTTAATTTTTACAATATTAAATCTAATAGGCAAATTTGTCCAGGGCCAATAAGGATTATTTGTTGGCAAATAAAAATTATCAAACTGTCTATTCTGGATAGTCAAACCTGACCAGATCCAGCAGTGCATCTGCAGACGTCATGACCTGTCCATTTCCCAGTCTGTTACTCTCCATGTCTGTACCATATCCAGGTTTGATGATTAAAACAAGTACAATGCCAACCACTACAGCAATGAAGGTGGTCCAAAGGTAGTAGGTGACAGTCAAAACCCCCATCTTGCAGCAGGCTTTTGACTCCATAGATGATAGTCCAGACATTAAGCTATGGATAGACAGTAAGAACTGATAAGGGGAGACATTCATACAATGTATTTTTAAAATGTATAAATATGCAAATGAGAAAGAATTATAACTTCACCTGGAGGTGATTAGGGGGAGAATCAACATTTTAAGTATTCGCATGAGCAGCTCACCAGGAAAGGAAAAATAAATTTTTGCCTGATTTCAAGAACAGAGAAAGAGGTTTTAATAGAAAAAGACTTTTGTACAATTTCAAAGTTTCAGAGTACTGTATTCTAAATACTTGATCTGTGACATGATGGCAAAGCTATGATATGTTTGTGTGTGTGTGTGTGTGCTGAGCATCAATTAAGACAACATTAGCACCTGTTAGCTTTAATTGTAGGGAAAACGGGATACATTTGAGCTTTTGTCTGCTAATTTTATTTTCCGAGTTTAAAAATCATTATTGGGGCAGTATTAAAATTGGTGACGTAGCACTCATTTGTCAATCCAGCAAACAGTCTAGTCAGTTTCTCATTATTATTCACAGATTGAGTTTTCCCATCCTATCAGAAGACCCTACTTCTTAATTGCTCTTGACAGCCTGTCCTTTCCAATGACAGACCCATATGGGCAGACCTGTAGTGAATTGTATGTGTTTGTTTCCATGATCTATGCACAGCAAATTCATTGGTGTTAAATTTCAAGTGTTGAAGTAATTCAGAGTAAAGTGTTAAAATTCTAGAGTTAGATAAAGGTAAAATAACCCTCTCGGCATTATAAGCTGATTCCCTCCTTGTCATTCAGAGTAACATGTATCTACCTTTGTAGAAACCCCTGTTTTTGGGAAACTAATCAGAGTGTCTGATCTTGCCCTACACCCTCATTCACCTGGCCCTTAAATTAGTCAATTAGTTTAGTCCACTAGACAGAGGCTGCGTCCGAAACCGCATACTTCCATACTATATAGTACGCTAAAATCAGTATGCGAGCCGAGTAGTATGTCCGAATTCATAGAATTCGAAAATCAGTACGCGAGAAGCACTCGGATGACTTCCTACTTCCGGCGAGATTCTGAAGTGTGCATCCCATGCACGCTGCGCTATCCCATATTGCCCCGTGAGAGAATTCATGAATGGAAGTGAGGCGGCGCAACTGACGCAGGTAGGTCACGTGACCATGACAAAATGGCGGATGTAGTACATCCGAATTCCATTCATACTTTTCACATTCATACTGTATAGAACGTACTTTTTAACGGCCGAGTAGTACGGTTAAATTCAAATGCAGTACCTACTGAGTAGTAGGCGGTTTCGGACGCAGCCATTGTGAATGACCACAAATAAGTGAATTCAGACACCTGCTGTTGAACACCTGCTGTTAACAAGCACAATCACTGAAGGAAAAAGAAACTGAAGGAAGAAATGAAACTAAAGACAGCGTCACACCAAACCAACTGAATTAAAACAGAGGATTAAACAACTCAATTTAAATAACAGCATTAACAGCTTCACTGATTACAGACGTCATTTCTGTAAGAATATTTTTTATTAAAAATATTTAATTTGACCTCACCATCATGGAGATCAGAGGCTGTTTAGTAGAGATCTTGATGCTTTACACTTCTGTCTTAATGTTCCTCTGACTTTTATAACTGTGTTTTAAAAACTTATTAGTTATAGGAAGAAATGATGTGAGAAACTATACTGTTCTTGCTTAATTGTTACAGATATAATTTCAAGTGTATAATAAGGTGATTCATAAAAAAAATGCAAATATACTTGTATTAAAGCTGCATGGGACAATCCTGCTTGCAGTCTACTGCCCTTCATAGATATTCAACAAACAATTAGGATACCGTTAATAATTGGAGTGTCATGCACTAAACCTTTGAGCTTGAGCGATAATTGATGACACACAGACATCAAGAATCAGGATATGGACCTCAACCATGGTTACTAAAAAGAATAAAGCTGCATAGTTCACGCCGCAATGCATGGTGGGTGCCAGCATACTACAAAGCTCCCGCTGCTCCCATGCATTGCAGCATAAATAAATTATGCAGCTTTATGGTCTTACAATCTCTTTCTTTTCCTTTATTTTGTGTTGTTTTTGGGAGGTAATATTTCACTAGAGTGTTTTTTGTTCTGGGTTGTTTTTTTAATTGACTTTTTTGTTTGTCACCATTATTGAGATTCAAAGACTAATTGTTGATCTCTGTGTGTTTTTTCCATTTCTGCTGTAGATCAAACATTCCCATTGTAAATGGTGTTTTTAAACCTGTTAAACAGTTATTAATTGTTGGAGCTTAAGTGGTTTCATTTATGTAGATTATTAATTTTTGATACTGAACTAGAATACAAATAGGAAAAGATGGCATTAATATCATAAATAATCTCTTCAGACTGACACTTTAATTTTCTTTTGGCTTTCCTTACTATATGTATAAATAGTATGATTTACACTAATAGCTATTGCAACCAAGATAACAACAGAACAACAGAAATTTCATTAAGAGCTTTTTTTCACATGACAGAAATAAAGGTCAGTAGTAAGTGAAGCTCCATGATGACTTGTTAAATGTGATGAAAAGTTGTTGTTTTAAAGATGTTGAAAAATAAAAAACATTTTATTGTGTAATTTGTTTTATTTTTATTCATTCAAATTTTATTTAGAGTTTTTTTTTTCTCAGTTGGTTTCATCTTTGGTTTTGGCTGTAATTTGTGTTTTTCTTTCCTTCAGTGATTCTGCTTGTTAACAGTTGTTCATTAATAATTCTCAATCCTCCTTTAATTAGACACTTAATTGTCTCGTTAACTTCTTCACTGTCTAAGTGTTCAACCCTCTGTAGTGAGGACACTAGTGAGGATTTTGCTCTGGAATTTAAGGCTTAAGTGTGTTCAAATGAAAAAATACAGACTATGGGATGTATTTTTAACAGAAATATTCTGCAAACTGAATTCACGAATGTGAAATGTTGAAAAGGGCAGATTACTGGCAACCACTGCTGCCAGTATTTTGACATATATTTAACAGATATTTTACACAAAAAGAGTTTGCTAATTAACACTCTCTGAGTGTTAAAAATTTTAACACTTTCAAAAGTGTTATTTTAACTCTTTTATAGTGGTTCCCATATAAACACTGAGGGAGTGTTAATTTTAACTCTAAGGTAGTTAAATCTACCAAATCTAAAATTTGCAGTGTGAGTTTGATAAAAAAAAAAAAAATACAGACTATGGAATGTGTTTTTAACAGAAATATTCTCTAAACTGAATTTATAAATGTTAAAAACAGCAGATTACTGGCAACCACAGCTGCTGGTATTTTTCCGTAAAATCAAAAAATGAAAAAAAAAAAAAACAGCAAAACTTTTTTTTGTGTCACCATTGTGGAAGATAGTAGCGTCTGTGTTCAAGTCCAAGATGAACTGAGAGTATTTGATATTATGCTGCATCTTTCTTTGTATAAAGGTAACTGTGTAGTTACTAATGCAGTCAAAATCTGTTTGCTAATTGCAATCACACATGAACACATTATTGCATCTAAAGATTTTACATTTTTCTGCACTAAGCTATTATTTTGTAAACTAAACATTGTATCAGTTCAAGAAATATGGTTATTCTTCCTACATTTATACAGTTCTATAAAACTTCCATATTTTTCACAGAAAGATTCTGGCAACCACAGCTGCTGTTTTGTTTTTTCCGGAAATGTAACAGATATTTTACACAATAAGAGTTTGCTAATTAACACTCTCTTGGTGTTGATAATGTTAACACTTTCAAAAGTGTTATTTTTAACACTTATAGTGGTTCCCATAAAAACTCTGAGGGAGTGTTAACTCCAAGGTAGTTAAATCTACTATCTAAAATTTGCAGTGTGCGGTTTGAAAATTTATAGTGTAAAACATCACTTTAATATCATTCAGTTAAGTTTAATTTAAACCAATAAAAACAGATTAGCCATCAAACAAAATCACAATCTCTTTAAGGGTAATACGCTTAATTGTTCTCCTAGGCTTCGGCCATTGCACCAGGTAAACACCTTGACGACTCTTCCCTGTTTCAGTCCATGTAACCCGGTGAGAGCTAAAACGATGCAGTCCTCTGTAGCACACCCTCATGTTGTCTGTAATAGTGTTGTTCTGGTACTGAAATTTTAAAAAACTTCCACTTTCCACTAACATTTAAGTGCCACTGAGTGTGTTCTTAAACAGTGCTGATTTGCTATAGTATTTGCCAGTGCTCAACAGAAATGACAGTGATTGGCCATGAAGGTCATCAGTTCACCGCACTTCACTGAGTGCAAACACAGATACATGGAAACTGGAGAGTTTTAAAGCCATAAAGATCAGTCAATTGCTCAGCTGTGTTTCCAATTGGTAAACAGTGGTAAAATTACCTTCATGGCCAACCACAGTCATTTTTGTAGAGCGCTGTTGAATACTACTGATTAGTAGGAAATGAACTTTATTTTTTTTTAATTTCTGTATCGAAATACATTCATTCATTTTCTTGTCGGCTTAGTCCCTTTATTAATTGGGGGTCGCCACAGCGGAATAAACCACCAACTTATCCAGCACATTTTTACGCAGCGGATGTCCTTCCAGCTGCAACCCATCTCTGGGAAACATCCACACACACTCATTCAAACACTTATACACGACAAACAATTTAGCTTACCCAATTCACCTGTACCACATGTCTTTGGACTGAGGGGAAACCAGAGCACCCGGAGGAAACCCACACGAATGCAGGGAGAACATGTAAACTCCACACAGAAACGCCAACTGATCCTAGGCTCGAACCAGCGACCCAGCGACCTTCTTGCTAAGAGGCGACAGCACTACCTACTGCACCACTGCATCACCAGTACCGAAATTCAGTTTTGCAATTAAGTCTAATATAGTGAAAAAAATCAGATTGTTAACTTGAGCTAGATAAATGGCATCTAAAACGTGTGCTTGGGAAAGAAAATGTTAGCTAACTAGCTAACTAGTGACATTTACCTTAACGTAGCAGAAAATGCCTTTCTATTTTCATTATCCATTCAGAATGGACTTTCAGGTCACTCAGAAGGCATTGAAATTAAATTTGTAACTTTCTCTTTGCTGATAAGAAATACAGCCAGGTTCACTACGTTCCTGTGTGAGTCAGGCTGTACTTCTGGGTTTCTTCCCAACGCAGTCTCGATTGTGCTTTTAAAAATGGCGATCACATGAAATCAGTTTATAGGAAGTTGATTATTGAGCATGCGCACACGAAATGGAAGATGGGTAGATTTTTTTTTTCCACAGGACAAAATAGGTTTAAGAACAACAACACAAGTCTTAAAAACAAACTTCTTCAGGGAGAGAATCTTGTAACATGGATAATGGAGAAAACACTTTTTAAACAAAACATGTTCAACATGTAAAGTTTTTGATCCAGCAAGAGGAGCTCATAGAATGTGCCATGCAATTAATAAAAATGCAGACAGTATCTTAGAGCAAAGGGTTTATTTATTTGGTTGTTAAATAAAATGTATTTGATTGCTTCTTTTATTATATATCTTGTATATTGTAAGTTTGGTGGCTGTTACTAATCACACCTAATAAGTGCCATATTTAATATGGATACAACTTTCACTTTAGAATAGGGGGTCAAATTGTCTTTATTAGTTGTGTATTAATGACATTTTAGCCTTAATTAGCTGCTAACTGTGCTTATTACACTATTTATAATTGCAAACCAGCAATAATTAAGCACACTTACTGGCTTGTTGTTCAGTTAACTTACACAACGAATCAAATTAATAATATATGGCTCATCAAATTGTAAAAAATGGTTAAAATGGCTTTACCTTATGTTCAGTTAATCATGAATTATGTGTTTGGTCATGCTTAACTGATGCATAATTGTGAACAAGTTAATCTTGATTTACAAATTTAACTGAGCTAATGCATAATTCGGGAAGATTTTTTAGTTAACAATTAATTACTAGTGCTTTTGTTTTTAACTAATGCTTAATTGTGAACAAATTATCCATTAATTAATGCTTAGTTAATGCATTATTTCAGACCCTTAATCTAAAGTGTTACCACTAAACCCAACTTCTACCTTGTTAACTATTAATATTAATAACTATTAATATAACTATTAATAAATAGCTAAAACAACAGTTTATTAAGCTAACAGTTTATTAAGCTAATAGTCTTTCAGTTCAAGTCTACCTCAGAATTTATTTTTTTAAATGCTACATGATGGGCGTGGACCGCAGTGAGTAGAAAGGAGGGCGTGGCTGACAATGCAGAAGAGAAAGAGGGAGACGAACAATTTTTATCTCACTAATATAATGTTATCACCTATGATAAAAATCTACTTTTGAAAGCTATTTGGACAGAACTGTGTGCAGGTATTGTGTGTCCACACTCATATTGGAGTGATATAAACACAATAACTCTCTTCCTGACATTAAAATAGGATCCAAATCTGCAATTTTGAGCCCCAACGTAATGAGGGGGAATGGTTCTCCCTGCCATGTTTGTAATAAAGTACAGACAGTAAAATCGATATGTAATTCATCACCACCGCTGCATGTCAGTATAATTTTAAAATAAGATGCTTCAATTTCTGTTTGTGGATGTTAGATCAGGTTTTTTTTGTACATCACCATAACAGTGTGTGTGTATGTGTGTGTGTGTGTGTGTGTGCGCGCGCGCATGAACTTTATTACAACATTGTGTACTACCAATTGTTTGAGGCTTGAATTAACTCCCCAACAAATACATCAAATAATCATTTGGAAAGTTCTTACTAGTCATTGAAAATAAAACCTGTGCATGGTGAATCGTTAATCAGGGTTTCGTCCATTCCATATCCGTTTTCAAACAAAAAAGAAAAACTAAGGAAACCGCCATTTTTTTCTTTTGCTCACAATTGATTTTTTGTTTTTTTGTGCTGAAACGCTCATTTTCCTCTGATTGGCCAACCAAATTTGACCTTGTGACTTCACCCTTAAAGTAAGAGTTATATATATATATATATATATATATATATATATATATATATATATATATATATATATATATATATATATATATATATATATAGTTGAAGTCAGAATTATATATATATTATTATTATTATTATTATTAATAATAATAATATAATTATTATTATTATAATTATTATTATTATTTAGGCCTACAGTAGCTCTGAAACAATCATGCAAGTGCTGCTTGGAAATGGTTTTCTTTGCTCATCATCAAGTGCACTGGAGCAAGAAGTTTGGTGGCAAACTATAGGCATATTATTAATATTATTATTATTATTATTATTATTATTATTATTATTATTATTATTATTATTCATTCCTTTTCTTTTTGGCTTAGTCCCTTTATATTATCATTATTATTATTATCATTATATAGACCTTGTTTGGAAGAAATCATGCAAACCAGGTTTTGCTCAGAAATGGCTAATTTATGATCAACATCAGGTGCACAGCAGCAGGACGTTTGGCAGTGAACTATGATCTTATATTAATGACAAATGTCTAATAATACTGCTAATTTACGTTTTTATTTAATTTATGCATACATAATGAATGTCTGCACACTGATCAATTGATAGAATATTTAAACTAAGTTGATATCCTTCGTGTCGTGTTCGGGTCAAATCTGACCAATTTACAACTTAATCACTCATAAATATTGTGTTTTACATCTGATTGCCTCAAGGCCTTATGCTATCCTCCACACTTTGCACTTGAAGATGTAAAAGTGATAATCATCTCTTTCATTGAATTTTCAGTGTTTTAATCCAACTTGTTACACCTGTGGTGTTCCCGGTCAAAAGTGACCGCCATAGGAAATTAATGGGTATCCAGGCTATATTCATTCATCATACAGAAAACATCCCCCCACACACTACCCCAACTCACTCACTCACTCACTCACTCACTCACTCACTCACTCACTCACTCACTCACTCACTCACTCACTCATTTCAGACTGAACAATGTCTTTTGCAGGTGCACATCTCTTTACGAGCTTATGTGCTGATCCTCCAGTCTGATCTCACAAGGAAACATAACTACTTTATGCTTTGTCAGTTCAGTGGCTAATTCATATGTGTTCAGTCAGATTTTTAAAAGGAGGCGTGGCACCCAACCCCACCCCTAAACCCAATTGTCATTAGGGATAAGCAAATTGTACCAAACTGTATGTATGAGATCTTACAAATACATAAGGATTAACTCCTAAACCAATCAGTTATGAATTGCCAAAGTGTTAGATCCTCCAACGTGAATCAACTTCCTGATAAAACAGTGTATCGTATCTTCACACAGACTAGGTGTCTGTTTTGTGAATCCATCTATGTCTTTCTTTCTTTCTTTCTTTCTTTCTTTCTTTCTTTCTTTCTTTCTTTCTTTCTTTCTTTCATATTTTATTCTTTTTGTTTATTTATTTCTCTGTCTCTCTCTTGAAAGAGGGACAAAGAAGGAATCCTGTTCTTTCTTTCTTTCTTTCTTTCTTTTTTTTTCTTCCAATCTCTGTTCAGCCAATCTCTGAGTCTAGCAGGAGCACTTTTAACTTAGCTTAGCAACAATGTTTTTAGACAGTTTATTATCTTTACTTGACCGTTATTATCTTGCTCATAAATGACCAAAGTATAACTAGTGCTAGTTCTGTGTCAATAGTCACCATATATACCGTCAGTCACTATTCCTTATATTAGTACACAACAAGGTCACACATCATGTGTGGTGTGTAGTGTTGGGAGCAATGTGTTACAAAAGTAATGTATTACAGTAATGTATTACATTTTCCTGTAACGCAGTAATGTAAGGCATTAGTAATTCATTTTAGTAATATTTAACTTGGTACATGTTCAGTAACGCGTGCGTTACAACAAACTTTTCCCCCTCAAGACAGTAACATATAAAAAATACCGCGGTTCTTTTTCCTGTTCGTGGCTAGTGAATATATGCGCATGTTGTCATTAATCTCCCTCTGGCTATGGGACCTTTTTACTTAGAACGCGAAAGGATTTCAGCCTCTGAATTCAAGCAGAGGTCCGGGCTATTAGCTCAGCCCAGTTCGCAGTAAGGTTAAGTCCTGACGCGCAGCGGAAAAGCGGCAAATATATGAAAATGGCAGAAGACAGTGCATTCGCGAGATGGACGTAAGTGCATATAGCGTTATTTCACTGACAAATGTCGTAAGCTCATTCATGTAATACGAGTGAGTGAATGTGCCGGTTTCCTCTGGGACAAAACTCTTTACGTTCACTCAACACTGGCTGGGCTGCTCACGTGCTAACGACCTGCTCTCGCTCCTTCAGATGATGCAGACTCACAATCTATGCCTTGTGTTTCCTATTCTTTTCATGCTGTTGCTCTCCAGAGATCCTCCTATTTAATAGTTATCCCAAGAATGTTTATATGGTTTTTATATTGCTACTCTATTTACCAACAGGTTAAGATAAATTCTATAATAAATACTAGTGTTTTTAAGTGTAAGGTATACTGCCGATGTTTTAGGCTTGTATTATTTACAATGAATAATACTGTCGTATTAAGAATAGTGAACTCATAAAATGAAATATAAAGTGTAGTACAATATACCCTATATTGTAAAAAAAAAACTACAGCACTGGATCATGTTGCACTGGATGTTACCATAGCAACTATAGTATTACCACAACAGAGTAATTGAAGTACTTAATGACAATATATGTGTTCAGGGGCCCTGTGTAACAGCTTCTTCTCAAAATGAAGAGGATGACAGGGAAAATGTCCTCCACAATCACATTAACAATGTGGAAGACAACAGACACTAGTTCCCTTTATTTTAGTTGCCATGATAAAATGTAGTTGATAATGAGATTTATTTAAAGAGGGAATAGTACAGTAGGCTATAATACCTTATCAAGTGTTTCTAGTTACATTCCTGCTTGCGTTAGTTTTTATTTTTGTCTAAATGTTTTTTATTTGATTAGTATGGTGCACTTTTTGGATGTTTAATAAATGTTTTTCAAATAAAACATATTCTTTACATCCAACGTCTATTCTCTGTATCTTTAAGTGTTTAAAACGGGAAATATCTCATCATATAACATACAGCCAAAAATTGTATGGTTTATTAGATAAAAAATCATAAGTCTATTTTAGTATTTTGGTTATTGTTAATAAATAGCTTACTAATATAAATCATATCAAAAAGCTTGAAAGGAAGAGGAAACACAAGACACAAATTGTGAGTCTGCACATAATCTCACTGAGAGAGCAGTGTACAGAGAGCGCACAAGAACATTTGTGCGTGAGCAGTGCATATTTGAGAGATTGTAAGAATTTGTGCGCGAGCAGCGTATGTGAGAGTCGCAAGCAGTTTTGTCCACAAACTAAGGAAATTGGTGCACAAACATACTGAGATAGCTGTTCATCATGCTCACTTTGTGCATGACAGTTTTGTGTTGTAAACCACTTGAATGTAAAGTAAATACAATAAAGCCAACAACAACAATAAGAAAAGAAAACAAGAATCTGCATTTTGTCATGGCATTGGAGTTTACATACAGGCCTGTTGTGTCCAATATGAATATAGCCAAGCCATTCACAGATATTGCTAGATAATCACTTTACCTCCACCATACTTTTAACAGATAATTTGTGATTCTGGCTTTTGTGATTTGGAAACATCTTTGTGATGTTTCTTGAGCCTTCACATTGCCAATTATATACTATATTGTTAGTAGCCTGGAGAGGTCACAGTCATTCTGCTACATCAAATCACTTTCTACTGGATGTAAAATGCTCATTATAGAACATTATAGGATTTTATATTATTAAGTTCTAATTTTGTAGTTATTTTGGTTAAAGTGACTAAAAAGTAATATAAGAGTGATGTAACATATTGCAATTCGGAGACAGTAACATTGTAATGTTAGGGATTACTTTTAAATAACAGTAATAAGTAATCTGTAATGTATTACAATTTGGAAGTAACTTGCACAACACTGGTGGTGTGATTGTCTTTTCACATCAATTTTGAAATGCCTTGGCCGTCTGCTGTGTGTCTAGGATTAAACATCTGAGAACAGGTGTCTCTAAGCACATCTTAACATTCAACCAGCAACAACCAATAATCTATCACTATAATCATATGGGTTATAATTCTTAAACTCAATTAAATGAATTTTGATTTTGATAAGTGATTGCTAAATGAATAAATACTAATACAATGTACATTTACTATTAAGTGTCTACATTTGAGATTAATTTACTAGGCAGGACACACTTCCAAGAAGAGCCCTTTACCTCATATAATTTAGGTTATATGCCTACATTCATCACATTATGCCCAAATCAGACACATTATAGGCAATCATTAAAGTCATTTTGATATTTGAGAAATGTTATTTATGAAAAGTTCAATAATCCAAAAGCAAGAATAAATAACATAAGAAGAAGATGAAGAAAAGACTAATTAAAAGCACAACAATAATTTTGAACAGTTTAAATCTAAGACAAATGTTTCTGCTCAGCAACAGGAGTGTTGTTGTCAGTTAAAGTCAAGTTATTTTCTAAATAAACAATATCTTAAGTCTACCTGTGTGGAGAGGGACAGGCCCCTCAGCATGAATCCTAAGACACAGCCTGTGATCACAGCTAGTACAGACAGCGTCAATAGTCCATTTCGCTTGATGTATTCCTTTATAAACTCCCGAACACTTATAGAGAATGTAGGTGCCATAAAGTCTTTAATTCTCTCCAGCAAAGACTTAGCTGGTCCCATAGAAGTAAAGAAAGATGATTCTGGTGGTGCCTTGTCAGCATCGGCGGGTATCAGTAGCTCCTCCATGGTGAGATGCTTCAAGCGACACAGAAGGGCAAGGAGTAACCTTTTCTTACAAGAGATTAGGGCATCATGCATCCATCTAGCACCAAAAGACCAAAGTCGGAAGGAATTAGGAAAGCTAATAAGATTAAGATGCAGTAATAAAATATAACAATTCTCTGTTGACAGTGGCTCTGGCCCATACCTTATTTTTTATGTAATGTAAAATAACGTAGAGGTGAAGAGTTACGTGAACCTAATCCTCATGAGATGTTTCTTTAAACCCACAGGAAGTCAGCACGTGACTTACTTTGCATGATCTTCTTACAAGGTGCTCGTATTATTTCCCATTGCCTCAAATGTCAATCTCTCCTACTTGATTCTGAATTTCTATTTACTAAAAAGGTTTATTCATTAATTTACTGATTTGTACAGTTACCCTTTCTTCAGTTTAAATAATTAACATTAAAAAGGAAGAGAGAGAGAGAGAGAGAGAGAGAAAGAGAGAGAGAGAGAGAGAGACTGCGGCTGTGAGTTACTTTTAACCGAGTTGTTTTGTACCACTTAACTTAAACGAAAATTACCAAATCTCTGAATAAAACATTAACCTGTGATGAAATATTTGAATAATTGTTATTTGCTGCATTTAAATCACAACATTTGACATCTGCCTTGGCTTAACTGCAATGCTGCTGCAGGAAGAGAAGGGCTCAAAAAATGCATCAGAAGTTCACAAATCCCTCTGTTTTGAACATCTTTTTTTTTAGCATTGGGTTATGTTTATAGTTGTTGTGATACCAAAGAAACTATAGAATTTAAATATAAATTTAAATATCACTGCTTTTACAAGAAGTTAAAAACATTATGATAATTTACATCATGTTTTATTTCATAAAGTTTTAAAACTTCATAAAGTTTTTTGTATGATTCTAGTATTCAGCCTAAAGTACAATTTAAATAGTTAACTAGGTTAATATGTTAAAGAAAAATCGGGAAAGCAATTGGAAAACAATTGGTTTGTTCTGTAGACATAACAAATTCTTAAGGGTTTGATTTTTGAGCGAAATAATTTTCATAATAAGTTTGGTGGAGTTTTGAGATTCACATATTTAGTGAGTGTCTCTAAATTTCCGCATTTGTACACATTTAAAACAGGAACAGTATGAGAGATTTCATAAAATCTATGAAAGGTATAACTTGCGCCTCTTTTTATATTTTGGATATTTAAGGAAAAAAATAAATTATATTTTTCTTTACCAATGGCAGTAACTGATGTTGATGTTTAATTTTTTCAAAACATGAATAACATACTGTTTAGTATCAGTGTATTAGTCCCAGTTTACCTTTGAATGAATGGGATACTTGAGAAAATGTACAACTGAAAATATGAACATTGCATATTGTATTTTTAAGACTATTAAATTATTGGGCATGTGATTTTCTGAGTTTGAAAAATATTGTTTAAGTTATTTGGAATATAAGTAAACTATCGTTTATCAATTAAAGTATATATTTTCAACCTTTTCACTTATTCAGTTTATTTCCTCAATAATGAATTTATTAATTCATTTAATATTGCTATGCATATACATTTATATTATCTATTATTTGTAAATGTTCCAGGATGAGTAAAAAAAAAAAAAAAAAACTTTAATAAATCTTTTCATGTTATCTGGTAAGAAAGTCATCTATAAATGTAATCAGTTTCATCATTATTTACTGATCCAATAATGGCTTAAGTGTGGTACTGCCACCAACTGGGTGATTTTATTTTAGTATCTGTACTACCTTTTATTAAATTTTAAGTGAATAATTTCATAATCTAATACTGAATAAAGATGTGTACTGATTGTACTTTAATAACTATAGACCTTGTTTTTTTTTTTTTTTTTTTTTTAGGTTCATGCTTATCTGCACATCCCAGGTAAAAAAAAAAAAAAAAAAAGTGAAGTGCACTAAAATGCCCATTATTTAGGTATACTTAGTACACTTTTCAGTAATGTACTAAAAGTGCTCTATTTTCGCACACAAATTTTGTACTTAATGTACTAAA
Source organism: Danio rerio (assembly GCF_052040795.2). Lineage (NCBI taxonomy): Eukaryota > Metazoa > Chordata > Actinopteri > Cypriniformes > Danionidae > Danio > Danio rerio. Next base: position 15,875,326 of record NC_141031.1, read on the forward strand.
TGATAGTATTAAGTATATATTAAGATAAACTTAATACCATCTAAGTGTACTCAACTATGCTATTTTGAGACTATATATGTATTTTAAAAAATATATTTAGTTACAACTAGAAATGCACTTGAACGCTACTTTTAAACATTTAAATATATTTATGACAAATTTAAAGTATAATAGTAATTTATTGAAAGAGTATACAAATTGTAAAAAAGTGTGCTAAATACTGTATTAAAAGTGCTCTATTTTCCCAAACTAATTTTGTATTTAATGTACTAAAAATTTGTATTAAGTACATTTTAAGATAAACTTAAGTACATCTAAGTGTACTCAACTGTGCTATTATGAGACACCATGAAGCTGATCTAAAATGTGCTTTTAACATACTAAACATTTATTTAAAGAATATATTTTAAAGGGATCCCAGGTGAAAAAAAATATATATTTAAATGCATTTAAAATAAACTTAAATACCCGCAAATACATTTTTAGTACATTGTTATTTTTTTGTGTTAAATAACAGTTTGATTGTTTAACACTATAAATATACTAATTAAAAGTATCTTTATACTTCAGTAGAACTTTAGTACGCTTGACAAAAGTATACTAAATACCAGTAATACGTAAATAAATTTTTAGTGTACTACAATAAAGTACACTCGACACACTGCAAATTTTAGATAGTAGATTTAACTACCTTGGAGTTAAAATTAACACTCCCTCAGAGTTTATATAGGAACCACTATAAGTGTTAAAAATAACACTTTTGAAAGGGTTAACATTGTCAACACCAAGAGAGTGTTAATTAGCAAACTCTTATAGTGTAAAATATCTGTTAAATTTCTGAAAAAATACCAGCAGCTGTGGTTGCCAGAATCTTTCTGTGAAAAACATGGAAGTTTTATATAATTGTATAAATTTACAAAAAATAACCATATTTCATGAATGTTCAGTTTACAAAATCATAGCTTAGTGCAAAAAAAATGTAAAGTCTTCAGATACAATAATGTTTTCATGTGTGATTGCAATTAGCAAACAGATTTTGACTGCATTAGTAACTACACAGTTACCTTTAAACAAAAGAAGATGCAGCATAACATCAAATACTCTTAGTTCATCTTGGACTTGAACAGAGACGCTATTATCCTCCACAATGGTGACACAAAAACCGTTTAGCTGTTTTTCTTTTTTTTTTTTTTTTTTAGATTTTACGGAAAAAAACCAGCAGCTGTGGTTGCCAGTAATCTGCTGTTTTTAACATTCATAAATTCAGTTTACAAAATATTTCTGTTAAAAGCACATTCAACAGTCTGTATTTTTTTATCGAACTCACACTGCAAATTTTAGATTTGGTAGATTTAACTACCTTAGAGTTAAAATTAACACTCCCTCAGTGTTTATATGGGAACCACTATAATTGTTAAAATAACACTTTTGAAAGTGTTAAAATTTTTAACACTCAGAGAGTGTTAATTAGCAAACTCTTATTGTGTAAAATATATGTTAAATGTATGTCAAAATACTGGCAGCAGTGGTTGTCAGTAATCTGCTGTTTTCAACATTTTACATTCATAAATTCAGTTTTCAGAATATTTCTGTTAAAAATACATCCCATAGTCTGTATTTTTCATTCAAACGCACTTAAGCCTTAAATTCCAGAGCAAAATCCTAACTAGTGTCCTCACTACAGAGGGCTGAACACTCTTAGACAATTAAGTGTCTAATTGAAGGAGGATTGAGAATTATTGATGAACAACTGTTAACAAGCAGAATCACTGAAGGACAGAAAAACACAAGCCAAAACCAAAGTTGAAATCAACTGAGAAAAAAAAACTCTAAATAAAATAATAATCAATAAAAATAAAACTAATTACACAATAAAAAAAATTTATTTTTCAACATCTTTAAAAAAAACTCATCACATTAAACAACTCATCATGGAGCTTCACCTATTACTGACCTTTGACTTTATTTCTGTCATGTGAACAAAAGCTCTTAATGAAATTTCTGTTGTTCATTTGAATTCACCATGATGGAGGACAGAGTCTGCTTTAGTTAGGCTCTTTAACTTCATGCTATAAATGGCTTTTATTTTGACTGCTGTAATTAGTGTTAATTACACTATTTATACATATAGCATGGAAAGCCAAAATAAAATGAAAGTGTCAGAATGAAGAGATTATTTATGATATCATAGCCATCCTTTCCTGCTTGTTCTCTAATTCAGTATCATATTAGTTCTGTGTGAGAAATAAATAATATGCATAAATGAAACCACTGAACCTCCAATAATTAATAATTTTATAACAGGTTTAAAACACTATTTACAATGAGAATGTTTGATCAATGGCAGAACTTAAAAACACACAGACATCAACAATTAGTCTTTGTATCTCAATAATGGTGACAAACAAAAAAATAAAAAGTAAAAAAAAAACTTTACTGAAATATCACCTCCCAAAAAACAACACAAAATAAAGGAAAAGAAAGAGATTGTAAGAACATAAAGCTTCATAATTTATTCATGCTGCAATGCATGCTGGGAGCTTTGTTCTATGCTGGCACCCAGCATGCATTGTGGCATGAACTATGCAGCAACCACAATTGAGGTTCATATCCTGATTCTTGATGCCTGTGTGTCATAGTGATCAAGCTGGAGCTTGAATGTTAAGTGTATGACAGTCTAATTATTAATTGCATCCTAATTGTTTGATGAATCTTCTATGAAGCGCAGCAGAATGCCATTAGTATTGTTCCATGCATTTTTAATACAATTATATTTGCATATATTATGAACCAACTTATTAAACACCTGAGATTATATCGATAACAATTAAGCATAAACAGTATAATTTCTCTTGACCTATCTTGCTATAGCTGATGCGATTTAGAAACACAGCTTTAACAGTCAGAGAACCATTAGAATACAAGAGTAAAGCTTCAAGAGCTCAAATAAGCAGCCTCTGATCTCTATGATGGTGAGGTCAAATGAAATATTTTTAATAAAAAAAAAATATAAGCCTCTGTTCATTGTCAAATATTCTTACAGAAATGAAGTAAAACTGTAATCAGTGAAGCTGCTCATACTATTATTTAATGGAGTTGTATAATCCTCTGTTTTAATTCAGTTGGTTTGGTGTGAGGCTCTTTCTGTAGTTTTATTTCTTCCTTCAATTTCTTATTCCTTCAGTGATTGTACTTGTTAACAGCAGGTGTTCAGCAGCAGGTGTCTGAATTCACTTATTTGTGGTCATTCCCTCTGTCTAGTGGACTAGACTAATTGACCAATTTAAAGGCCAGGTGAATGAGGGTGTGGCGAGATTTCAGACACCCTGATTAGTTTCTCAAATACAAGGGTTTTCTACAAAGGTAGATACATGTTACTCTGTGTGACAAGGAGGCAAATCAGCTTCTAACGCTGAAAGGGTTACTTTACCTTTATCTAACTCTAGAATTTTAACACTTTACTCTGAATTACCACAACACTTGAAATTTAACACCAATAAATTTGCTGTGCAGTGACTTATTTTCCTTTCTAACAGCAATTTCACAAAGACAGAGCTTGTTTGTGAATAAAAATCCAGGAGGGCTGGACACTAAGTTCAATTTATGTCATGCTAGTATCTAACCATTTTTCTGTCTTCCTCAAAACAGCTTTCTTTACACTTGAAAATTGTTAAAACATGTTTAAAATGTATGTAATTACTGTTTAAAACAAAAAGCATGATGAGTTTCATTGGTTTAGGCAGTTTTTATCACTTAGTGATTTTGGCCAATAAAACTGATATTGCAGTGTGAGAAGCAAGAATACAGCTCAGGAGATTAACTCTAACAATTTTTCTGTTTTCCTCAAAACAGCTTTCTTTTCACTTGAAAATTGTTAAAACATATTTAAAATGCATGCAATTGCTGTTTAAAACAAAAAGCATAATGACTTTCATTGGTTTAGGCAGTTTTTATCACGTTTTGATTTTGGCCTGGAAAACTCATATTACAGCGTGAGAACAGAAAAATGGTAAGATTTAAGCTCTGGAGCTGTATTTTTGCTTCTCACGCTGTAATATGGGTTTTTCTGGCCAAAATCACAAAGTGATAAAAACTGCCTAAACCAATGAAACTCATCATGATTTTTTTTGTTTTATACAGCAATTGCATGCATTTTAAATGTGTTTTAACAGTTTTCAAATTAGAGAAAGCTATTTTGATGAGGACAGAAAAATGGTTAGATTTGAGCTCTGGAGCTGTATTCTTGCTTATGCTTGCATATGCTGTAATATGAGTGTTCAAGGTCAAAGTCATAAAAAGATAAAGAATGCCTGAACTGATGAAACTCATCATGTTTTTTGTTTTAAACAACAGTTGCATGCATTTAAAAAAAGTTTTTACAATTTTCCAGTAAACGAAAGCTATTTTGAGGAAGACAGAAAAATAGTTAGATTTGAGCTCTGGAGCTGTATTCTTGCTTTTCAAGCTGTAATATGAGTTTTCCAGGCCAAAATCACAAAGTAATAAAAACTGACTAAACCAATATTACTCATCATGGTTTTTGTTTTAAACAGCAATTGCATGCATTTTAAACATTTTTAAACATCTTTCAAGTGATAAGAAAGCTATTTTGAGGAAGAAAGAAAAAATATTGGATTTAAGCTCTGGAGCTGTATTCTTGCTTCTCACGCTGTAATATGAGTTTTCAAGGTTAAAATCACAAAGATTACTGCGAGTCCAACACAAGCCAAAGACTGTGCATCTAATTACAGCATTATGCTTCCCCTACAGCAACCGCCAGTGCCACCATGCATGCCAATTCTATTACCCGAAAGCACTGTTCTGGTTGTCTGTTCACCTTCTGGGCCACAGCCTACCAACCAGCCCCACCTACTTACAAGCAACTGCTCAGGTCCCTGCCCCTCAACTCTTAGGGAACCTGATCAAAAATGGTGTGGCAACGATGCTCTACTCGGCCGTAACCTTGGAGATCGAAGGAAGACGAGAAACGCTGGTCAGCACGGGAGCAGACCTCACCTTAATGTAATTTTCTCTGTTTGAGTAACTCAAAGCAAGAGCTCAGAGACTAAACCGAACACTTAAATGCCAACAATGCAGGCTTAATATGCAATCATACAGCCAGACTGAGGTTCAACTTACATACATCACTCCCATTCAATTAACTATTGTCCCCATGACTGCAGCGCACCCCATGTACACATCACCAATGGACATATACCCGCTGCTTATTGGTAAAGATCTGCTGCATTGTTTTGAACCTCTTTTGAACTTTAAACCTCTCAAAATCTGGGCCCAAGTGCGAGAACCCTTTCTCACAGCCGTAAGGTCAACCCCAACAGACTGTCAGGTCACCAAGGTCGCGGGAAACCGCGAGAACCCAAGCTCAATAACAGAGACGAGGTCAAGGTCGCTACTCTGCAGCCTTCAACCAGCCAGCGACCCCAACGCTTGCTGTTCCAGGCCTCAAGAGACATGTCACAAGACATTGTCTCATAAAAATAATTCCAGAAATTTCATTTTGTATCATATTGGCATCAAATCCAAAACACATACTAAGGAGATGTGTGGCTTTTGACTTATTACTTTTCTGTGTTGATCCAGGACTGATTTCACATATTTTTTTTATGAAATAATAAAATGTTTAGTCCAGTGCATTTTTTTTTACATTACTTAAGCATCCATAACATTTTTTTCATTTAGAGCATTATAAACACTGGATAATGGATAATAAAGCTGTACTGTAGCTGATAGTATGGTTAAGTTGAATTAATCACTGTGGTACGTCTGATCAAAACGCGACGAAGATGCTTATTGTCTCACTTGGATTTATTTCCAAACTGTAAACTGTGTCCATGTCTGGGAGTGCTGGTAGCTTAATGAGGCGTGCTACAGGTCTGACATATGTACCTAATTCTGACCTCAGCAGTTCTGATTCGTCCATCCGCACAGGGGAAAACATTAATAATCTTGCCTACAGGCCAGAGGGCTCTAGGTAACTGTGGGTCCACAATCATGGACCCACAGACACATAACCCAGAGGTTTTGAATTCAGTATTCCTTCTATTTCAGTGAGAACAGTGTTCAAGACTTCTTCAGTCATGCTTTGTCTTTGTACAATGGCATACAGGGCAGACTTGACCGGTCTAATCTCGCGTTCCCATACTCCTCCAAAATGGGGACTACCGGGAGGGTTGAATCGAAATTTAATTTGTTGTTTAGCAAGCTCTTTCTGCAGTGTGGGACACATTGATGTAAATGACTGTTGGAGCTCCCTTTCTCCCCCTTTAAAGTTTGTGCCTTGATCTGATAATAGCTCTGAAGGTTTCCCTTGCCGGGATATGAAGCGCCTTAGTGACATCAGAAATGAATCAGTATCAAGACTACTTAGTAGGTCGATGTGAATAGCACGGGTTGTCAGACATTTGAACAAGATGCCCCAACGTTTTTCACTTCTTCTGCCTAGTTTAACAGTAAAGGGGCCAAAACAGTCCATTCCTGTAGAGAAGAATGGTGGTTTGAAAATCTGAAGTCTGGCTTGAGGGAGATCTGCCATCTGAGGCACTGTTGGTTTAGCTCACCACCTTTGACAATCAGGGCATAAGTGTTGTTGCCGTTTAACTGCTTCTCTGCCGCGTAAAATCCAATATTTACGGCGGATCTCTGCAAAGACCCGTTCCGCCCCAGGGTGATGAAGCTCTTTGTCTATGTTCTGAATGAGAAGTTGGGTAATTTTGTGAGATGGGTCAAGAACAATTGGGTGAACAGCATCTGCGTCTAATTGAAGACTGCGGCATAGTCTCCCACCCACTCGGATGAGCCCAACTGTGCTGTCATATTCAGGTGCTAAAGTTATGAGGCGGCTAGAGGATGGTACTGGGGCCTGTTTCAGAAAGGAGGTTAACTGAAAACTCAGAGTATTTTAACCCTGAAATGAGAGAAACTCTGGGTTTTCCGTTTCAAAATGGCAGGTTTGTTAAACTCTAGAAAGCAGGGTAAGTCAAGCCTGTTTCTGAAAGAGAGGTAACTTTAACTCAGAGTAAGTTACTGTGGTAACTTACTCTGTGAATCTAACCTGGTCAGAAGCAGGTTTTATTCACTAAACTCAGAGTTTCTGTCTGTCTCCTCCCCTTTTTTAAAGATAAAGCGGTATTTCTCACCTTAGCCTTACGTCTCCACACACCTATTTTAATGCTCATTTTGGATACGTGCATAAAAACGATTGATAGAAACGTCATGATGCACATAACTTTTTAAAATATGCATAAAAAACACGCATAACTGAGTAGGATAAACTTTTATTCGATAGAAAATGTGCGCATAAACTACGATGGAAACACTTTTACTGAACAAATTACAGTATGTACATTAAAAAAAAGATCATGATCATATGATAATAAAAATGTGTGTAAATGGACAAACCAGCAGGCTGGGCACACTGTAACACGTCTTAAATATTGTTTTAGTCATTCTAAAATGCCTTAACTGTTTCAGTATTAGTGTATATTATTAATTACCTCCGAACGTCTGGTGCGTGTCAAGAGTCTCCGCGTCTCATGGCTTCAGACGCCCCCACGTGTTCATTGTGTTTCAGCACTGTCTTCTGACATCGAGGCGCAAGTACATTAATTAGGCTAAATAAACGACGCAGCTTCTTCTACCACAGTAAATTCTGTTTTTACTGTTGATATTTGGTGCCAGTTTAATCAGGAAGTGACAATTTTTTTCTCTTTGACTCGTTGGATGGAATTTTATTCGCATCTTTTATGCAATATTCCAGTTTTGCACATAAATTTATGTAATATATTTGGATGGAAACATAGCTATTGCCTACATTTTAGTCACACACAGAAGAACTGTACGAGAATGGCTTATCCTTTTTTAATAAATAATTCAATTAAATTCACCTTCGACATGCACTGTAACTAGATTAATGGGATTATTATTCTTTCTAAAAATTATTTTTAGTACTGCTTACCTTCTAAATGTTATATTAACCTCTATCACTTGATCAATAAAAAAGGCAGACACACAAGTGCACTGTTAAATCATTAAAAACTAATAAATGTATAAAAAAGTTTAGAAAAAAAAAATATAAACGTCACAAATTACATTACTTATTTTATTATACTTAAATATTTAAATACTTAAAAAGTTAAATTAGGCATTAACTTGAGCAGCTGTTTTCCCACGCTAACTGTCTCTTCTTCACTGATGGTTGCTTCTTTTCAAATATATACACACTCATATTTGCTATAACTTTGCATGAGAACATCAAGTTCAGCTGGAGAAAGAAATGGTGATCTCTTTTATAAGATATTGCCATAGTCACTTGTAATGTCTGCGCTCCATTGATAATGCCTTTTTAAAGTCACGGTGCGCGCACTTAACTCTGAGTTGGTCTACTCGAAGTTGATTGACCCAACTCAGATCAGCTGTTCTGAAACCGAAAACTCTGAGTTTTTAATCTCTTGGTAAATCAACTCAGAGTTCAAGTTTAAACTCTGAGTTGTTTGAACCTCCTTACTGAAACAGGCCCCTGGTTTACCGGCGACTAGGGCATTGATGTCATCAGGGAAGCAGTCGATTTGTACCTTTCGTAAGATATTTCTTTCTGCTGACTGATAATCCACGGCTGAAAGATCTCCATCTTTACCTGCCGCCCCGTGCAGAAGTAGTGCTGTCGCTTCAACTAAGGCTTTAAAGCAGCTAAACTGTTGCGGATCAGGCAATGGCTGTACATCGACTGTTACTTGACTACAGAAAGTGGGCTTCTTTAATTCGACAGGATTCTCCTTTGCATTTATGTCAGGGATAACAGGCCAGTAGCAAGGTGAGTTCCACAGATATTCCGGTCCTTGTCTCCAGGTTTGGTCTGTAGCTAGCTCCTTCAGAGTTTTCCCGTGAGTGATATAATCAGCTGGATTATTGTTGGATTCCACGTAACGCCAGGCATGTGCACTTGTAAGTTCCTGTATTTAGGCAATTCTGGTGCCTACAAATACTTTGTAGCGGCAGGATTCTGACTGAAGCCATGTTAGGACAGTGGTAGAATCAGTCCAGAGTACAAAGGATTCGATGGGTAAAGTGAGCTCTTTAGTTAATAGTGTTACGTCCCTTCCCCTTTTTGGTCTAGGGTTGGGGAAGGAAAATAACAAAGAAAATTAAAATTTAGAATTTGAGAAAAAAAAAGAAGACCAAATTAATGAATTGTGTATTAATTAAATAATCAAATTTTGAGGGAACACTTCAATCCTGCCTCAGAAATGTGAAACAACCACAAGAGTAAACTTAAATTATTTTATTATTTGGTTCTTAAATCAATAAACAATAAATGAAGCATAAATCTCAGGAGAAGGATTAACCAAAACAACAAACAAAACAGGTCTAGCTCAGGAGGAGTACTAAATAACCTAATTGCAGGTAAAAGAAAAGAAATGAAACAACACAGGCTTTCCTCAACTCCCTTACTATCAATAAACACAGTCAAACAATTACAAAAATAAAAATGGCAACCTCTCCCTACAGCTTCAATTTTTAAATCAAAAAGTCAGACAAAGAAACAATACAATTACCTTTTACGTACCACACACAAAAGAATATATGTATTTAAATCACAACTCAGAAAACAGACACACTGCCTGTAAAATTACACAATGCAAAAATAAGCAAGTTTCTCAAAGCACAGAAACTAAAATTGAACTCACTAGCCCATTAACTCCTTTTTACAAACAACCAGATCAACACCCACAACAATCACGAGTCTGGAGCAGGGGAGAAGTGAACCTCTCCGTGGTTTGAGACGCACTGCTCTTTTGTAGCAGCGCATTACTGCAGCACGCTCCATTGATGAGCACCACCTGGGCCCAATCAGCTCTACCTAGTGAGCAGGCAGAGAGACACCGTGAAAGTAAAAGAAACACACAACATAACCACTCCCAATGGACAGTAAACACACAAATAAATAATAAATAAATACATCCAAGGGATGTAACACCCCCACCACTAAGAATACAAATCAAGGTTTGTAATCAAGATGGTTTTACCTTATCACATTGCTTAAGGTACCTGGGTCAGAAATGAACCCCACATTTACACTCTAGAAAGAGCATCAGCCATAACATTTTCACTTCCCCTCTTGTGCTGAATGTCCAGGTTGTACTCTTGGATGGTAAGGGCCCACCGTAATAAGCGTTGGTTAGAACCGGACATGCGAGAAAGGAACACCAAAGGGTTATGGTCTGTGTACACAATAATGGACTGAGGACTGTTTCCCAAATAAACTTCAAAATGTTGAAGTGCCAGTAACAGGGCTAGAGCTTCCTTTTCAATTACGCTGTAGTTCTGCTGGGTCTTAGAGAACTTTTTAGAAAAGTAGGACACTGGATGGTCAATGCCGGCCTCATCCTCTTGCAGCAGAACTGCCCCAGCTCCGGTAGCACTTGCATACACTTGCAGACTGAAAGGTTTGGTAAAGTTTGGAGCGGAGAGAACAGGGGCTTGACAAAGGAGGTCTTTCGCACCATTAAAAGCAAGTTCACAATCGTTGGTCCATTCAAACTTTTTGCATGTGCTGAGCAGGTCTGTGAGGGGAGAGACTAAAGAAGAAAAATTGGGACAAAAACTTCTGTAGTATCCACTCATTCCAAGGAACCGTCTCAGCTCCCGCTTATTACGTGCACAGGGAATTCAATTATGGCTGTAATTTTGGCATCAACAGGTTTCACTAATCCTTGACCAACTTGCTTGCCCAAGTATGTGATTACACCTTTTGCAAATTCACATTTAGCAAGGTTTAGGGTCAATGATGCCGATGTCAAACACTTAAACACCTTTTCAAGGGTTTTCACATGGTCAGACCAATTGTCTGAATATACTACAACATCATCCAAATACACTTCACAGTTGGTTACATCTGACAGAACCTGCAGCATCATACGCTGAAAGGTAGCAGGTGCATTTCGCATCCCGAAGGCCAGGACCTTGTACTGTAGAAAACTGTCAGGGGTGACAAATGCAGAAATCTCAGATGCACGTTGACTGAGTGGCACTTGCCAGTAACCTTTTAGTAGATCCAACTTTGTAACATACTTGGCCAAACCAACTCGATCTACACAGTCTTCCATTCTGGGAAGGGGGAAGGAGTCAGGTTTAGTTAGATTGTTAACTTTTCTATAATCGGTGCAAAATCTAAAAGTGTTATCTGGCTTTGGGACAAGGGGGCAGGCGGAACTCCAAGGACTTTGACTAGGTTCGGCCAGGCCATGATCCAACATATACTTCACTTCAGCTTGCATGATTTCCCGTTTTCTGGGATTCACTCTGTAAGGGTGCTGCTTCACTGGTACAGCATCTCCAACATCAATGTCATGCTCACATACTGCAGTTCGGCCAGGCACATCATTGAATAAGTCAGGAAAAGCATGCAGCAAACCAGTGATATCTTTAAACTGCTCAGCAGTCAGGTGAGAAAGAAAGTGCTGAAGATCTTGCATTATAACAGAATTGTTCAGTCTTGTACAAGAAGCAGAGACATCCTTACTCACAAGATCATCCTCCTCCAACGAGAAGTTTGAGCTTATAACAGCAGTGGCGGAAACTGGAAGGACAGCAGACTCATCTTGAGCTTTTCCAAGGTGATGTCGATCTACATAGGCTTTAAGTCGGTTTATATGACAAACACGGCTCTTGCATTTTCGGTCTGGGGTGGCAACAAGAAAGTTGGTCTCATTTAGCTTTCTCTCAATTAAATAGGGCCCTGCAAACTTGGAATGCAAGATGGAACCAGGATTTGGAAGTAAGACTAGGACCGAATCTCCAGGCTGAAAGTCTCTTTTTACAGCCTTCTTGTCATAATGACACTTCATTTTTGATTGGGCAACAGAGAGATGGCATTTTGCAATGGCTTGGGCATTCTGCAGCTTTTCGCGGATAGAGGACACATAGTCATCAACAGGTACAGGATTGGAACGTGGATTCAATATCTGTTCACTCAACAGTTTTAGTGGACCTCTTAGAGTATGGCCAAACACGAGCTCAGCTGGGCTAAAGCTGAGGGACTCCTGCACAGACTCCCTTACTGCAAACATTAGAAAAGGTAAACCTTCAACCCAGTCTTTACCAGTTTCTGTACAGTAACGGCGTAGCATGGTTTTCAGGGTCTGGTGAAATCTCTCCAAGGCACCTTGACTCTCAGGATGGTAGGCAGAGGATGTCTGATGGCTTATACCTAGTTCCTTTAAAGTCTGTTTAAAGATCTTGGAAGTGAAATTTGTACCTTGGTCACTTTGGACTATTCTTGGTAGGCCAAATGTCGTGCAGAATTTAATTAGCTCTCTTACCACAGCTTTTGCTTTCAGGGTCCGCAATGGAACAGCCTCTGGAAAACGGGTGGCAGCACACATAATAGTCAAAATGTACTGATGCCCAGATTTGGCTTTGGGCAATGGCCCCACACAGTCAATAATTAACCGCTCAAATGGATCAGTTATAACAGGAATAGGGCATAGAGGTGCAGGTGGGATCTTCTGGTTGGGTTTACCATCCACCTGGCATGTGTGACATGACTTACAAAATTTAGCAACTTCTGATTTAAGACCAGGCCAAAAGAAATACTTCACAATGTGGTTGTACGTTTTTGTGACACCAACATGTCCTGGAAACACATTTTCATGGGCAAGTTTTAATACCTGCTGTCGGTAACCAGAGGGCAAAACAATTTGTTGTACTTCTTGCCAGGACAAATCTTCCTTATGCGGTTTCCACTTGCGCATCAACAATCCATTTTCCCAGAAGTACACTACACCTACATCAGGTGCATGTTTGATACCATCAGCAGCCAGTACACACTTAGTAAGGGAAGGGTCTGCTTTTTGGGCAGCAGCAAGGTGTTCTCTGCTTACTTTCAATGGGACAGTAGGGGTGTCGTCAAGGCAGATTTCATCAGGATCAGGGTCTGGAGTTACAGAGAGTACACATTCAAGAGAGTCAGGTTCTTTAACCATAAAGGAGTCTGATACATCCACCACATCCTCAAATCTCTTTGACTGGGCACGGGTTATGGCACATGCAGGAAAAGCAGAAGGAAACTTCTCAGCCAAGTCAGGTTTTTGCATAAAATTTGGGGTGTGAGACACCACTGGTCTAGGGAAAACAATGCCACCCGCAAGGTCATTTCCTAGAATTAAACCCAACCCATCAACAGGTAACTGTTCACGTACAGCTAAATTGACTGGACCACTCACAACTTCTGACTTTAGATAAACCGAGTGAAGGGGAACGTTCACACAGCGCATTTCAATTCCACGAATTAACACATCGTTACCAGTAAAAGATTCAGCAGAAAAGGGCAATACATCTGCTGCTATAAAAGACTGAACCGAACCAGTGTCACGCAAGATTGTTACAGTCTTAAATTTAGAGCCTGGAGACAGAGAAACTGAACCTTCAAACAAGAAAGGTCGATAGCTCTCCTCAACAGGAGAATTACCCTCATGTGGCTTTTCCACTAGAGCTACATTTTTGGGTTTTATGGTTGTGTTCTTCTGTTTCCAGGCTCTACAATCTGCAATTAGATGATTTGGATCTAAACAAAAGAAACACACTCTTTTATCAGCACCCGCTGGTTTAGGAGTCATTTTGGGTGACATTTCACTTTTAGCAGCACGTGTAAAGCGATTAACTACTGAACTTTCAACATTTACAGGCGAATTTTTGACTGTCGTGTTTGGAAAAATATTCCTGTGAGTCAACACAAACTCATCAGCTAACACGGCAGCATCTGATAACGATGAAACTTTTTGTTCATTCAAATGAACAGCAATATTAGAGGGAATACAATTTTTGAATTCCTCTAGCAAAATTAGCTCCTGTAAATCTGCCAGGGTTGAAATTTTGCTAGAGAAACACCATTTTTCAAAAAGGACTCTCTTCTCTCTAACAAACTCAACATAAGTCTGTTTGACTGTTTTCGAATGACTACGAAACTTCTGTCTGTAGGCCTCAGGGACTAACTCATAAGCCCGCAACACAGCAGCCTTAACTACATTATAGTCAAGAGAGTTTTCAATTGACAGAGACGAACAAACTTCCTGAGCCTTTCCAGTGAGGCTACACTGCAGTAATAAGGCCCACATATCTTTTGGCCAACTTAACTTACTTGCAATGCGCTCAAATGCAACAAAGTAGGAGTCAACTTCAGCTTCCCTGAATGGAGGTACAAGTCTTATGTATTTACTGATATCAAAAGATTCTCTAGATGGTACTCGTGAAAAGTCTTCTGTTACAGTACTGTTAGCAGATGTTACAGGCGTGGAGACTGACACAGGCCTAGAACGTGGCATGGGAACTGGTGTCAATGCTAAACGTTTTGCTTCCAACTCCAATTTACCTAGTTGGATATCACGGTCTGCTTGTTTCTCAACTACCCGAAGCTTTATCATTTCTGCCTCACACTCTTGCTTCTTAATTAAAAGATCCAATTCCTTTAATTTCAAAGCAATTACTGGATCTTGAGTCATCACATGGTCATAGTTAACGCCCAAATCAGTTATCTGTTCTGCCATTTCAGCTTCTTGCGCAATCACAGGGTCATGGTTAACATCCATTTCAGACATCTGTTCTACCACTTCATCTTGCCCTTCAACACCATCATCAGAGTCTTTAGGCAAAATACCTTCCTCCACTAATTTTCCAAACAACTCCTCTTTTAGAGTTTGCTTGGTAACATCTCTCTGTACAGAAATGTTAAAGAAGTCTGCAATCAAAAACAGATCCTTTTTCCTACACTTATTAAAAGCCTCAATAGTAGGTGCTAGAGAAAAAGTGGTTAAGTCAAACTCCATTTTTCAATGCTTTCTCTGCACTGTCCTCCCCACCTACAGTCGAAAACAGTCAAAATGTTTGAGAAAAGAGAGTACTTACCAACCACTTGAGAGATAGCAGAGTCCCTAAACTGTTGCTGGTCAAATGAACCCCCAATTTGTTACCAGTTTGACGAGCTTTCAATTTGATACCGGTTGGACGAGCCCCTAATTTTTACTGGATGGACGAGACCCCACTTGATTACCGGTCGGACGAATGAGCCCCCACTTGTTAACCAGTCAGACGGACGAGCCCTCACTTGATTACCGATCGGACGAGCCCCCACTTGTTACGTCCCTTCCCCTTTTTGGTCTAGGGTTGGGGAAGGAAAATAACAAAGAAAATTAAAATTTAGAATTTGAGAAAAAAAAAGAAGACCAAATTAATGAATTGTGTATTAATTAAATAATCAAATTTTGAGGGAACACTTCAATCCTGCCTCAGAAATGTGAAACAACCACAAGAGTAAACTTAAATTATTTTATTATTTGGTTCTTAAATCAATAAACAATAAATGAAGCATAAATCTCAGGAGAAGGATTAACCAAAACAACAAACAAAACAGGTCTAGCTCAGGAGGAGTACTAAATAACCTAATTGCAGGTAAAAGAAAAGAAATGAAACAACACAGGCTTTCCTCAACTCCCTTACTATCAATAAACACAGTCAAACAATTACAAAAATAAAAATGGCAACCTCTCCCTACAGCTTCAATTTTTAAATCAAAAAGTCAGACAAAGAAACAATACAATTACCTTTTACGTACCACACACAAAAGAATATATGTATTTAAATCACAACTCAGAAAACAGACACACTGCCTGTAAAATTACACAATGCAACAATAAGCAAGTTTCTCAAAGCACAGAAACTAAAATTGAACTCACTAGCCCATTAACTCCTTTTTACAAACAACCAGATCAACACCCACAACAATCACGAGTCTGGAGCAGGGGAGAAGTGAACCTCTCCGTGGTTTGAGACGCACTGCACTTTTGTAGCAGCGCATTACTGCAGCACGCTCCATTGATGAGCACCACCTGGGCCCAATCAGCTCTACCTAGTGAGCAGGCAGAGAGACACCGTGAAAGTAAAAGAAACACACAACATAACCACTCCCAATGGACAGTAAACACACAAATAAATAATAAATAAATACATCCAAGGGATGTAACAATAGTGAAGCCAATTGGGCACCTGTAAGAGCTGCACAAAGTTCCAGTCGAGGCACAGATAACTGGCGTTTAGGGGCTACTCTTGACCTGGTTGTGAGGAACGCTACCTCAACATTTCCCTTTAGATCTTCTGAGCGCAAGTATGCTACAGATCCGTATGCCCGCTCAGAGGCATCACTGAAGATATGCACTTGTCGCTTACAGTTCAGGGAATCCAACTGGGAACTCACATAGCAGCGTGGCAGTGTCAGTTGGGAAAGATGCTGAAGTTCCCCTTGCCAATCATGCCATGTTTTGAGGATTTCAGTTGGCAGTAGGGGGTCATCCCATTCTCGTTGCTTAGCCCAAAGACTCTGTATAAGGATCTTGGCTCGGGTGATGTAGGGGACAAAGAATCCAAGAGGGTCATACTGGCTTGCTACTACCTTGTATGTGTTTCTCATTGTGGGGGTGGAACAGTTGTCAAGGCGGGTTTGGTATCCGAGAGTATCAGACTGGCACATCCATCGTAATCCTAAAGCAAGTTCTTGAGGATCGGATTCAGTTTGGTTAAGCCATCGTTCACTGCTTTCTGATCTGGCTTCCTTTGACAGATGATCAATGACATTCGGAAAATTGCATGCCCACTGACACAATTCAAATCCTCCTTCAGCCAACAGATTCATCCCTGTGTCTACCAGCTCTTTAGCTTCATTAGGTGTTGCGACACTCTGTAGCCAATTATCTACGTAAAAACACCTTTCCAGTGAGTGGCGGACATTGTCTGCTTGCTGACTGTGGTCAACAATGTGCCTTTGTAGTGCGTATGTCACACAACACGGACTGCAGGTAGTCCCGAATGGGAGCACTTGCCACTCATAGACTCTGGGGAGTTCTTCTCTCTTTAGGTCATGCCATAAGAACCTGAGTAGGGGCTTATCCTCGGGCAGTAATCTTACTTGATGAAACATCCCCTTTATATCACTACTAAAGGCTACAGCATGTTCCCTGAAGCGCAGCAACACTCCAAGTAATGAGGACCCCAGAGCTGGTCCCGGCAGCAGCAGGTTGTTCAGGTTCTTACCCTGATATGAGAATGAGCAGTTGAATACAACTCTGTTTTTGGCATTATGGCTCACCATATGGTGGGGAATGAACCATGATTCTTCCTCTTTCTTCTTTAGTTTCTGGTCGAGTACTTCAACCACATAACCTGCTTCTTTCAGTCTTTGAATTTCAGCTCTGTATGCCTCTGACTTTATTGGATCTTTGGCTAGGCGGGCTTCGGTGCTGCGCAGATTCGGCATTACAGCTTGTTTAGTAGCTTGTAAATTTGGCTTATCCTTAACCCTTAAGAGAGGTGTGGCATATCGTTGTGTCCCATTGACATCAATTCTAGTTGTCTTTGCCTCTAACAGGTCGACAGCTTCTTGATCTTGCTTAGATCTAGTCGCAAGTTTCTCGCTTCTGTAGGGCAGTACATCTAGTTGCCAGAGTTTCTCAATGTGTCTGAACAGCTCATTAGAAGGGCTACAGATGGATATATTGAGACACTGCTGGGTCAAAAGCTGATGCCGCACAAGCTTAGTAGGCCCCTGGACTGTCCAGCCTAGTCGCGTTTTCATTGCTGCGGGTCTGCCAGGAGGCCCCAGGCGTACAGGCTCGATGGGAGTGATTAGGTAGGGATAGTCAGAACCAATTAGAAGGAGGGGCTGAACACTGTTAAGGGATGGGATTGGCAGTCCCCTGAGGTGTCTGTATTAATGCTGTAAGGTGGTAGCTGGGCATGTGTGTTCAGCAAGCCCCAAATGGTCTGCAGTAAATGCTCTATGTATCTTAAAGACTTTGTGAGGCTGGCAGGCAGGGGAGATGGTTAAGGAGACTGTAGTACCATGTATGATTTTCATGTCCTGTCTGACAGTTCTGAGAGCAAGGTTTTCTGGTTTGCCTTGTAACTTCAGTTCCTGGGCGGCCGCTTGCAGAAGGATTGTGCGTTCTGAGCCATCATCCAAAATGGCATATGTCTCAAGGGTATGTTCCCCATTCCGAAGAATTACCTTTGTAACCTTTAGCTGTACTTGACTGCAGCCTAATGGTCTGTCCAGGTATAGAACTTCATTGGCGTTGTTGACAAGACAAGTGTTCTCAGAAACTGGCCTTTCATTCAGCTCATGGAGTGCATCTAGATGTTTGCCTTTACAGACCTTACAGCTTGTCTTTCAATTGCACTGTGCTGCCTGATGAGCTCGACCACAACGCCAACATCTCTTATTGGTTTTCACCCAGTTTGTTTTTTGTTCTTTGGTGAGCTGGCTGAAATTTTGACACTGATTCAGATGATGCTGGGTATTTGTGCAGTAGGGGCAAAATATTCTTGGTTTGCCCTGAGTTTTAGCAGCACTCAAACTGGACTCTCCTGGAGCTGTAGTATTTAAAGCAGGGTCTGTGCTATGAAATACAGCTGCTGTCTTTGTGGACTTAAAGTCTTTACTCCTGTCTCTCCTCTGGTCAGGACGTTCCCTTCGGTCTCCACCAAGAAACTCAAATCCACTCGCCTGTATTTTCAGCTCATATTCAAGCCAGTCTGCAAAGTGTAACAGAGTGGGAATGTGAACATTTAGGGGGTACACATACCGTTTGAAATCTGCTCGTAAGTCATGGGGCAACTTGGACAACAGCCGTGTTACATGTGAGCCACACTTAAGCTCAACTCGGCCACTATCTCCCAATTGGTTCAGCATGCCTACTAGAGCTCTTACTTTCAATGCAAACCTCTTGAATCCACTAGTATCTTGACTACGTATGGTAGGATCTTCCATTAAGTCAGCAATTCGCCTCAAAGCTAGCTGGTGGGGCTGCCCATATTGTTCTGCGAGAGAGGCCATGGTCTCTGAATACGGTCTACTGGAATTGATGTAGGAGTCTGCAATGAGAAGAGCATCCTCAAACTTCAAGAGTTCTAGAAGTATTTGATATTTAAACCTTTCCGTAGAATCCTCGGGTAAAAGATTGTCCAATGAGACTTTCAGTCGTGCAAATTCCCGGGGGTCTCCTTTAGTAAAGTCAGGGATTGTGGGCTTTGGGCCTCTGTACATCCTTTCTTGTTGAGGGTAATAAGGGTGCTGTTCAGGGTCCATACAGAATGGCTTACTGCTGATAGGTGCTGTTTGAGGGTACTGAGACAGTGGGTATTCACGTGTCCTTTGTTGTGGAGGTAATGCCATGGAGAAACTCTCAGGTTCACAGTACTCTGGGGTTGATGGGCATGAGAGAAGATGATCCTTTGTTTTTAAGTTCCTGAGTCGAGATGTTAACTCATCCACAAAATTAGACATATGTCTCCGAAGTGGGGGTGGTATATCCACAGCCAAAGGGAGAAACCCATCATCTACTACAGGTGGAGGTGGTAGTGGCCATTCATCATTATCATGTAATGGGGCTGGACTTGCCTTTGACTGGGTTCTGTCATATGGCAAGGTCTCTGCTCTTTGTTGAAGGGGAGGTGCTCTATTTAAGCTCATTTTCTGTTGCATATCTTGCATGACAAACTGAAGCTGTTGATTTTCTCGTCTAAGCTCCTGAACTGTTCTCAAAATCTCCGATACATCTTCCTGTGTGACTGGCTGAGATACAGGTGTGCTCTCATATCTTGGCCCCATATGTAATGAGTGGTTAATGAATCTCTGGTCTGCCCTTAAAGCATAATCGCTTTGTGGCTGATAAATGAGAGGGGTCATCTCGGCTACCCTTTCGATGTAAGGCTACTGTGGTTCTCGATGAGGCAATGTGTGAGCAGCTGGAGATTGTTGGTTATATTGAGGAAGAGAAACCTCATAATCCTCTAACCAGGCTAGAGGTTGTATTCGACGTTTAGGACGCACATCACTCCTTTGTCCTTCTCTAAACCTCTGTTCTGGAAACATCTTCTAAATCCACAGCAATGACTGACTCCGGCTCGAAGGACCAATGTACTGTAGCTGATATGTGGTTAAGTTGAATTAATCACTGTGGTACGTCTGATCAAAACGCTATGAAGATGCTTATTGTCTCACTTGGATTTATTTCCATTAGTATAAGCAGATATATAAGTGTTGGGGTAAGGGTGTGTGTGTGGCTATTTAGATGCACGCACACAATTAAATAACACCGCTAGAAAAGGAGGACGTTTCTCATGTGCTCCATGCTCTGCAGACTATTACCGACTGACACACGCATGGTAAACTTTCTGGAACATTCTAAACATACTCAGTCTTTCCACAAGGGGCCAGCAACAGTCCACAGTCCTTAAGAAGGGTGAATAAAGAGCCCTTTGCAACAAAAGCCCAGAGTGTCTTCTTTCCAATGAAACATAAATTGTGAATGTAGACCAAATCATTCAGCAACTGCAAATGTTTTAGATTTGGGAAGATATTTTTGGAGAAAGTGCTCTTGGTGAGGGAGAGGGAGAGAAGGACATCGACATAGCCTCAGAAAACTTTTTACAGAAATCTAATTTTGCATGCTATCGTCATCAAATTTAAAAAAGAAACTCATGAAATACTTGGCTTTCAAGTCATATTTTTTTCTAGGACATTACATTAATGTTTTCCTGTGTTTTTATATGAAAAACAAATATTGAACACAGTACATTTTTTTTTACCTTATGACTTCATAATGTATAACTTTTTTTATATTTTTTAACATGTAACTTCAAAAGCTCAAAGTGTCTTCTTTCTAATGATATATAATTTGTGTTTGTACACTGCAAATTTTAGATAGTAGATTTAACTACCTTGGAGTTAAAATTAACACTCCCTCAGAGTTTATATAGAAACCACTATAAGTGTTAAAAATAACACTTTTGAAAGGGTTAACATTGTCAACACCAAGAGAGTGTTAATTAGCAAACTCTTATAGTGTAAAATATCTGTTAAATTTCCGAAAAAATACCAGCAGCTGTGGTTGCCAGAATCTTTCTGTGAAAAACATAGAAGTTTTATATAATTGTATAAATTTACAAAAAATAACCATATTTCATGAACTAATACAATGTTCAGTTCACAAAATCATAGCTAAGTGCAAAAAAAATGTAAAGTCTTCAGATACAATAATGTTTTCATGTGTGATTGCAATTAGCAAACAGATTTTGACTGCATTAGTAACAACACAGTTACCTTTAAACAAAAAAAAAGATGCAGCATAACATCAAATACTCTTAGTTCATCTTGGACTTGAACAGAGACGCTATTATCCTCCACAATGGTGACACAAAAACCGTTTAGCTATTTTTCTTTTTTTTTTTCATTTTTAGATTTTACGGAAAAATACCAGCAGTTGTGGTTGCCAGTAATCTGCTGTTTTTAACATTCATAAATTCAGTTTACAGAATATTTCTGTTAAAAGCACATTCAACAGTCTGTATTTTTTATCGAACTCACACTGCAAATTTTAGATTTGGTAGATTTAACTACCTTAGAGTTAAAATTAACACTCCCTCAGTGTTTATATGGGAACCACTATAAGTGTTAAAATAACACTTTTGAAAGTGTTAAAATTTTTAACACTCAGAGAGTGTTAATTAGCAAACTCTTATTGTGTAAAATATCTGTTAAATGTATGTCAAAATACTGGCAGCAGTGGTTGCCAGTAATCTGCTGTTTTCAACATTTTACATTCATAAATTCAGTTTTCAGAATATTTCTGTTAAAAATACATCCCATAGTCTGTATTTTTCATTCGAACGCACTTAAACCTTAAATTCCAGAGCAAAATCCTAACTAGTGTCCTCACTACAGAGGGCTGAACACTCTTAGAAAATTAAGTGTCTAATTGAAGGAGGATTGAGAATTATTGATGAACAACTGTTAACAAGCAGAATCACTGAAGGACAGAAAAACACAAGCCAAAACCAAAGATGAAATCAACTGAGAAAAAAAAAAAAATGTAAATAAAATAATAATCAATAAAAATAAAACTAATTACACAATTAAAAAAAACAATTTTTTTTCAACATCTTTAAAAAAAACTCATCACATTAAACAACTCATCATGGGGCTTCACCTATTACTGACCTTTGACTTTATTTCTGTCATGTGAACAAAAGCTCTTAATGAAATTTCTGTTGTTCATTTGAAGTCACCATGATGGAGGACAGAGTCTACTTTAGTTAGGCTCTTTAACTTCATGCTATAAATGGCTTTTATTTTGACTGCTGTAATTAGTGTTAATTACACTATTTATACATATAACATGGAAAGCCAAAAGAAAATGAAAGTGTCAGAATGAAGAGATTATTTATGATATCATAGCCATCCTTTCCTGCTTGTTCTCTAATTCAGTATCATATTAGTTCTGTGTGAGAAGTAAATAATATGCATAAATGAAACCACTGAACCTCCAATAATTAATAACTTTATAGCAGGTTTAAACCAGTATTTACAATGAGAATGTTTGATCAATGGCAGAACTTAAAAACACACAGACATCAACAATTAGTCTTTGTATCTCAATAAAAAAAATGTAAAAAAAAAAAACTTTACTGAAATATCACCTCCCAAAAAACAACACAAAATAAAGGAAAAGAAAGAGATTGTAAGAACATAAAGCTTCATAATTTATTCATGCTGCAATGCATGCTGGGAGCTTTGTACTATGCTGGCACCCAGCATGCATTGCGGCATGAACTATGCAACAACCACAGTTGAGGTTCATATCCTCATTCTTGATGCCTGTGTCATAAGCTGCGTCCTAAATCGCATACTTATGCACTATTCCACGCCATTTTGTAGTATAAATAGTGTAAGTAGTGCGTTCACGCTGAAAACACTAAAAATAATAAGAGCACTTCAATTACGGCCGCTTAAATGAAGTGTGTAATGATGGACACTTCACGCACTCAACGACCGCAGGTTTGCTTACGTAGCGGAAGGGGCAGAGCTATCGGACGCACATGTTGAATAACTTTATTTATTTTGGATGGTGAAAGCAAAGTTCTCCTACGAGAGTGATTATAGCGCCTCCTGATGGTGAATGCGGCAATACTTACGGCAGGTTTTATTTGATAGTTTGGTCATTTATTTCAATGATTTGGCAACCGTCAAACGTCATCAGGGAAACGGTTTGAATTTCCGCTTAGTAAAAAAACATTAGTGTGCCATTTGGGACAACACTACATACATATACTTTCCTGTTGAGTGTGTAAGTGCATAAGTACATAGTGCATGAGTGTATAGAGTGCCATTTGGGACGCAGGTATAGTGATCAAGCTGGAGCTTGAATGTTAAGTGTATGACAGTCTAATTATTAATTGCATCCTAATTGTTTGATGAATCTTCTATGAAGTGCAGCAGAATACCATTAGTATAATCCCATGCATTTTTAATACAATTATATTTACATATTTTATGAACCAACTTATTAAACACCTGAGATTATATCAATAACAATAAAGCATAAACAGTATAATTTCTCTTGACCTATCTTGCTATAGCTGATGCAATTTAGAAACACAGCTATAACAGTCAGAGAAACATTAGAATACAAGAGTAAAGCTTCAAGAGCTCAAATAAGCAGCCTCTGATCTCTATGATGGCGAGGACAAATGAAATATTTTTAATAAAAAAATATAAGCCTCTGTTCATTGTCAAATATTCTTACAGAAATGAAGTCAAACTGTAATCAGTGAAGCTGCTCATACTATTATTTAATGGAGTTGTATAATCCTCTGTTTTAATTCAGTTGGTTTGGTGTGAGGCTCTTTCTGTAGTTTTATTTCTTCCTTCAATTTCTTATTCCTTCAGTGATTGTGCTTGTTAACAGCAGGTGTTCAACAGCAGGTGTCTAAATTCACTTATTTGTGGTCATTCCCTCTGTCTAGTGGACTAGACTAATTGACCAATTTAAGGGCCAGGTGAATGAGGGTGTGGCGAGATTTCAGACACTCTGATTAGTTTCTCAAATACAAGGGTTTTCTACAAAGGTAGATACATGTTACTCTGTGTGACAAGGAGGCAAATCAGCTTCTAACGCTGAAAGGGTTACTTTACCTTTGTCTAACTCTAGAATTTTAACACTTTACTCTGAATTACCACAACACTTGAAATTTAACACCAATAAATTTGCTGTGCAGTATTCATAAATTAATGGAAATAAAATTATTGGTTACTCTTGTTTAATCACAGTGCATTAACATTAATGTTAACAAGCATACCTTTAAATTGTAATAATGCAATAGCTAAGCAAAGCTCATTTTCAACGTCCAATTCAGAAAGTGATAAAAACAGATCCAGCCATAAAATGCATCATTCTTTTTTTGTTTTAGACAACATTTCATGCACTGTTAAACATGTTAAAGCAAGTTGCAGGTGAAAATCTATGTCTCTAACTGAGTTTGCATTACTGTGATTTGACCTCTCTGCTGGCTGAGATAAGCTCATTTTCAACGTCTAATTCAGAAAGTGATAAAAACAGATCCAGCCATAAAATGCATCATTCTTTTTTGTTTTAGACAACAATTCATGCACTGTTAAACATGTTAAAGCAAGTTGCAAGTGAAAATCTATGTCTCTGACTGAGTTTGCATTACTGTGATTTGACCTCTCTGCTGCCTGAAAAAGCTCATTTTCAACGTCCAATTCAGAAAGTGATAAAAACAGATCCAGCCATAAAATGCATCATTCTTTTTTGTTTTAGACAACAATTCATGCACTGTTAAACATGTTAAAGCAAGTTGCAAGTGAAAATCTATGTCTCTGACTGAGTTTGCATTACTGTGATTTGACCTCTCTGCTGCCTGAAAAAGCTCATTTTCAACGTCCAATTCAGAAAGTGATAAAAACAGATCCAGCCATAAAATGCATCATTCTTTTTTGTTTTAGACAACAATTCATGCACTGTTAAACATGTTAAAGCAAGTTGCAAGTGAAAATCTATGTCTGTGACTGATTTTGCATTACTGTGATTTGACCTCTCTGCTGGCTGAGATAAGCTCATTTTCAACGTCCAATTCAGAAAGTGATAAAAACAGATCCAGCCATAAAATGCATCATTCTTTTTTGTTTTAGACAACAATTCATGCACTGTTAAACATGTTAAAGCAAGTTGCAAGTGAAAATCTATGTCTCTGACTGAGTTTGCATTACTGTGATTTGACCTCTCTGCTGGCTGAGCAAAGCTCATTTTCAACGTCCAATTCAGAAAGTGATAAAAACAGATCCAGCCATAAAATGCATCATTCTTTTTTGTTTTAGACAACAATTCATGCACTGTTGAACATGTTAAAGCAAGTTGCAAGTGAAAATCTATGTCTCTGACTGAGTTTGCATTACTGTGATTTGACCTCTCTGCTGGCTGAGATAAGCTCATTTTCAACGTCCAATTCAGAAAGTGATAAAAACAGATCCAGCCATAAAATGCATCATTCTTTTTTGTTTTAGACAACATTTCATGCACTGTTAAACATGTTAAAGCAAGTTGCAGGTGAAAATCTATGTCTCTGACTGAGTTTGCATTACTGTGATTTGACCTCTCTGCTGGCTGAGATAAGCTTATTTTCAACGTCCAATTCAGAAAGTGATAAAAACAGATCCAGCCATAAAATGCATCATTCTTTTTTGTTTTAGACAACAATTCATGCACTCTTAAACATGTTAAAGCAAGTTGCAAGTGAAAATCTATGTCTCTGACTGAGTTTGCATTACTGTGATTTGACCTCTCTGCTGGCTGAGATAAGCTCATTTTCAACGTCCAATTCAGAAAGTGATCAAAACAGATCCAGCCATAAAATGCATCATTCTTTTTTGTTTTAGACAGCAATTCATGCACTGGTAAACATGTTAAAGCAAGTTGCAAGTGAAAATCTATGTCTCTGACTGAGTTTGCATTACTGTGATTTGACCTCTCTGCTGGCTGAAAAACGCTCATTTTCAACGTCCATTTCAGAAAGTGATAAAAACAGATCCAGCCATAAAATGCATCATTCTTTTTTGTTTTAGACAACAATTCATGCACTGTTAAACATGTTAAAGTAAGTTGCAAGTGAAAATCTATGTCTCTGACTGAGTTTGCATTACTGTGATTTGACCTCTCTGCTGGCTGAGATAAGCTAATTTTCAACGTCCAATTCAGAAAGTGATAAAAACAGATCCAGCCATAAAATGCATCATTCTTTTTTGTTTTAGACAACAATTCATGCACTGTTAAACATGTTAAAGCAAGTTGCAAGTGAAAATCTATGTCTCTGACTGAGTTTGCATTACTGTGATTTGACCTCTCTGCTGGCTGAGCAAAGCTCATTTTCAACGTCCAATTCAAAAAGTGATAAAAACAGATCCAGCCATAAAATGCATCATTCTTTTTTGTTTTAGACAACATTTCATGCACTGTTAAACATGTTAAAGCAAGTTGCAAGTGAAAATCTATGTCTCTGACTGAGTTTGCATTACTGTGATTTGACCTCTCTGCTGGCTGAGGCAAAGCTCATTTTCAACGTCCAATTCAGAAAGTGAAAAAACAGATCCAGCCATAAAATGCATCATTCTTTTTTTGTTTTAGACAACATTTCATGCACTGTTAAACATGTTAAAGCAAGTTGCAGGTGAAAATCTATGTCTCTGACTGAGTTTGCATTACTGTGATTTGACCTCTCTGCTGGCTGAGATAAGCTCATTTTCAACGTCCAATTCAGAAAGTGATAAAAACAGATCCAGCCATAAAATGCATCATTCTTTTTTGTTTTAGACAACAATTCATGCACTGGTAAACATGTTAAAGCAAGTTGCAGGTGAAAATCTATGTCTCTGACTGAGTTTGCATTACTGTGATTTGACCTCTCTGCTGGCTGAAAAAAGCTCATTTTCAACGCCCAATTCAGAAAGTGATAAAAACAGATCCAGCCATAAAATGCATCATTCTTTTTTGTTTTAGACAACAATTCATGCACTGTTAAACATGTTAAAGCAAGTTGCAAGTGAAAATCTATGTCTCTGACTGAGTTTGCATTACTGTGATTTGACCTCTCTGCTGGCTGAGATAAGCTAATTTTCAACGTCCAATTCAGAAAGTGATAAAAACAGATCCAGCCATAAAATGCATCATTCTTTTTTGTTTTAGACAACAATTCATGCACTGTTAAACATGTTAAAGCAAGTTGCAAGTGAAAATCTATGTCTCTGACTGAGTTTGCATTACTGTGATTTGACCTCTCTGCTGGCTGAGCAAAGCTCATTTTCAACGTCCAATTCAGAAAGTGATAAAAACAGATCCAGCCATAAAATGCATCATTCTTTTTTGTTTTAGAACACATTTCATGCACTGTTAAACATGTTAAAGCAAGTTGCAAGTGAAAATCTATGTCTCTGACTGAGTTTGCATTACTGTGATTTGACCTCTCTGCTGGCTGAGGCAAAGCTCATTTTCAACGTCCAATTCAGAAAGTGATAAAAACAGATCCAGCCATAAAATGCATCATTCTTTTTTTGTTTTAGACAACATTTCATGCACTGTTAAACATGTTAAAGCAAGTTGCAGGTGAAAATCTATGTCTCTGACTGAGTTTGCATTACTGTGATTTGACCTCTCTGCTGGCTGAGATGAGCTCATTTTCAACGTCCAATTCAGAAAGTGATAAAAACAGATCCAGCCATAAAATGCATCATTCTTTTTTGTTTTAGACAACAATTCATGCACTGGTAAACATGTTAAAGCAAGTTGCAAGTGAAAATCTATGTCTCTGACTGAGTTTGCATTACTGTGATTTGACCTCTCTGCTGGCTGAAAAACGCTCATTTTCAACGTCCAATTCAGAAAGTGATAAAAACAGATCCAGCCATAAAATGCATCATTCTTTTTTGTTTTAGACAACATTTCATGCACTGTTAAACATGTTAAAGCAAGTTGCAAGTGAAAATCTATGTCTGTGACTGATTTTGCATTACTGTGATTTGACCTCTCTGCTGGCTGAGATAAGCTCATTTTCAACGTCCAATTCAGAAAGTGATAAAAACAGATCCAGCCATAAAATGCATCATTCTTTTTTGTTTTAGACAACAATTCATGCACTGTTAAACATGTTAAAGCAAGTTGCAAGTGAAAATCTATGTCTCTGAATGAGTTTGCATTACTGTGATTTGACCTCTCTGCTGGCTGAGCAAAGCTCATTTTCAACGTCCAATTCAGAAAGTGATAAAAACAGATCCAGCCATAAAATGCATCATTCTTTTTTGTTTTAGACAACAATTCATGCACTGTTGAACATGTTAAAGCAAGTTGCAAGTGAAAATCTATGTCTCTGACTGAGTTTGCATTACTGTGATTTGACCTCTCTGCTGGCTGAGATAAGCTCATTTTCAACGTCCAATTCAGAAAGTGATAAAAACAGATCCAGCCATAAAATGCATCATTCTTTTTTGTTTTAGACAACATTTCATGCACTGTTAAACATGTTAAAGCAAGTTGCAGGTGAAAATCTATGTCTCTGACTGAGTTTGCATTACTGTGATTTGACCTCTCTGCTGGCTGAGATAAGCTCATTTTCAACGTCCAATTCAGAAAGTGATAAAAACAGATCCAGCCATAAAATGCATCATTCTTTTTTGTTTTAGACAACAATTCATGCACTCTTAAACATGTTAAAGCAAGTTGCAAGTGAAAATCTATGTCTCTGACTGAGTTTGCATTACTGTGATTTGACCTCTCTGCTGGCTGAGATAAGCTCATTTTCAACGTCCAATTCAGAAAGTGATCAAAACAGATCCAGCCATAAAATGCATCATTCTTTTTTGTTTTAGACAACAATTCATGCACTGGTAAACATGTTAAAGCAAGTTGCAAGTGAAAATCTATGTCTCTGACTGAGTTTGCATTACTGTGATTTGACCTCTCTGCTGGCTGAAAAACGCTCATTTTCAACGTCCAATTCAGAAAGTGATAAAAACAGATCCAGCCATAAAATGCATCATTCTTTTTTGTTTTAGACAACAATTCATGCACTGTTAAACATGTTAAAGTAAGTTGCAAGTGAAAATCTATGTCTCTGACTGAGTTTGCATTACTGTGATTTGACCTCTCTGCTGGCTGAGATAAGCTAATTTTCAACGTCCAATTCAGAAAGTGATAAAAACAGATCCAGCCATAAAATGCATCATTCTTTTTTGTTTTAGACAACAATTCATGCACTGTTAAACATGTTAAAGCAAGTTGCAAGTGAAAATCTATGTCTCTGACTGAGTTTGCATTACTGTGATTTGACCTCTCTGCTGGCTGAGCAAAGCTCATTTTCAACGTCCAATTCAAAAAGTGATAAAAACAGATCCAGCCATAAAATGCATCATTCTTTTTTGTTTTAGACAACATTTCATGCACTGTTAAACATGTTAAAGCAAGTTGCAAGTGAAAATCTATGTCTCTGACTGAGTTTGCATTACTGTGATTTGACCTCTCTGCTGGCTGAGGCAAAGCTCATTTTCAACGTCCAATTCAGAAAGTGAAAAAACAGATCCAGCCATAAAATGCATCATTCTTTTTTTGTTTTAGACAACATTTCATGCACTGTTAAACATGTTAAAGCAAGTTGCAGGTGAAAATCTATGTCTCTGACTGAGTTTGCATTACTGTGATTTGACCTCTCTGCTGGCTGAGATAAGCTCATTTTCAACGTCCAATTCAGAAAGTGATAAAAACAGATCCAGCCATAAAATGCATCATTCTTTTTTGTTTTAGACAACAATTCATGCACTGGTAAACATGTTAAAGCAAGTTGCAAGTGAAAATCTATGTCTCTGACTGAGTTTGCATTACTGTGATTTGACCTCTCTGCTGGCTGAAAAAAGCTCATTTTCAACGCCCAATTCAGAAAGTGATAAAAACAGATCCAGCCATAAAATGCATCATTCTTTTTTGTTTTAGACAACATTTCATGCACTGTTAAACATGTTAAAGCAAGATGCAAGTGAAAATCTATGTCTCTGACTGAGTTTGCATTACTGTGATTTGACCTCTCTGCTGGCTGAGAAAAGCTCATTTTCAACGTCCAATTCAGAAAGTGATAAAAACAGATCCAGCCATAAAATGCATCATTCTTTTTTGTTTTAGACAACATTTCATTCACTGTGAAACATGTTAAAGCAAGTTGCAAGTGAAAATCTATGTCTCTGACTGAGTTTGCATTTCTGTTATTTGACCTCTCTGCTGGCTGAGAAAAGCTCATTTTCAACGTCCAATTCAGAAAGTGATAAAAACAGATCCAGCCATAAAATGCATCATTCTTTTTTGTTTTAGACAACAATTCATGCACTGTTAAACTTGTTAAAGCAAGTTGCAAGTGAAAATCTATGTCTCTGACTGAGTTTGCATTACTGTGATTTGACCTCTCTGCTGGCTGAGCAAAGCTCATTTTCAACGTCCAATTCAGAAAGTGATAAAAACAGATCCAGCCATAAAATGCATCAATCTTTTTTGTTTTAGACAACATTTCATGCACTGTTAAACATGTTAAAGTAAGTTGCAAGTGAAAATCTATGTCTCTGACTGAGTTTGCATTACTGTGATTTGACCTCTCTGCTGGCTGAGGCAAAGCTCATTTTCAACGTCCAATTCAGAAAGTGATAAAAACAGATCCAGCCATAAAATCCATCATTCTTTTTTTGTTTTAGACAACATTTCATGCACTGTTAAACATGTTAAAGCAAGTTGCAGGTGAAAATCTATGTCTCTGACTGAGTTTGCATTACTGTGATTTGACCTCTCTGCTGGCTGAGATAAGCTCATTTTCAACGTCCAATTCAGAAAGTGATAAAAACAGATCCAGCCATAAAATGCATCATGCTTTTTTGTTTTAGACAACAATTCATGCACTGGTAAACATGTTAAAGCAAGTTGCAAGTGAAAATCTATGTCTCTGACTGAGTTTGCATTACTGTGATTTGACCTCTCTGCTGGCTGAAAAACGCTCATTTTCAACGTCCAATTCAGAAAGTGATAAAAACAGATCCAGCCATAAAATGCATCATTCTTTTTTGTTTTAGACAACATTTCATGCACTGTTAAACATGTTAAAGCAAGTTGCAAGTGAAAATCTATGTCTGTGACTGATTTTGCATTACTGTGATTTGACCTCTCTGCTGGCTGAGATAAGCTCATTTTCAACGTCCAATTCAGAAAGTGATAAAAACAGATCCAGCCATAAAATGCATCATTCTTTTTTGTTTTAGACAACAATTCATGCACTGTTAAACATGTTAAAGCAAGTTGCAAGTGAAAATCTATGTCTCTGACTGAGTTTGCATTACTGTGATTTGACCTCTCTGCTGGCTGAGCAAAGCTCATTTTCAACGTCCAATTCAGAAAGTGATAAAAACAGATCCAGCCATAAAATGCATCATTCTTTTTTGTTTTAGACAACAATTCATGCACTGTTAAACATGTTAAAGCAAGTTGCAAGTGAAAATCTATGTCTCTGACTGAGTTTGCATTACTGTGATTTGACCTCTCTGCTGGCTGAGATAAGCTCATTTTCAACGTCCAATTCAGAAAGTGATAAAAACAGATCCAGCCATAAAATGCATCATTCTTTTTTGTTTTAGACAACATTTCATGCACTGTTAAACATGTTAAAGCAAGTTGCAGGTGAAAATCTATGTCTCTGACTGAGTTTGCATTACTGTGATTTGACCTCTCTGCTGGCTGAGATAAGCTCATTTTCAACGTCCAATTCAGAAAGTGATAAAAACAGATCCAGCCATAAAATGCATCATTCTTTTTTGTTTTAGACAACAATTCATGCACTGTTAAACAAGTTAAAGCAAGTTGCAAGTGAAAATCTATGTCTCTGACTGAGTTTGCATTACTGTGATTTGACCTCTCTGCTGGCTGAGATAAGCTCATTTTCAACGTCCATTTCAGAAAGTGATAGAAACAGATCCAGCCATAAAATGCATCATTCTTTTTTGTTTTAGACAACATTTTATGCACTGTTAACCATGTTAAAGCAAGTTGCAGGTGAAAATCTATGTCTCTGACTGAGTTTGCATTACTGTGATTTGACCTCTCTGCTGGCTGAGATAAGCTCATTTTCAACGTCCAATTCAGAAAGTGATAAAAACAGATCCAGCCATAAAATGCATCATTCTTTTTTGTTTTAGACAACAATTCATGCACTGTTAAACTAGTTAAAACAAGTTGCAAGTGAAAATCTATGTCTCTGACTGTGTTTGCATTACTGTGATTTGACCTCTCTGCTGGCTGAGATAAGCTCATTTTCAACGTCCAATTCAGAAAGTGATAAAAACAGATCCAGCCATAAAATGCATCATTCTTTTTTGTTTTAAACAACAATTCATGCACTGTTAAACATGTTAAAGCAAGTTGCAAGTGAAAATCTATGTCTCTGACTGAGTTTGCATTACTGTGATTTGACCTCTCTGCTGGCTGAGCAAAGCTCATTTTCAACGTCCAATTCAGAAAGTGATAAAAACAGATCCAGCCATAAAATGCATCATTCTTTTTTGTTTTAGACAACATTTCATGCACTGTTAAACATGTTAAAGCAAGTTGCAAGTGAAAATCTATGTCTCTGACTGAGTTTGCATTACTGTGATTTGACCTCTCTGCTGGCTGAGCAAAGCTCATTTTCAACGTCCAATTCAAAAAGTGATAAAAACAGATCCAGCCATAAAATGCATCATTCTTTTTTGTTTTAGACAACATTTCATGCACTGTTAAACATGTTAAAGCAAGTTGCAAGTGAAAATCTATGTCTCTGACTGAGTTTGCATTACTGTGATTTGACCTCTCTGCTGGCTGAGGCAAAGCTCATTTTCAACGTCCAATTCAGAAAGTGAAAAAACAGATCCAGCCATAAAATGCATCATTCTTTTTTTGTTTTAGACAACATTTCATGCACTGTTAAACATGTTAAAGCAAGTTGCAGGTGAAAATCTATGTCTCTGACTGAGTTTGCATTACTGTGATTTGACCTCTCTGCTGGCTGAGATAAGCTCATTTTCAACGTCCAATTCAGAAAGTGATAAAAACAGATCCAGCCATAAAATGCATCATTCTTTTTTGTTTTAGACAACAATTCATGCACTGGTAAACATGTTAAAGCAAGTTGCAAGTGAAAATCTATGTCTCTGACTGAGTTTGCATTACTGTGATTTGACCTCTCTGCTGGCTGAAAAAAGCTCATTTTCAACGCCCAATTCAGAAAGTGATAAAAACAGATCCAGCCATAAAATGCATCATTCTTTTTTGTTTTAGACAACATTTCATGCACTGTTAAACATGTTAAAGCAAGATGCAAGTGAAAATCTATGTCTCTGACTGAGTTTGCATTACTGTGATTTGACCTCTCTGCTGGCTGAGAAAAGCTCATTTTCAACGTCCAATTCAGAAAGTGATAAAAACAGATCCAGCCATAAAATGCATCATTCTTTTTTGTTTTAGACAACATTTCATTCACTGTGAAACATGTTAAAGCAAGTTGCAAGTGAAAATCTATGTCTCTGACTGAGTTTGCATTTCTGTTATTTGACCTCTCTGCTGGCTGAGAAAAGCTCATTTTCAACGTCCAATTCAGAAAGTGATAAAAACAGATCCAGCCATAAAATGCATCATTCTTTTTTGTTTTAGACAACAATTCATGCACTGTTAAACTTGTTAAAGCAAGTTGCAAGTGAAAATCTATGTCTCTGACTGAGTTTGCATTACTGTGATTTGACCTCTCTGCTGGCTGAGCAAAGCTCATTTTCAACGTCCAATTCAGAAAGTGATAAAAACAGATCCAGCCATAAAATGCATCAATCTTTTTTGTTTTAGACAACATTTCATGCACTGTTAAACATGTTAAAGTAAGTTGCAAGTGAAAATCTATGTCTCTGACTGAGTTTGCATTACTGTGATTTGACCTCTCTGCTGGCTGAGGCAAAGCTCATTTTCAACGTCCAATTCAGAAAGTGATAAAAACAGATCCAGCCATAAAATCCATCATTCTTTTTTTGTTTTAGACAACATTTCATGCACTGTTAAACATGTTAAAGCAAGTTGCAGGTGAAAATCTATGTCTCTGACTGAGTTTGCATTACTGTGATTTGACCTCTCTGCTGGCTGAGATAAGCTCATTTTCAACGTCCAATTCAGAAAGTGATAAAAACAGATCCAGCCATAAAATGCATCATGCTTTTTTGTTTTAGACAACAATTCATGCACTGGTAAACATGTTAAAGCAAGTTGCAAGTGAAAATCTATGTCTCTGACTGAGTTTGCATTACTGTGATTTGACCTCTCTGCTGGCTGAAAAACGCTCATTTTCAACGTCCAATTCAGAAAGTGATAAAAACAGATCCAGCCATAAAATGCATCATTCTTTTTTGTTTTAGACAACATTTCATGCACTGTTAAACATGTTAAAGCAAGTTGCAAGTGAAAATCTATGTCTGTGACTGATTTTGCATTACTGTGATTTGACCTCTCTGCTGGCTGAGATAAGCTCATTTTCAACGTCCAATTCAGAAAGTGATAAAAACAGATCCAGCCATAAAATGCATCATTCTTTTTTGTTTTAGACAACAATTCATGCACTGTTAAACATGTTAAAGCAAGTTGCAAGTGAAAATCTATGTCTCTGACTGAGTTTGCATTACTGTGATTTGACCTCTCTGCTGGCTGAGCAAAGCTCATTTTCAACGTCCAATTCAGAAAGTGATAAAAACAGATCCAGCCATAAAATGCATCATTCTTTTTTGTTTTAGACAACAATTCATGCACTGTTAAACATGTTAAAGCAAGTTGCAAGTGAAAATCTATGTCTCTGACTGAGTTTGCATTACTGTGATTTGACCTCTCTGCTGGCTGAGATAAGCTCATTTTCAACGTCCAATTCAGAAAGTGATAAAAACAGATCCAGCCATAAAATGCATCATTCTTTTTTGTTTTAGACAACATTTCATGCACTGTTAAACATGTTAAAGCAAGTTGCAGGTGAAAATCTATGTCTCTGACTGAGTTTGCATTACTGTGATTTGACCTCTCTGCTGGCTGAGATAAGCTCATTTTCAACGTCCAATTCAGAAAGTGATAAAAACAGATCCAGCCATAAAATGCATCATTCTTTTTTGTTTTAGACAACAATTCATGCACTGTTAAACAAGTTAAAGCAAGTTGCAAGTGAAAATCTATGTCTCTGACTGAGTTTGCATTACTGTGATTTGACCTCTCTGCTGGCTGAGATAAGCTCATTTTCAACGTCCATTTCAGAAAGTGATAGAAACAGATCCAGCCATAAAATGCATCATTCTTTTTTGTTTTAGACAACATTTTATGCACTGTTAACCATGTTAAAGCAAGTTGCAGGTGAAAATCTATGTCTCTGACTGAGTTTGCATTACTGTGATTTGACCTCTCTGCTGGCTGAGATAAGCTCATTTTCAACGTCCAATTCAGAAAGTGATAAAAACAGATCCAGCCATAAAATGCATCATTCTTTTTTGTTTTAGACAACAATTCATGCACTGTTAAACTAGTTAAAACAAGTTGCAAGTGAAAATCTATGTCTCTGACTGTGTTTGCATTACTGTGATTTGACCTCTCTGCTGGCTGAGATAAGCTCATTTTCAACGTCCAATTCAGAAAGTGATAAAAACAGATCCAGCCATAAAATGCATCATTCTTTTTTGTTTTAAACAACAATTCATGCACTGTTAAACATGTTAAAGCAAGTTGCAAGTGAAAATCTATGTCTCTGACTGAGTTTGCATTACTGTGATTTGACCTCTCTGCTGGCTGAGCAAAGCTCATTTTCAACGTCCAATTCAGAAAGTGATAAAAACAGATCCAGCCATAAAATGCATCATTCTTTTTTGTTTTAGACAACATTTCATGCACTGTTAAACATGTTAAAGCAAGTTGCAAGTGAAAATCTATGTCTGTGACTGAGTTTGCATTACTGTGATTTGACCTCTCTGCTGGCTGAGATAAGCTCATTTTCAACGTCCAATTCAGAAAGTGATAAAAACAGATCCAGCCATAAAATGCATCATTCTTTTTTGTTTTAGACAACAATTCATGCACTGTTAAACATGTTAAAGCAAGTTGCAAGTGAAAATCTATGTCTCTGACTGAGTTTGCATTACTGTGATTTGACCTCTCTGCTGGCTGAGATAAGCTAATTTTCAACGTCCAATTCAGAAAGTGATAAAAACAGATCCAGCCATAAAATGCATTATTCTTTTTTGTTTTAGACAACATTTCATGCACTGTTAAACATGTTAAAGCAAGTTGCAGGTGAAAATCTATGTCTCTGACTGAGTTTGCATTACTGTGATTTGACCTCTCTGCTGGCTGAGATAAGCTCATTTTCAACGTCCAATTCAGAAAGTGATAAAAACAGATCCAGCCATAAAATGCATCATTCTTTTTTGTTTTAGACAACATTTCATGCACTGTTAAACATGTTAAAGCAAGTTGCAGGTGAAAATCTATGTCTCTGACTGAGTTTGCATTACTGTGATTTGACCTCTCTGCTGGCTGAGATAAGCTCATTTTCAACGTCCAATTCAGAAAGTGATAAAAACAGATCCAGCCATAAAATGCATCATTCTTTTTTGTTTTAGACAACAATTCATGCACTGTTAAACAAGTTAAAGCAAGTTGCAAGTGAAAATCTATGTCTCTGACTGAGTTTGCATTACTGTGATTTGACCTCTCTGCTGGCTGAGATAAGCTCATTTTCAACGTCCAATTCAGAAAGTGATAGAAACAGATCCAGCCATAAAATGCATCATTCTTTTTTGTTTTAGACAACATTTCATGCACTGTTAACCATGTTAAAGCAAGTTGCAGGTGAAAATCTATGTCTCTGACTGAGTTTGCATTACTGTGATTTGACCTCTCTGCTGGCTGAGATAAGGTCATTTTCAACGTCCAATTCAGAAAGTGATAAAAACAGATCCAGCCATAAAATGCATCATTCTTTTTTGTTTTAGACAACAATTCATGCACTGTTAAACTAGTTAAAACAAGTTGCAAGTGAAAATCTATGTCTCTGACTGTGTTTGCATTACTGTGATTTGACCTCTCTGCTGGCTGAGATAAGCTCATTTTCAACGTCCAATTCAGAAAGTGATAAAAACAGATCCAGCCATAAAATGCATCATTCTTTTTTGTTTTAGACAACAATTCATGCACTGTTAAACATGTTAAAGCAAGTTGCAAGTGAAAATCTATGTCTCTGACTGAGTTTGCATTACTGTGATTTGACCTCTCTGCTGGCTGAGCAAAGCTCATTTTCAACGTCCAATTCAGAAAGTGATAAAAACAGATCCAGCCATAAAATGCATCATTCTTTTTTGTTTTAGACAACATTTCATGCACTGTTAAACAAGTTAAAGCAAGTTGCAAGTGAAAATCTATGTCTCTGACTGAGTTTGCATTACTGTGATTTGACCTCTCTGCTGGCTGAGATAAGCTCATTTTCAACGTCCAATTCAGAAAGTGATAAAAACAGATCCAGCCATAAAATGCATCATTCTTTTTTGTTTTAGACAACAATTCATGCACTGTTAAACATGTTAAATCAAGTTGCAAGTGAAAATCTATGTCTCTGACTGAGTTTGCATTATTGTGATTTGACCTCTCTGCTGGCTGAGCAAAGCTCATTTTCAACGTCCAATTCAGAAAGTGATAAAAACAGATCCAGCCATAAAATGCATCATTCTTTTTTTGTTTTAGACAACATTTCATGCACTGTTAAACATGTTAAAGCAAGTTGCAAGTGAAAATCTATGTCTGTGACTGAGTTTGCATTACTGTGATTTGACCTCTCTGCTGGCTGAGATAAGCTCATTTTCAACGTCCAATTCAGAAAGTGATAAAAACAGATCCAGCCATAAAATGCATCATTCTTTTTTGTTTTAGACAACAATTCATGCACTGTTAAACATGTTAAAGCAAGTTGCAAGTGAAAATCTATGTCTCTGACTGAGTTTGCATTACTGTGATTTGACCTCTCTGCTGGCTGAGATAAGCTAATTTTCAACGTCCAATTCAGAAAGTGATAAAAACAGATCCAGCCATAAAATGCATTATTCTTTTTTGTT
Source organism: Danio rerio (assembly GCF_052040795.2). Lineage (NCBI taxonomy): Eukaryota > Metazoa > Chordata > Actinopteri > Cypriniformes > Danionidae > Danio > Danio rerio. The sequence goes on from NC_141031.1 coordinate 15,913,406, forward strand.
TTAGACAACATTTCATGCACTGTTAAACATGTTAAAGCAAGTTGCAGGTGAAAATCTATGTCTCTGACTGAGTTTGCATTACTGTGATTTGACCTCTCTGCTGGCTGAGATAAGCTCATTTTCAACGTCCAATTCAGAAAGTGATAAAAACAGATCCAGCCATAAAATGCATCATTCTTTTTTGTTTTAGACAACATTTCATGCACTGTTAAACATGTTAAAGCAAGTTGCAAGTGAAAATCTATGTCTCTGACTGAGTTTGCATTACTGTGATTTGACCTCTCTGCTGGCTGAGCAAAGCTCATTTTCAACGTCCAATTCAGAAAGTGATAAAAACAGATCCAGCCATAAAATGCATCATTCTTTTTTTGTATTAGACAACATTTCATGCACTGTTAAACATGTTAAAGCATGTTGCAAGTGAAAATCTATGTCTCTGACTGAGTTTGCATTACTGTGATTTGACCTCTCTGCTGGCTGAGCAAAGCTCATTTTCAACGTCCAATTCAGAAAGTGATAGAAACAGATCCAGCCATAAAATGCATCATTCTTTTTTGTTTTAGACAACAATTCATGCACTGTTAAACATATTAAAGCAAGTTGCAAATGAAAATCTATGTCTCTGACTGAGTTTGCAATTCTGTGATTTGACCTCTCTGCTGGCTGAGATAAGCTCATTTTCAACGTCCAATTCAGAAAGTGATAAAAACAGATCCAGCCATAAAATGCATCATTCTTTTTTGTTTTAGACAACAATTCATGCACTGTTAAACATGTTAAAGCAAGTTGCAAGTGAAAATCTATGTCTCTGACTGAGTTTGCATTACTGTGATTTGACATCTCTGCTGGCTGAGCAAAGCTCATTTTCAACGTCCAATTCAGAAAGTGATAAAAACAGATCCAGCCATAAAATGCATCATTCTTTTTTGTTTTAGACAACATTTCATGCACTGTTAAACATGTTAAAGCAAGTTGCAAGTGAAAATCTATGTCTCTGACTGAGTTTGCATTACTGTGATTTGACCTCTCTGCTGGCTGAGATAAGGTCATTTTCAACGTCCAATTCAGAAAGTGATAAAAACAGATCCAGCCATAAAATGCATCATTCTTTTTTGTTTTAGACAACAATTTATGCACTGTTAAACATGTTAAAGCAAGTTGCAAGTGAAAATCTATGTCTCTGACTGAGTTTGCATTACTGTGATTTGACCTCTCTGCTGGCTGAGCAAAGCTCATTTTCAACGTCCAAATCAGAAAGTGATAAAAACAGATCCAGCCATAAAATGCATCATTCTTTTTTGTTTTAGACAACAATTCATGCACTGTTAAACATGTTAAAGCAAGTTGCAAGTGAAAATCTATGTCTCTGACTGAGTTTGCATTACTGTGATTTGACCTCTCTGCTGGCTGAGATAAGCTCATTTTCAACGTCCAATTCAGAAAGTGATAAAAACAGATCCAGCCATAAAATGCATCATTCTTTTTTGTTTTAGACAACATTTCATGCACTGTTAAACATGTTAAAGCAAGTTGCAGGTGAAAATCTATGTCTCTGACTGAGTTTGCATTACTGTGATTTGACCTCTCTGCTGGCTGAGATAAGCTCATTTTCAACGTCCAATTCAGAAAGTGATAAAAACAGATCCAGCCATAAAATGCATCATTCTTTTTTGTTTTAGACAACAATTCATGCACTGTTAAACATGTTAAAGCAAGTTGCAAGTGAAAATCTATGTCTCTGACTGAGTTTGCATTACTGTGATTTGACCTCTCTGCTGGCTGAGCAAAGCTCATTTTCAACGTCCAATTCAGAAAGTGATAAAAACAGATCCAGCCATAAAATGCATCATTCTTTTTTGTTTTAGACAACAATCCATGCACTGTTAAACATGTTAAAGCAAGTTGCAAGTGAAAATCTGTGTCTCTGACTGAGTTTGCATTACTGTGATTTGACCTCTCTGCTGGTTGAGATAAGCTCATTTTCAACGTCCAATTCAGAAAGTGATAAAAACAGATCCAGCCATAAAATGGATCATTCTTTTTTGTTTTAGACAACAAATCATGCACTGTTAAACATGTTAAAGCAAGTTGCAAGTGAAAATCTATGTCTCTGACTGAGTTTGCATTACTGTGATTTGACCTCTCTGCTGGCTGAGATAAGCTCATTTTCAACGTCCAATTCAGAAAGTGATAAAAACAGATCCAGCTATAAAATGCATCATTCTTTTTTGTTTTAGACAACAATTCATGCACTGTTAAACATGTTAAAGCAAGTTGCAAGTGAAAATCTATGTCTCTGACTGAGTTTGCATTACTGTGATTTGACCTCTCTGCTGGCTGAGATAAGCTCATTTTCAACGTCCAATTCAGAAAGTGATAAAAGCAGATCCAGCCATAAAAATGCATCATTCTTTTTTGTTTTAGACAACAAGCCATGCACTGTTAAACATGTTAAAGCAAGTTGCAAGTGAAAATCTATGTCTCTGACTGAGTTTGCATTACTGTGATTTGACCTCTCTGCTGGTTGAGATAAGCTCATTTTCAACGTCCAATTCAGAAAGTGATAAAAACAGATCCAGCCATAAAATGCATCATTCTTTTTTGTTTTAGACAAAAATTCATGCACTGTTAAACATGTTAAAGCAAGTTGCAAGTGAAAATCTATGTCTCTGACTGAGTTTGCATTACTGTCATTTGACCTCTCTGCTGGCTGAGATAAGCTCATTTTCAACGTCCAATTCAGAAAGTGATAAAAACAGATCCAGCCATAAAATGCAACATTCTTTTTTATTTTAGACAACATTTCATGCACTGTTAAACATGTTAAAGCAAGTTGCAGGTGAAAATCTATGTCTCTGACTGAGTTTGCATTACTGTGATTTGACCTCTCTGCTGGCTGAGATAAGCTCATTTTCAACGTCCAATTCAGAAAGTGATAAAAACAGATCCAGCCATAAAATGCATCATTCTTTTTTGTTTTAGACAACAATTCATGCACTGTTAAACATGTTAAAGCAAGTTGCAAGTGAAAATCTATGTCTCTGACTGAGTTTGCATTACTGTGATTTGACCTCTCTGCTGGCTGAGATAAGCTCATTTTCAACGTCCAATTCAGAATGTAAAAAAACCAGATCCAGCTATAAAATGCATCATTCTTTTTTGTTTTAGACAACATTTCATGCACTGTTAAACATGTTAAAGCAAGTTGCAAGTGAAAATCTATGTCTCTGACTGAGTTTGCATTACTGTGATTTGACTTCTCTGCTGGCTGAGATAAGCTCATTTTCAACGTCCAATTCAGAATTTAATAAAACCAGATCCAGCCATAAAATGCATCATTCTTTTTTGTTTTAGACAACATTTCATGCACTGTTAAACATGTTAAAGCAAGTTGCAAGTGAAAATCTATGTCTCTGACTGAGTTTGCATTACTGTGATTTGACCTCTCTGCTGGCTGAGATAAGCTCATTTTCAACGTCCAATTCAGAATGTAATAAAACCAGATCCAGCCATAAAATGCATCATTCTTTTTTGTTTTAGACAACATTTCATGCACTGTTAAACATGTTAAAGCAAGTTGCAAGTGAAAATCTATGTCTCTGACTGAGTTTGCATTACTGTGATTTGACCTCTCTGCTGGCTGAGATAAGCTCATTTTCAACGTCCAATTCAGAATATAATAAAACCTGATCCAGCTATAAAATGCATCATTCTTTTTTGTTTTAGACAACATTTCATGCACTGTTAAACATGTTAAAGCAAGTTGCAAGTGAAAATCTATGTCTCTGACTGAGTTTGCATTACTGTGATTTGACCTATCTGCTGGCTGAGATAAGCTCATTTTCAACGTCCAATTCAGAAAGTTATAAAAACAGATCCAGCCATAAAATGCATCATTCTTTTTTGTTTTAGAAAACATTTCATGCACTGTTAAACATGTTAAAGCAAGTTGCAAGTGAAAATCTATGTCTCTGACTGAGTTTGCATTACTGTGATTTGACCTCTCTGCTGGCTGAGATAAGCTCATTTTCAACGTCCAATTCAGAATGTAATAAAACCAGATCCAGCCATAAAATGCATCATTCTTTTTTGTTTTAGACAACATTTCATGCACTGTTAAACATGTTAAAGCAAGTTGCAAGTGAAAATCTATGTCTCTGACTGAGTTTGCATTACTGTGATTTGACCTCTCTGCTGGCTGAGATAAGCTCATTTTCAACGTCCAATTCAGAATATAATAAAACCTGATCCAGCTATAAAATGCATCATTCTTTTTTGTTTTAGACAACATTTCATGCACTGTTAAACATGTTAAAGCAAGTTGCAAGTGAAAATCTATGTCTCTGACTGAGTTTGCATTACTGTGATTTGACCTCTCTGCTGGCTGAGATAAGCTCATTTTCAACGTCCAATTCAGAATGTAATAAAACCAGATCCAGCTATAAAATGCATCATTCTTTTTTGTTTTAGACAACATTTCATGCACTGTTAAACATGTTAAAGCAAGTTGCAAGTGAAAATCTATGTCTCTGACTGAGTTTGCATTACTGTGATTTGACCTCTCTGCTGGCTGAGATAAGCTCATTTTCAACGTCCAATTCAGAATGTAATAAAACCAGATCCAGCCATAAAATGCATCATTCTTTTTTGTTTTAGACAACATTTCATGCACTGTTAAACATGTTAAAGCAAGTTGCAAGTGAAAATCTATGTCTCTGACTGAGTTTGCATTACTGTGATTTGACCTCTCTGCTGGCTGAGATAAGCTCATTTTCAACGTCCAATTCAGAATGTAATAAAACCAGATCCAGCCATAAAATGCATCATTCTTTTTTGTTTTAGACAACATTTCATGCACTCTTAAACATGTTAAAGCAAGTTGCAAGTGAAAATCTATGTCTCTGACTGAGTTTGCATTACTGTGATTTGACCTCTCTGCTGGCTGAGATAAGCTCATTTTCAACGTCCAATTCAGAAAGTGATAAAAACAGATCCAGCCATAAAATGCATCATTCTTTTTTGTTTTAGACAACATTTCATGCACTGTTAAACATGTTAAAGCAAGTTGCAAGTGAAAATCTATGTCTCTGACTGAGTTTGCATTACTGTGATTTGACCTCTCTGCTGGCTGAGATAAGCTCATTTTCAACGTCCAATTCAGAATGTAATAAAAACAGATCCAGCCATAAAATGCATCATTCTTTTTTGTTTTAGACAACATTTCATGCACTGTTAAACATGTTAAAGCAAGTTGCAAGTAAAAATCTATGTCTCTGACTGAGTTTGCATTACTGTGATTTGACCTCTCTGCTGGCTGAGACAAGCTCATTTTCAACGTCCAATTCAGAAAGTGATAAAAAACAGATCCGGCCATAAAATGCATCATTCTTTTTTGTTTTAGACAACATTTCATGCACTGTTAAACATGTTAAAGCAAGTTGCAAGTGAAAATCTATGTCTCTGACTGAGTATGCATTACTGTGATTTGACCTCTCTGCTGGCTGAGATAAGCTCATTTTCAACGTCCAATTCAGAATATAATAAAACCTGATCCAGCTATAAAATGCATCATTCTTTTTTTTTTAGACAACATTTCATGCACTGTTAAACATGTTAAAGCAAGTTGCAAGTGAAAATCTATGTCTCTGACTGAGTTTGCATTACTGTGATTTGACCTCTCTGCTGGCTGAGATAAGCTCATTTTCAACGTCCAATTCAGAATGTGATAAAAACAGATCCAGCCATAAAATGCATCATTCTTTTTTGTTTTAGACAACAATTCATGCACTGTTAAACATGTTAAAGCAAGTTGCAAGTGACAATCTATGTCTCTGACTGAGTTTGCATTACTGTGATTTGACCTCTCTGCTGGCTGAGCAAAGCTCATTTTCAACGTCCTATTCAGAAAGTGATAAAAACAGATCCAGCCATAAAATGCATCATTCTTTTTTGTTTTAGACAACAATTCATGCACTGTTAAACATGTTAAAGCAAGTTGCAAGTGAAAATCTATGTCTCTGACTGAGTTTGCATTACTGTGATTTGACCTCTCTGCTGGCTGAGATAAGCTCATTTTCAACGTCCAATTCAGAAAGTGATAAAAACAGATCCAGCCATAAAATGCATCATTCTTTTTTGTTTTAGACAACATTTCATGCACTGTTAAACATGTTAAAGCAAGTTGCAGGTGAAAATCTATGTCTCTGACTGAGTTTGCATTACTGTGATTTGACCTCTCTGCTGGCTGAGATAAGCTCATTTTCAACGTCCAATTCAGAAAGTGATAAAAACAGATCCAGCCATAAAATGCATCATTCTTTTTTGTTTTAGACAACAATTCATGCACTGTTAAACATGTTAAAGCAAGTTGCAAGTGAAAATCTATGTCTCTGACTGAGTTTGCATTACTGTGATTTGACCTCTCTGCTGGCTGAGCAAAGCTCATTTTCAACGTCCAATTCAGAAAGTGATAAAAACAGATCCAGCCATAAAATGCATCATTCTTTTTTGTTTTAGACAACAATCCATGCACTGTTAAACATGTTAAAGCAAGTTGCAAGTGAAAATCTATGTCTCTGACTGAGTTTGCATTACTGTGATTTGACCTCTCTGCTGGTTGAGATAAGCTCATTTTCAACGTCCAATTCAGAAAGTGATAAAAACAGATCCAGCCATAAAATGGATCATTCTTTTTTGTTTTAGACAACAAATCATGCACTGTTAAACATGTTAAAGCAAGTTGCAAGTGAAAATCTATGTCTCTGACTGAGTTTGCATTACTGTGATTTGACCTCTCTGCTGGCTGAGATAAGCTCATTTTCAACGTCCAATTCAGAAAGTGATAAAAACAGATCCAGCTATAAAATGCATCATTCTTTTTTGTTTTAGACAACAATTCATGCACTGTTAAACATGTTAAAGCAAGTTGCAAGTGAAAATCTATGTCTCTGACTGAGTTTGCATTACTGTGATTTGACCTCTCTGCTGGCTGAGATAAGCTCATTTTCAACGTCCAATTCAGAAAGTGATAAAAGCAGATCCAGCCATAAAAATGCATCATTCTTTTTTGTTTTAGACAACAAGCCATGCACTGTTAAACATGTTAAAGCAAGTTGCAAGTGAAAATCTATGTCTCTGACTGAGTTTGCATTACTGTGATTTGACCTCTCTGCTAGTTGAGATAAGCTCATTTTCAACGTCCAATTCAGAAAGTGATAAAAACAGATCCAGCCATAAAATGCATCATTCTTTTTTGTTTTAGACAACAATTCATGCACTGTTAAACATGTTAAAGCAAGTTGCAAGTGAAAATCTATGTCTCTGACTGAGTTTGCATTACTGTCATTTGACCTCTCTGCTGGCTGAGATAAGCTCATTTTCAACGTCCAATTCAGAAAGTGATAAAAACAGATCCAGCCATAAAATGCAACATTCTTTTTTATTTTAGACAACATTTCATGCACTGTTAAACATGTTAAAGCAAGTTGCAGGTGAAAATCTATGTCTCTGACTGAGTTTGCATTACTGTGATGTGACCTCTCTGCTGGCTGAGATAAGCTCATTTTCAACGTCCAATTCAGAAAGAGATAAAAACAGATCCAGCCATAAAATGCATCATTCTTTTTTGTTTTAGACAACAAATCATGCACTGTTAAACATGTTAAAGCAAGTTGCAAGTGAAAATCTATGTCTCTGACTGAGTTTGCATTACTGTGATTTGACCTCTCTGCTGGCTGAGATAAGCTCATTTTCAACGTCCAATTCAGAAAGTGATAAAAACAGATCCAGCCATAAAATGGATCATTCTTTTTTGTTTTAGACAACAAATCATGCACTGTTAAACATGTTAAAGCAAGTTGCAAGTGAAAATCTATGTCTCTGACTGAGTTTGCATTACTGTGATTTGACCTCTCTGCTGGTTGAGATAAGCTCATTTTCAACGTCCAATTCAGAAAGTGATAAAAACAGATCCAGCCATAAAATGCATCATTCTTTTTTGTTTTAGACAACAATTCATGCACTGTTAAACATGTTAAAGCAAGTTGCAAGTGAAAATCTATGTCTCTGACTGAGTTTGCATTACTGTGATTTGACCTCTCTGCTGGCTGAGATAAGCTCATTTTCAACGTCCAATTCAGAAAGTGATAAAAACAGATCCAGCCATAAAATGCATCATTCTTTTTTGTTTTAGACAACAATTCATGCACTGTTAAACATGTTAAAGCAAGTTGCAAGTGAAAATCTATGTCTCTGACTGAGTTTGCATTACTGTGATTTGACCTCTCTGCTGGCTGAGATAAGCTCATTTTCAACGTCCAATTCAGAAAGTGATAAAAACAGATCCAGCCATAAAATGCATCATTCTTTTTTGTTTTAGACAACAATTCATGCACTGTTAAACATGATAAAGCAAGTTGCAAGTGAAACTCTATGTCTCTGACTGAGTTTGCATTACTGTGATTTGACCTCTCTGCTGGCTGAGATAAGCTCATTTTCAACGTCCAATTCAGAAAGGGATAAAAACAGATCCAGCCATAAAATGCATCATTCTTTTTTGTTTTAGACAACAATTCATGCACTGTTAAACATGATAAAGCAAGTTGCAAGTGAAACTCTATGTCTCTGACTGAGTTTGCATTACTGTGATTTGACCTCTCTGCTGGCTGAGATAAGCTCATTTTCAACGTCCAATTCAGAAAGGGATAAAAACAGATCCAGCCATAAAATGCATCATTCTTTTTTGTTTTAGACAACAATTCATGCACTGTTAAACATGTTAAAACAAGTTGCAAGTGAAAATCTATGTCTCTGACTGAGTTTGCATTACTGTGATTTGACCTCTCTGCTGGCTGAGATAAGCTCATTTTCAAAGTCCAATTCAGAAAGTGATAAAAACAGATCCAGCCATAAAATGCATCATTCTTTTTTGTTTTAGACAACAATTCATGCACTGTTAAACATGTTAAAGCAAGTTGCAAGTGAAAATCTATGTCTCTGACTGAGTTTGCATTACTGTGATTTGACCTCTCTGCTGGCTGAGATAAGCTCATTTTCAACGTCCAATTCAGAAAGTGATAAAAACAGATCCAGCCATAAAATGCATCATTCTTTTTTGTTTTAGACAACAATTCATGCACTGTTAAACATGTTAAAGCAAGTTGCAAGTGAAAATCTATGTCTCTGACTGAGTTTGCATTACTGTGATTTGACCTCTCTGCTGGCTGAGGCAAAGCTCATTTTCAACGTCCAATTCAGAAAGTGATAAAAACAGATCCAGCCATAAAATGCATCATTCTTTTTTGTTTTACACAACAATTTATGCACTGTTAAACATGTTAAAGCAAGTTGCAAGTGAAAATCTATGTCTCTGACTGAGTTTGCATTACTGTGATTTGACCTCTCTGCTGGCTGAGATAAGCTCATTTTCAACGTCCAATTCAGAAAGTGATAAAAACAGATCCAGCCATAAAATGCATCATTCTTTTTTGTTTTAGACAACAATTCATGCACTGTTAAACATGTTAAAGCAAGTTGCAAGTGAAAATCTATGTCTCTGACTGAGTTTGCATTACTGTGATTTGACCTCTCTGCTGGCTGAGATAAGCTCATTTTCAACGTCCAATTCAGAAAGTGATAAAAACAGATCCAGCCATAAAATGCATCATTCTTTTTTGTTTTAGACAACAATTCATGCACTGTTAAACATGTTAAAGCAAGTTGCAAGTGAAAATCTATGTCTCTGACTGAGTTTGCAGTACTGTGATTTGACCTCTCTGCTGGCTGAGATAAGCTCATTTTCAACGTCCAATTCAGAAAGTGATAAAAACAGATCCAGCCATAAAATGCATCATTCTTTTTTGTTTTAGACAACAATTCATGCACTGTTAAACATGTTAAAGCAAGTTGCAAGTGAAAATCTATGTCTCTGACTGAGTTTGCATTACTGTGATTTGACCTCTCTGCTGGCTGAGATAAGCTCATTTTCAACGTCCAATTCAGAAAGTGATAAAAACAGATCCAGCCATAAAATGCATCATTCTTTTTTGTTTTAGACAACAATTCATGCACTGTTAAACATGTTAAAGCAAGTTGCAAGTGAAAATCTATGTCTCTGACTGAGTTTGCATTACTGTCATTTGACCTCTCTGCTGGCTGAGATAAGCTCATTTTCAACGTCCAATTCAGAAAGAGATAAAAACAGATCCAGCCATAAAATGCATCATTCTTTTTTGTTTTAGACAACAAATCATGCACTGTTAAACATGTTAAAGCAAGTTGCAAGTGAAAATCTATGTCTCTGACTGAGTTTGCATTACTGTGATTTGACCTCTCTGCTGGCTGAGATAAGCTCATTTTCAACGTCCAATTCAGAAAGTGATAAAAACAGATCCAGCTATAAAATGCATCATTCTTTTTTGTTTTACACAACAATTCATGCACTGTTAAACATGTTAAAGCAAGTTGCAAGTGAAAATCTATGTCTCTGACTGAGTTTGCATTACTGTGATTTGACCTCTCTGCTGGCTGAGATAAGCTCATTTTCAACGTCCAATTCAGAAAGTGATAAAAACAGATCCAGCCATAAAATGCATCATTCTTTTTGTTTAACACAACAATTCATGCACTGTTAAACATGTTAAAGCAAATTGCAAGTGAAAATCTATGTCTCTGACTGAGTTTGCATTACTGTGATTTGACCTCTCTGCTGGCTGAGCAAAGCTCATTTTCAACGTCCAATTCAGAAAGTGATAGAAACAGATCCAGCCATAAAATGCATCATTCTTTTTTGTTTTAGACAACAATTCATGCACTGTTAAACATATTAAAGCAAGTTGCAAATGAAAATCTATGTCTCTGACTGAGTTTGCAATTCTGTGATTTGACCTCTCTGCTGGCTGAGATAAGCTCATTTTCAACGTCCAATTCAGAAAGTGATAAAAACAGATCCAGCTATAAAATGCATCATTCTTTTTTGTTTTAGACAACAATTCATGCACTGTTAAACATGTTAAAGCAAGTTGCAAGTGAAAATCTATGTCTCTGACTGAGTTTGCATTACTGTGATTTGACATCTCTGCTGGCTGAGCAAAGCTCATTTTCAACGTCCAATTCAGAAAGTGATAAAAACAGATCCAGCCATAAAATGCATCATTCTTTTTTATTTTAGACAACATTTCATGCACTGTTAAACATGTTAAAGCAAGTTGAAAGTGAAAATCTATGTCTCTGACTGAGTTTGCATTACTGTGATTTGACCTCTCTGCTGGCTGAGATAAGGTCATTTTCAACGTCCAATTCAGAAAGTGATAAAAACAGATCCAGCCATAAAATGCATCATTCTTTTTTGTTTTAGACAACAATTCATGCACTGTTAAACATGTTAAAGCAAGTTGCAAGTGACAATCTATGTCTCTGACTGAGTTTGCATTACTGTGATTTGACCTCTCTGCTGGCTGAGCAAAGCTCATTTTCAACGTCCTATTCAGAAAGTGATAAAAACAGATCCAGCCATAAAATGCATCATTCTTTTTTGTTTTAGACAACAATTCATGCACTGTTAAACATGTTAAAGCAAGTTGCAAGTGAAAATCTATGTCTCTGACTGAGTTTGCATTACTGTGATTTGACCTCTCTGCTGGCTGAGATAAGCTCATTTTCAACGTCCAATTCAGAAAGTGATAAAAACAGATCCAGCCATAAAATGCATCATTCTTTTTTGTTTTAGACAACATTTCATGCACTGTTAAACATGTTAAAGCAAGTTGCAGGTGAAAATCTATGTCTCTGACTGAGTTTGCATTACTGTGATTTGACCTCTCTGCTGGCTGAGATAAGCTCATTTTCAACGTCCAATTCAGAAAGTGATAAAAACAGATCCAGCCATAAAATGCATCATTCTTTTTTGTTTTAGACAACAATTCATGCACTGTTAAACATGTTAAAGCAAGTTGCAAGTGAAAATCTATGTCTCTGACTGAGTTTGCATTACTGTGATTTGACCTCTCTGCTGGCTGAGCAAAGCTCATTTTCAACGTCCAATTCAGAAAGTGATAAAAACAGATCCAGCCATAAAATGCATCATTCTTTTTTGTTTTAGACAACAATCCATGCACTGTTAAACATGTTAAAGCAAGTTGCAAGTGAAAATCTATGTCTCTGACTGAGTTTGCATTACTGTGATTTGACCTCTCTGCTGGTTGAGATAAGCTCATTTTCAACGTCCAATTCAGAAAGTGATAAAAACAGATCCAGCCATAAAATGGATCATTCTTTTTTGTTTTAGACAACAAATCATGCACTGTTAAACATGTTAAAGCAAGTTGCAAGTGAAAATCTATGTCTCTGACTGAGTTTGCATTACTGTGATTTGACCTCTCTGCTGGCTGAGATAAGCTCATTTTCAACGTCCAATTCAGAAAGTGATAAAAACAGATCCAGCTATAAAATGCATCATTCTTTTTTGTTTTAGACAACAATTCATGCACTGTTAAACATGTTAAAGCAAGTTGCAAGTGAAAATCTATGTCTCTGACTGAGTTTGCATTACTGTGATTTGACCTCTCTGCTGGCTGAGATAAGCTCATTTTCAACGTCCAATTCAGAAAGTGATAAAAGCAGATCCAGCCATAAAAATGCATCATTCTTTTTTGTTTTAGACAACAAGCCATGCACTGTTAAACATGTTAAAGCAAGTTGCAAGTGAAAATCTATGTCTCTGACTGAGTTTGCATTACTGTGATTTGACCTCTCTGCTAGTTGAGATAAGCTCATTTTCAACGTCCAATTCAGAAAGTGATAAAAACAGATCCAGCCATAAAATGCATCATTCTTTTTTGTTTTAGACAACAATTCATGCACTGTTAAACATGTTAAAGCAAGTTGCAAGTGAAAATCTATGTCTCTGACTGAGTTTGCATTACTGTCATTTGACCTCTCTGCTGGCTGAGATAAGCTCATTTTCAACGTCCAATTCAGAAAGTGATAAAAACAGATCCAGCCATAAAATGCAACATTCTTTTTTATTTTAGACAACATTTCATGCACTGTTAAACATGTTAAAGCAAGTTGCAGGTGAAAATCTATGTCTCTGACTGAGTTTGCATTACTGTGATGTGACCTCTCTGCTGGCTGAGATAAGCTCATTTTCAACGTCCAATTCAGAAAGAGATAAAAACAGATCCAGCCATAAAATGCATCATTCTTTTTTGTTTTAGACAACAAATCATGCACTGTTAAACATGTTAAAGCAAGTTGCAAGTGAAAATCTATGTCTCTGACTGAGTTTGCATTACTGTGATTTGACCTCTCTGCTGGCTGAGATAAGCTCATTTTCAACGTCCAATTCAGAAAGTGATAAAAACAGATCCAGCCATAAAATGGATCATTCTTTTTTGTTTTAGACAACAATTCATGCACTGTTAAACATGTTAAAGCAAGTTGCAAGTGAAAATCTATGTCTCTGACTGAGTTTGCATTACTGTGATTTGACCTCTCTGCTGGCTGAGATAAGCTCATTTTCAACGTCCAATTCAGAAAGTGATAAAAACAGATCCAGCCATAAAATGCATCATTCTTTTTTGTTTTAGACAACAATTCATGCACTGTTAAACATGTTAAAGCAAGTTGCAAGTGAAAATCTATGTCTCTGACTGAGTTTGCATTACTGTGATTTGACCTCTCTGCTGGCTGAGATAAGCTCATTTTCAACGTCCAATTCAGAAAGTGATAAAAACAGATCCAGCCATAAAATGCATCATTCTTTTTTGTTTTAGACAACAATTCATGCACTGTTAAACATGATAAAGCAAGTTGCAAGTGAAACTCTATGTCTCTGACTGAGTTTGCATTACTGTGATTTGACCTCTCTGCTGGCTGAGATAAGCTCATTTTCAACGTCCAATTCAGAAAGGGATAAAAACAGATCCAGCCATAAAATGCATCATTCTTTTTTGTTTTAGACAACAATTCATGCACTGTTAAACATGATAAAGCAAGTTGCAAGTGAAACTCTATGTCTCTGACTGAGTTTGCATTACTGTGATTTGACCTCTCTGCTGGCTGAGATAAGCTCATTTTCAACGTCCAATTCAGAAAGGGATAAAAACAGATCCAGCCATAAAATGCATCATTCTTTTTTGTTTTAGACAACAATTCATGCACTGTTAAACATGTTAAAGCAAGTTGCAAGTGAAAATCTATGTCTCTGACTGAGTTTGCATTACTGTGATTTGACCTCTCTGCTGGCTGAGATAAGCTCATTTTCAAAGTCCAATTCAGAAAGTGATAAAAACAGATCCAGCCATAAAATGCATCATTCTTTTTTGTTTTAGACAACAATTCATGCACTGTTAAACATGTTAAAGCAAGTTGCAAGTGAAAATCTATGTCTCTGACTGAGTTTGCATTACTGTGATTTGACCTCTCTGCTGGCTGAGATAAGCTCATTTTCAACGTCCAATTCAGAAAGTGATAAAAACAGATCCAGCCATAAAATGCATCATTCTTTTTTGTTTTAGACAACAATTCATGCACTGTTAAACATGTTAAAGCAAGTTGCAAGTGAAAATCTATGTCTCTGACTGAGTTTGCATTACTGTGATTTGACCTCTCTGCTGGCTGAGGCAAAGCTCATTTTCAACGTCCAATTCAGAAAGTGATAAAAACAGATCCAGCCATAAAATGCATCATTCTTTTTTGTTTTACACAACAATTTATGCACTGTTAAACATGTTAAAGCAAGTTGCAAGTGAAAATCTATGTCTCTGACTGAGTTTGCATTACTGTGATTTGACCTCTCTGCTGGCTGAGATAAGCTCATTTTCAACGTCCAATTCAGAAAGTGATAAAAACAGATCCAGCCATAAAATGCATCATTCTTTTTTGTTTTAGACAACAATTCATGCACTGTTAAACATGTTAAAGCAAGTTGCAAGTGAAAATCTATGTCTCTGACTGAGTTTGCATTACTGTGATTTGACCTCTCTGCTGGCTGAGATAAGCTCATTTTCAACGTCCAATTCAGAAAGTGATAAAAACAGATCCAGCCATAAAATGCATCATTCTTTTTTGTTTTAGACAACAATTCATGCACTGTTAAACATGTTAAAGCAAGTTGCAAGTGAAAATCTATGTCTCTGACTGAGTTTGCAGTACTGTGATTTGACCTCTCTGCTGGCTGAGATAAGCTCATTTTCAACGTCCAATTCAGAAAGTGATAAAAACAGATCCAGCCATAAAATGCATCATTCTTTTTTGTTTTAGACAACAATTCATGCACTGTTAAACATGTTAAAGCAAGTTGCAAGTGAAAATCTATGTCTCTGACTGAGTTTGCATTACTGTGATTTGACCTCTCTGCTGGCTGAGATAAGCTCATTTTCAACGTCCAATTCAGAAAGTGATAAAAACAGATCCAGCCATAAAATGCATCATTCTTTTTTGTTTTAGACAACAATTCATGCACTGTTAAACATGTTAAAGCAAGTTGCAAGTGAAAATCTATGTCTCTGACTGAGTTTGCATTACTGTCATTTGACCTCTCTGCTGGCTGAGATAAGCTCATTTTCAACGTCCAATTCAGAAAGAGATAAAAACAGATCCAGCCATAAAATGCATCATTCTTTTTTGTTTTAGACAACAAATCATGCACTGTTAAACATGTTAAAGCAAGTTGCAAGTGAAAATCTATGTCTCTGACTGAGTTTGCATTACTGTGATTTGACCTCTCTGCTGGCTGAGATAAGCTCATTTTCAACGTCCAATTCAGAAAGTGATAAAAACAGATCCAGCTATAAAATGCATCATTCTTTTTTGTTTTACACAACAATTCATGCACTGTTAAACATGTTAAAGCAAGTTGCAAGTGAAAATCTATGTCTCTGACTGAGTTTGCATTACTGTGATTTGACCTCTCTGCTGGCTGAGATAAGCTCATTTTCAACGTCCAATTCAGAAAGTGATAAAAACAGATCCAGCCATAAAATGCATCATTCTTTTTGTTTAACACAACAATTCATGCACT
The DNA here is from genome assembly GCF_052040795.2 of Danio rerio. Lineage (NCBI taxonomy): Eukaryota > Metazoa > Chordata > Actinopteri > Cypriniformes > Danionidae > Danio > Danio rerio. Next base: position 15,929,427 of record NC_141031.1, read on the forward strand.
GTTAAACATGTTAAAGCAAATTGCAAGTGAAAATCTATGTCTCTGACTGAGTTTGCATTACTGTGATTTGACCTCTCTGCTGGCTGAGCAAAGCTCATTTTCAACGTCCAATTCAGAAAGTGATAAAAACAGATCCAGCCATAAAATGCATCATTCTTTTTTGTTTTAGACAACATTTCATGCACTGTTAAATATGTTAAAGCAAGTTGCAAGTGAAACTCAATGTCTCTGACTGAGTTTGCATTACTGTGATTTTCCTCTCTGCTGGCTGAGATAAGCTCATTTTCAACGTCCAATTCAGAAAGTGATAAAAACAGATCCAGCCATAAAATGCATCATTCTTTTTTGTTTTAGACAACAATTCATGCACTGTTAAACATGATAAAGCAAGTTGCAAGTGAAACTCTATGTCTCTGACTGAGTTTGCATTACTGTGATTTGACCTCTCTGCTGGCTGAGATAAGCTCATTTTCAACGTCCAATTCAGAAAGGGATAAAAACAGATCCAGCCATAAAATGCATCATTCTTTTTTGTTTTAGACAACAATTCATGCACTGTTAAACATGTTAAAGCAAGTTGCAAGTAAAAATCTATGTCTCTGACTGAGTTTGCATTACTGTGATTTGACCTCTCTGCTGGCTGAGATAAGCTCATTTTCAACGTCCAATTCAGAAAGTGATAAAAACAGATCCAGCCATAAAATGCATCATTCTTTTTTGTTTTAGACAACAATTCATGCACTGTTAAACATGTTAAAGCAAGTTGCAAGTGAAAATCTATGTCTCTGACTGAGTTTGCATTACTGTGATTTGACCTCTCTGCTGGCTGAGATAAGCTCATTTTCAACGTCCAATTCAGAAAGTGATAAAAACAGATCCAGCCATAAAATGCATCATTCTTTTTTGTTTTAGACAACAATTCATGCACTGTTAAACATGTTAAAGCAAGTTGCAAGTGAAAATCTATGTCTCTGACTGAGTTTGCATTACTGTGATTTGACCTCTCTGCTGGCTGAGATAAGCTCATTTTCAACGTCCAATTCAGAAAGTGATAAAAACAGATCCAGCTATAAAATGCATCATTCCTTTTTGTTTTACACAACAATTCATGCACTGTTAAACATGTTAAAGCAAGTTGCAAGTGAAAATCTATGTCTCTGACTGAGTTTGCATTACTGTGATTTGACCTCTCTGCTGGCTGAGATAAGCTCATTTTCAACGTCCAATTCAGAAAGTGATAAAAACAGATCCAGCCATAAAATGCATCATTCTTTTTGTTTAACACAACAATTCATGCACTGTTAAACATGTTAAAGCAAGTTGCAAGTGAAAATCTATGTCTCTGACTGAGTTTGCATTACTGTGATTTGACCTCTCTGCTGGCTGAGCAAAGCTCATTTTCAACGTCCAATTCAGAAAGTGATAAAAACAGATCCAGCCATAAAATGCATCATTCTTTTTTGTTTTAGACAACATTTCATGCACTGTTAACTATGTTAAAGCAAGTTGCAAGTGAAACTCAATGTCTCTGACTGAGTTTGCATTACTGTGATTTTCCTCTCTGCTGGCTGAGATAAGCTCATTTTCAACGTCCAATTCAGAAAGTGATAAAAACAGATCCAGCCATAAAATGCATCATTCTTTTTTGTTTTAGACAACAATTCATGCACTGTTAAACATGATAAAGCAAGTTGCAAGTGAAACTCTATGTCTCTGACTGAGTTTGCATTACTGTGATTTGACCTCTCTGCTGGCTGAGATAAGCTCATTTTCAACGTCCAATTCAGAAAGGGATAAAAACAGATCCAGCCATAAAATGCATCATTCTTTTTTGTTTTAGACAACAATTCATGCACTGTTAAACATGTTAAAGCAAGTTGCAAGTGAAAATCTATGTCTCTGACTGAGTTTGCATTACTGTGATTTGACCTCTCTGCTGGCTGAGATAAGCTCATTTTCAACGTCCAATTCAGAAAGTGATAAAAACAGATCCAGCCATAAAATGCATCATTCTTTTTTGTTTTAGACAACAATTCATGCACTGTTAAACATGTTAAAGCAAGTTGCAAGTGAAAATCTATGTCTCTGACTGAGTTTGCATTACTGTGATTTGACCTCTCTGCTGGCTGAGATAAGCTCATTTTCAACGTCCAATTCAGAAAGTGATAAAAACAGATCCAGCCATAAAATGCATCATTCTTTTTTGTTTTACACAACAATTCATGCACTGTTAAACATGTTAAAGCAAGTTGCAAGTAAAAATCTATGTCTCTGACTGAGTTTGCATTACTGTGATTTGACCTCTCTGCTGGCTGAGATAAGCTCATTTTCAACGTCCAATTCAGAAAGTGATAAAAACAGATCCAGCCATAAAATGCATCATTCTTTTTTGTTTTAGACAACAATTCATGCACTGTTAAACATGTTAAAGCAAGTTGCAAGTGAAAATCTATGTCTCTGACTGAGTTTGCATTACTGTCATTTGACCTCTCTGCTGGCTGAGATAAGCTCATTTTCAACGTCCAATTCAGAAAGAGATAAAAACAGATCCAGCCATAAAATGCATCATTCTTTTTTGTTTTAGACAACAAATCATGCACTGTTAAACATGTTAAAGCAAGTTGCAAGTGAAAATCTATGTCTCTGACTGAGTTTGCATTACTGTGATTTGACCTCTTTGCTGGCTGAGAAAAGCTCATTTTCAACGTCCAATTCAGAAAGTGATAAAAACAGATCCAGCCATAAAATGCATCATTCTTTTTTGTTTTAGACAACAATTCATGCACTGTTAAACATGTTAAAGCAAGTTGCAAGTGAAAATCTATGTCTCTGACTGAGTTTGCATTACTGTGATTTGACCTCTCTGCTGGCTGAGATAAGCTCATTTTCAACGTCCAATTCAGAAAGTGATAAAAACAGATCCAGCTATAAAATGCATCATTCTTTTTTGTTTTACACAACAATTCATGCACTGTTAAACATGTTAAAGCAAGTTGCAAGTGAAAATCTATGTCTCTGACTGAGTTTGCATTACTGTGATTTGACCTCTCTGCTGGCTGAGACTAGCTCATTTTCAACGTCCAATTCAGAAAGTGATAAAAACAGATCCAGCCATAAAATGCATCATTCTTTTTGTTTAACACAACAATTCATGCACTGTTAAACATGTTAAAGCAAGTTGCAAGTGAAAATCTATGTCTCTGACTGAGTTTGCATTACTGTGATTTGACCTCTCTGCTGGCTGAGCAAAGCTCATTTTCAACGTCCAATTTAGAAAGTGATAAAAACAGATCCAGCCATAAAATGCATCATTCTTTTTTGTTTTAGACAACATTTCATGCACTGTTAAATATGTTAAAGCAAGTTGCAAGTGAAACTCAATGTCTCTGACTGAGTTTGCATTACTGTGATTTTCCTCTCTGCTGGCTGAGATAAGCTCATTTTCAACGTCCAATTCAGAAAGTGATAAAAACAGATCCAGCCATAAAATGCATCATTCTTTTTTGTTTTAGACAACAATTCATGCACTGTTAAACATGATAAAGCAAGTTGCAAGTGAAACTCTATGTCTCTGACTGAGTTTGCATTACTGTGATTTGACCTCTCTGCTGGCTGAGATAAGCTCATTTTCAACGTCCAATTCAGAAAGGGATAAAAACAGATCCAGCCATAAAATGCATCATTCTTTTTCGTTTTAGACAACAATTCATGCACTGTTAAACATGTTAAAGCAAGTTGCAAGTGAAAATCTATGTCTCTGACTGAGTTTGCATTACTGTGATTTGACCTCTCTGCTGGCTGAGATAAGCTCATTTTCAACGTCCAATTCAGAAAGTGATAAAAACAGATCCAGCCATAAAATGCATCATTCTTTTTTGTTTTAGACAACAATTCATGCACTGTTAAACATGTTAAAGCAAGTTGCAAGTGAAAATCTGTGTCTCTGACTGAGTTTGCATTACTGTGATTTGACCTCTCTGCTGGCTGAGATAAGCTAATTTTCAACGTCCAATTCAGAAAGTGATAAAAACAGATCCAGCCATAAAATGCATCATTCTTTTTTGTTTTAGACAACAATTCATGCACTGTTAAACATGTTAAAGCAAGTTGCAAGTGAAAATCTATGTCTCTGACTGAGTTTGCATTACTGTGATTTGACCTCTCTGCTGGCTGAGATAAGCTCATTTTCAACGTCCAATTCAGAAAGAGATAAAAACAGATCCAGCCATAAAATGCATCATTCTTTTTTGTTTTAGACAACAAATCATGCACTGTTAAACATGTTAAAGCAAGTTGCAAGTGAAAATCTATGTCTCTGACTGAGTTTGCATTACTGTGATTTGACCTCTCTGCTGGCTGAGATAAGCTCATTTTCAACGTCCAATTCAGAAAGTGATAAAAACAGATCCAGCCATAAAATGCATCATTCTTTTTTGTTTTAGACAACAATTCATGCACTGTTAAACATGTTAAAGCAACTGAAAATCTATGTCTCTGACTGAGTTTGCATTACTGTGATTTGACCTCTCTGCTGGCTGAGATAAGCTCATTTTCAACGTCCAATTCAGAAAGTGATAAAAACAGATCCAGCCATAAAATGCAACATTCTTTTTTATTTTAGACAACATTTCATGCACTGTTAAACATGTTAAAGCAAGTTGCAGGTGAAAATCTATGTCTCTGACTGAGTTTGCATTACTGTGATTTGACCTCTCTGCTGGCTGAGATAAGCTCATTTTCAACGTCCAATTCAGAAAGTGATAAAAACAGATCCAGCCATAAAATGCATCATTCTTTTTTGTTTTAGACAACAATTCATGCACTGTTAAACATGTTAAAGCAAGTTGCAAGTGAAAATCTATGTCTCTGACTGAGTTTGCATTACTGTGATTTGACCTCTCTGCTGGCTGAGCAAAGCTCATTTTCAACGTCCAATTCAGAAAGTGATAAAAACAGATCCAGCCATAAAATGCATCATTCTTTTTTGTTTTAGACAACAATCCATGCACTGTTAAACATGTTAAAGCAAGTTGCAAGTGAAAATCTATGTCTCTGACTGAGTTTGCATTACTGTGATTTGACCTCTCTGCTGGCTGAGATAAGCTCATTTTCAACATCCAATTCAGAAAGTGATAAAAACAGATCCAGCCATAAAATGCATCATTCTTTTTTGTTTTAGACAACAATTCATGCACTGTTAAACATGTTAAAGCAAGTTGCAAGTGAAAATCTATGTCTCTGACTGAGTTTGCTTTACTGTGATTTGACCTCTCTGCTGGCTGAGATAAGCTCATTTTCAACGTCCAATTCAGAAAGGGATAAAAACAGATCCAGCTATAAAATGCATCATTCTTTTTTGTTTTACACAACAATTCATGCACTGTTAAACATGTTAAAGCAAGTTGCAAGTGAAAATCTATGTCTCTGACTGAGTTTGCATTACTGTGATTTGACCTCTCTGCTGGCTGAGATAAGCTCATTTTCAACGTCCAATTCAGAAAGTGATAAAAACAGATCCAGCCATAAAATGCATCATTCTTTTTGTTTAACACAACAATTCATGCACTGTTAAACATGTTAAAGCAAGTTGCAAGTGAAAATCTATGTCTCTGACTGAGTTTGCATTACTGTGATTTGACCTCTCTGCTGGCTGAGCAAAGCTCATTTTCAACGTCCAATTCAGAAAGTGATAAAAACAGATCCAGCCATAAAATGCATCATTCTTTTTTGTTTTAGACAACATTTCATGCACTGTTAAATATGTTAAAGCAAGTTGCAAGTGAAACTCAATGTCTCTGACTGAGTTTGCATTACTGTGATTTTCCTCTCTGCTGGCTGAGATAAGCTCATTTTCAACGTCCAATTCAGAAAGAGATAAAAACAGATCCAGCCATAAAATGCATCATTCTTTTTTGTTTTAGACAACAAATCATGCACTGTTAAACATGTTAAAGCAAGTTGCAAGTGAAAATCTATGTCTCTGACTGAGTTTGCATTACTGTGATTTGACCTCTCTGCTGGCTGAGATAAGCTCATTTTCAACGTCCAATTCAGAAAGTGATAAAAACAGATCCAGCCATAAAATGCATCATTCTTTTTTGTTTTAGACAACAATTCATGCACTGTTAAACATGTTAAAGCAGGTTGCAAGTGAAAATCTATGTCTCTGACTGAGTTTGCATTACTGTCATTTGACCTCTCTGCTGGCTGAGATAAGCTCATTTTCAACGTCCAATTCAGAAAGTGATAAAAACAGATCCAGCCATAAAATGCATCATTCTTTTTTGTTTTAGACAACAATCCATGCACTGTTAAACATGTTAAAGCAAGTTGCAAGTGAAAATCTATGTCTCTGACTGAGTTTGCATTACTGTGATTTGACCTCTCTGCTGGCTGAGATTAGCTCATTTTCAACGTCCAATTCAGAAAGTGATAAAAACAGATCCAGCCATAAAATGCATCATTCTTTTTGTTTAACACAACAATTCATGCACTGTTAAACATGTTAAAGCAAGTTGCAAGTGAAAATCTATGTCTCTGACTGAGTTTGCATTACTGTGATTTGACCTCTCTGCTGGCTGAGCAAAGCTCATTTTCAACGTCCACTTCAGAAAGTGATAAAAACAGATCCAGCCATAAAATGCATCATTCTTTTTTGTTTTAGAAAACATTTCATGCACTGTTAAATATGTTAAAGCAAGTTGCAAGTGAAACTCAATGTCTCTGACTGAGTTTGCATTACTGTGATTTTCCTCTCTGCTGGCTGAGATAAGCTCATTTTTAACGTCCAATTCAGAAAGTGATAAAAACAGATCCAGCCATAAAATGCATCATTCTTTTTTGTTTTAGATAACATTACATGCATTGTTAAATATGTTAAAGCAAGTTGCAAGTGAAACTCAATGTCTCTGACTGAGTTTGCATTACTGTGATTTTCCTCTCTGCTGGCTGAGATAAGCTCATTTTCAACGTCCAATTCAGAATGTAATAAAACCTGATCCAGCTATAAAATGCATCATTCTTTTTTGTTTTAGACAACATTTCATGCACTGTTAAACATGTTAAAGCAAGTTGCAAGTGAAAATCTATGTCTCTGACTGAGTTTGCATTACTGTGATTTGACCTCTCTGCTGGCTGAGATAAGCTCATTTTCAACGTCCAATTCAGAAAGTGATAAAACCAGATCCAGCCATAAAATGCATCATTCTTTTTTGTTTTAGACAACATTTCATGCACTGTTAAACATGTTAAAGCAAGTTGCAAGTGAAAATCTATGTCTCTGACTGAGTTTGCATTACTGTGATTTGACCTCTCTGCTGGCTGAGATAAGCTCATTTTCAACGTCCAATTCAGAATGTAATAAAACCAGATCCAGCTATAAAATGCATCATTCTTTTTTGTTTTAGACAACATTTCATGCACTGTTAAACATGTTAAAGCAAGTTGCAAGTGAAAATCTATGTCTCTGACTGAGTTTGCATTACTGTGATTTGACCTCTCTGCTGGCTGAGATAAGCTCATTTTCAACGTCCAATTCAGAATGTAATAAAACCAGATCCAGCCATAAAATGCATCATTCTTTTTTGTTTTAGACAACATTTCATGCACTGTTAAACATGTTAAATCAAGTTGCAAGTAAAAATCTATGTCTCTGACTGAGTTTGCATTACTGTGATTTGACCTATCTGCTGGCTGAGATAAGCTCATTTTCAACGTCCAATTCAGAAAGTGATAAAAACAGATCCAGCCATAAAATGCATCATTCTTTTTTGTTTTAGACATTATTTCATGCACTGTTAAACATGTTAAAGCAAGTTGCAAGTGAAAATCTATGTCTCTGACTGAGTTTGCATTACTGTGATTTGACCTCTCTGCTGGCTGAGATAAGCTCATTTTCAACGTCCAATTCAGAATGTAATAAAACCTGATCCAGCTATAAAATGCATCATTCTTTTTTTGTTTTAGACAACATTTCATGCACTGTTAAACATGTTAAAGCAAGTTGCAAGTGAAAATCTATGTCTCTGACTGAGTTTGCATTACTGTGATTTGACCTCTCTGCTGGCTGAGATAAGCTCATTTTCAACGTCCAATTCAGAATGTAATAAAACCAGATCCAGCCATAAAATGCATCATTCTTTTTTGTTTTAGACAACATTTCATGCACTGTTAAACATGTTAAAGCAAGTTGCAGGTGAAAGCCAATGTCTCTAACTGAGTTTGCATTACTGTGATTTGACCTATCTGCTGGCTGAGATAAGCTCATTTTCAACGTCCAATTCAGAAAGTGATAAAAACAGATCCAGCCATAAAATGCATCATTCTTTTTTGTTTTAGACAACATTTCATGCACTGTTAAACATGTTAAAGCAAGTTGCAAGTGAAAATCTATGTCTCTGACTGAGTTTGCATTACTGTGATTTGACCTCTCTGCTGGCTGAGATAAGCTCATTTTCAACGTCCAATTCAGAATGTAATAAAACCTGATCCAGCTATAAAATGCATCATTCTTTTTTGTTTTAGACAACATTTCATGCACTGTTAAACATGTTAAAGCAAGTTGCAAGTGAAAATCTATGTCTCTGACTGAGTTTGCATTACTGTGATTTGACCTCTCTGCTGGCTGAGATAAGCTCATTTTCAACGTCCAATTCAGAAAGTGATAAAAACAGATCCAGCCATAAAATGGATCATTCTTTTTTTGTTTTAGACAACATTTCATGCACTGTTAAACATGTTAAAGCAAGTTGCAAGTAAAAATCTATGTCTCTGACTGAGTTTGCATTACTGTGATTTGACCTCTCTGCTGGCTGAGATAAGCTCATTTTCAACGTCCAATTCAGAAAGTGATAAAAACAGATCCAGCCATAAAATGGATAATTCTTTTTTGTTTTAGACAACATTTCATGCACTGTTAAACATGTTAAAGCAAGTTGCAAGTGAAAATCTATTTCTCTGACTGAGTTTGCATTACTGTGATTTGACCTCTCTGCTGGCTGAGATAAGCTCATTTTCAACGTCCAATTCAGAATGTAATAAAACCAGATCCAGCTATAAAATGCATCATTCTTTTTTGTTTTAGACAACATTTCATGCACTGTTAAACATGTTAAATCAAGTTGCAAGTAAAAATCTATGTCTCTGACTGAGTTTGCATTACTGTGATTTGACCTCTCTGCTGGCTGAGATAAGGTCATTTTCAACGTCCAATTCAGAATGTAATAAAACCAGATCCAGCCATAAAATGCATCATTCTTTTTTGTTTTAGACAACATTTCATGCACTGTTAAACATGTTAAAGCAAGTTGCAAGTGAAAATCTATGTCTCTGACTGAGTTTGCATTACTGTTATTTGACCTATCTGCTGGCTGAGATAAGCTCATTTTCAACGTCCAATTCAGAAAGTGATAAAAACAGATCCAGCTATAAAATGCATCATTCTTTTTTGTTTTAGACAACATTTCATGCACTGTTAAACATGTTAAAGCAAGTTGCAAGTGAAAATCTATGTCTCTGACTGAGTTTGCATTACTGTGATTTGACCTCTCTGCTGGCTGAGATAAGCTCATTTTCAACGTCCAATTCAGAATGTATTAAAACCTGATCCAGCTATAAAATGCATCATTCTTTTTTGTTTTAGACAACATTTCATGCACTGTTAAACATGTTAAAGCAAGTTGCAAGTGAAAATCTATGTCTCTGACTGAGTTTGCATTACTGTGATTTGACCTCTCTGCTGGCTGAGATAAGCTCATTTTCAACGTCCAATTCAGAATGTAATAAAACCTGATCCAGCTATAAAATGCATCATTCTTTTTTGTTTTAGACAACATTTCATGCACTGTTAAACATGTTAAAGCAAGTTGCAAGTGAAAATCTATGTCTCTGACTGAGTTTGCATTACTGTGATTTGACCTCTCTGCTGGCTGAGATAAGCTCATTTTCAACGTCCAATTCAGAAAGTGATAAAAACAGATCCAGCCATAAAATGGATCATTCTTTTTTTGTTTTAGACAACATTTCATGCACTGTTAAACATGTTAAAGCAAGTTGCAAGTAAAAATCTATGTCTCTGACTGAGTTTGCATTACTGTGATTTGACCTCTCTGCTGGCTGAGATAAGCTCATTTTCAACGTCCAATTCAGAAAGTGATAAAAACAGATCCAGCCATAAAATGGATAATTCTTTTTTGTTTTAGACAACATTTCATGCACTGTTAAACATGTTAAAGCAAGTTGCAAGTGAAAATCTATGTCTCTGACTGAGTTTGCATTACTGTGATTTGACCTCTCTGCTGGCTGAGATAAGCTCATTTTCAACGTCCAATTCAGAATGTAATAAAACCAGATCCAGCTATAAAATGCATCATTCTTTTTTGTTTTAGACAACATTTCATGCACTGTTAAACATGTTAAATCAAGTTGCAAGTAAAAATCTATGTCTCTGACTGAGTTTGCATTACTGTGATTTGACCTCTCTGCTGGCTGAGATAAGCTCATTTTCAACGTCCAATTCAGAATGTAATAAAACCTGATCCAGCTATAAAATGCATCATTCTTTTTTGTTTTAGACAACATTTCATGCACTGTTAAACATGTTAAAGCAAGTTGCAAGTGAAAATCTATGTCTCTGACTGAGTTTGCATTACTGTGATTTGACCTCTCTGCTGGCTGAGATAAGCTCATTTTCAACGTCCAATTCAGAATGTAATAAAACCTGATCCAGCTATAAAATGCATCATTCTTTTTTGTTTTAGACAACATTTCATGCACTGTTAAACATGTTAAAGCAAGTTGCAAGTGAAAATCTATGTCTCTGACTGAGTTTGCATTACTGTGATTTGACCTCTCTGCTGGCTGAGATAAGCTCATTTTCAACGTCCAATTCAGAAAGTGATAAAAACAGATCCAGCCATAAAATGGATCATTCTTTTTTTGTTTTAGACAACATTTCATGCACTGTTAAACATGTTAAAGCAAGTTGCAAGTAAAAATCTATGTCTCTGACTGAGTTTGCATTACTGTGATTTGACCTCTCTGCTGGCTGAGATAAGCTCATTTTCAACGTCCAATTCAGAAAGTGATAAAAACAGATCCAGCCATAAAATGGATAATTCTTTTTTGTTTTAGACAACATTTCATGCACTGTTAAACATGTTAAAGCAAGTTGCAAGTGAAAATCTATTTCTCTGACTGAGTTTGCATTACTGTGATTTGACCTCTCTGCTGGCTGAGTTAAGCTCATTTTCAACGTCCAATTCAGAATGTAATAAAACCAGATCCAGCTATAAAATGCATCATTCTTTTTTGTTTTAGACAACATTTCATGCACTGTTAAACATGTTAAATCAAGTTGCAAGTAAAAATCTATGTCTCTGACTGAGTTTGCATTACTGTGATTTGACCTCTCTGCTGGCTGAGATAAGGTCATTTTCAACGTCCAATTCAGAATGTAATAAAACCAGATCCAGCCATAAAATGCATCATTCTTTTTTTGTTTTAGACAACATTTCATGCACTGTTAAACATGTTAAAGCAAGTTGCAAGTGAAAATCTATGTCTCTGACTGAGTTTGCATTACTGTTATTTGACCTATCTGCTGGCTGAGATAAGCTCATTTTCAACGTCCAATTCAGAAAGTGATAAAAACAGATCCAGCTATAAAATGCATCATTCTTTTTTGTTTTAGACAACATTTCATGCACTGTTAAACATGTTAAAGCAAGTTGCAAGTGAAAATCTATGTCTCTGACTGAGTTTGCATTACTGTGATTTGACCTCTCTGCTGGCTGAGATAAGCTCATTTTCAACGTCCAATTCAGAATGTATTAAAACCTGATCCAGCTATAAAATGCATCATTCTTTTTTGTTTTAGACAACATTTCATGCACTGTTAAACATGTTAAAGCAAGTTGCAAGTGAAAATCTATGTCTCTGACTGAGTTTGCATTACTGTGATTTGACCTCTCTGCTGGCTGAGATAAGCTCATTTTCAACGTCCAATTCAGAATGTAATAAAACCTGATCCAGCTATAAAATGCATCATTCTTTTTTGTTTTAGACAACATTTCATGCACTGTTAAACATGTTAAAGCAAGTTGCAAGTGAAAATCTATGTCTCTGACTGAGTTTGCATTACTGTGATTTGACCTCTCTGCTGGCTGAGATAAGCTCATTTTCAACGTCCAATTCAGAAAGTGATAAAAACAGATCCAGCCATAAAATGGATCATTCTTTTTTTGTTTTAGACAACATTTCATGCACTGTTAAACATGTTAAAGCAAGTTGCAAGTAAAAATCTATGTCTCTGACTGAGTTTGCATTACTGTGATTTGACCTCTCTGCTGGCTGAGATAAGCTCATTTTCAACGTCCAATTCAGAAAGTGATAAAAACAGATCCAGCCATAAAATGGATAATTCTTTTTTGTTTTAGACAACATTTCATGCACTGTTAAACATGTTAAAGCAAGTTGCAAGTGAAAATCTATGTCTCTGACTGAGTTTGCATTACTGTGATTTGACCTCTCTGCTGGCTGAGATAAGCTCATTTTCAACGTCCAATTCAGAATGTAATAAAACCAGATCCAGCTATAAAATGCATCATTCTTTTTTGTTTTAGACAACATTTCATGCACTGTTAAACATGTTAAATCAAGTTGCAAGTAAAAATCTATGTCTCTGACTGAGTTTGCATTACTGTGATTTGACCTCTCTGCTGGCTGAGATAAGGTCATTTTCAACGTCCAATTCAGAATGTAATAAAACCAGATCCAGCCATAAAATGCATCATTCTTTTTTGTTTTAGACAACATTTCATGCACTGTTAAACATGTTAAAGCAAGTTGCAAGTGAAAATCTATGTCTCTGACTGAGTATGCATTACTGTGATTTGACCTCTCTGCTGGCTGAGATAAGCTCATTTTCAACGTCCAATTCAGAATATAATAAAACCTGATCCAGCTATAAAATGCATCATTCTTTTTTGTTTTAGACAACATTTCATGCACTGTTAAACATGTTAAAGCAAGTTGCAAGTGAAAATCTATGTCTCTGACTGAGTTTGCATTACTGTGATTTGACCTCTCTGCTGGCTGAGATAAGCTCATTTTCAACGTCCAATTCAGAAAGTGATAAAACCAGATCCAGCCATAAAATGCATCATTCTTTTTTGTTTTAGACAACATTTCATGCACTGTTAAACATGTTAAAGCAAGTTGCAAGTGAAAATCTATGTCTCTGACTGAGTTTGCATTACTGTGATTTGACCTCTCTGCTGGCTGAGATAAGCTCATTTTCAACGTCCAATTCAGAATGTAATAAAACCAGATCCAGCTATAAAATGCATCATTCTTTTTTGTTTTAGACAACATTTCATGCACTGTTAAACATGTTAAAGCAAGTTGCAAGTGAAAATCTATGTCTCTGACTGAGTTTGCATTACTGTGATTTGACCTCTCTGCTGGCTGAGATAAGCTCATTTTCAACGTCCAATTCAGAATGTAATAAAACCAGATCCAGCTATAAAATGCATCATTCTTTTTTGTTTTAGACAACATTTCATGCACTGTTAAACATGTTAAATCAAGTTGCAAGTAAAAATCTATGTCTCTGACTGAGTATGCATTACTGTGATTTGACCTCTCTGCTGGCTGAGATAAGGTCATTTTCAACGTCCAATTCAGAATGTAATAAAACCAGATCCAGCCATAAAATGCATCATTCTTTTTTGTTTTAGACAACATTTCATGCACTGTTAAACATGTTAAAGCAAGTTGCAAGTGAAAATCTATGTCTCTGACTGAGTATGCATTACTGTGATTTGACCTCTCTGCTGGCTGAGATAAGCTCATTTTCAACGTCCAATTCAGAATATAATAAAACCTGATCCAGCTATAAAATGCATCATTCTTTTTTGTTTTAGACAACATTTCATGCACTGTTAAACATGTTAAAGCAAGTTGCAAGTGAAAATCTATGTCTCTGACTGAGTTTGCATTACTGTGATTTGACCTATCTGCTGGCTGAGATAAGCTCATTTTCAACGTCCAATTCAGAAAGTGATAAAAACAGATCCAGCCATAAAATGCATCATTCTTTTTTGTTTTAGACAACAATTCATGCACTGTTAAACATGTTAAAGCAAGTTGCAAGTGAAAATCTATGTCTCTGACTGAGTTTGCATTACTGTGATTTGACCTATCTGCTGGCTGAGATAAGCTCATTTTCAACGTCCAATTCAGAAAGTGATAAAAACAGATCCAGCCATAAAATGCATCATTCTTTTTTGTTTTAGACAACATTTCATGCACTGTTAAACATGTTAAAGCAAGTTGCAAGTGAAAATCTATGTCTCTGACTGAGTTTGCATTACTGTGATTTGACCTCTCTGCTGGCTGAGATAAGCTCATTTTCAACGTCCAATTCAGAATGTAATAAAACCTGATCCAGCTATAAAATGCATCATTCTTTTTTGTTTTAGACAACATTTCATGCACTGTTAAACATGTTAAAGCAAGTTGCAAGTAAAAAACTATGTCTCTGACTGAGTTTGCATTACTGTGATTTGACCTCTCTGCTGGCTGAGATAAGCTCATTTTCAACGTCCAATTCAGAATGTAATAAAACCAGATCCAGCCATAAAATGCATCATTCTTTTTTGTTTTAGACAACATTTCATGCACTGTTAAACATGTTAAAGCAAGTTGCAGGTGAAAATCTATGTCTCTGACTGAGTTTGCATTACTGTGATTTGACCTATCTGCTGGCTGAGATAAGCTCATTTTCAACGTCCAATTCAGAAAGTGATAAAAACAGATCCAGCCATAAAATGCATCATTCTTTTTTGTTTTAGACAACATTTCATGCACTGTTAAACATGTTAAAGCAAGTTGCAAGTGAAAATCTATGTCTCTGACTGAGTTTGCATTACTGTGATTTGACCTCTCTGCTGGCTGAGATAAGCTCATTTTCAACGTCCAATTCAGAATATAATAAAACCTGATCCAGCTATAAAATGCATCATTCTTTTTTGTTTTAGACAACATTTCATGCACTGTTAAACATGTTAAAGCAAGTTGCAAGTGAAAATCTATGTCTCTGACTGAGTTTGCATTACTGTGATTTGACCTCTCTGCTGGCTGAGATAAGCTCATTTTCAACGTCCAATTCAGAAAGTGATAAAAACAGATCCAGCCATAAAATGGATAATTCTTTTTTGTTTTAGACAACATTTCATGCACTGTTAAACATGTTAAAGCAAGTTGCAAGTGAAAATCTATGTCTCTGACTGAGTTTGCATTACTGTGATTTGACCTCTCTGCTGGCTGAGATAAGCTCATTTTCAACGTCCAATTCAGAATGTAATAAAACCAGATCCAGCTATAAAATGCATCATTCTTTTTTGTTTTAGACAACATTTCATGCACTGTTAAACATGTTAAATCAAGTTGCAAGTAAAAATCTATGTCTCTGACTGAGTTTGCATTACTGTGATTTGACCTCTCTGCTGGCTGAGATAAGCTCATTTTCAACGTCCAATTCAGAATGTAATAAAACCAGATCCAGCCATAAAATGCATCATTCTTTTTTGTTTTAGACAACATTTCATGCACTGTTAAACATGTTAAAGCAAGTTGCAAGTGAAAATCTATGTCTCTGACTGAGTTTGCATTACTGTGATTTGACCTCTCTGCTGGCTGAGATAAGCTCATTTTCAACGTCCAATTCAGAATGTAATAAAACCTGATCCAGCTATAAAATGCATCATTCTTTTTTGTTTTAGACAACATTTCATGCACTGTTAAACATGTTAAAGCAAGTTGCAAGTAAAAAACTATGTCTCTGACTGAGTTTGCATTACTGTGATTTGACCTCTCTGCTGGCTGAGACAAGCTCATTTTCAACGTCCAATTCAGAATGTAATAAAACCAGATCCAGCCATAAAATGCATCATTCTTTTTTGTTTTAGACAACATTTCATGCACTGTTAAACATGTTAAAGCAAGTTGCAAGTGAAAATCTATGTCTCTGACTGAGTTTGCATTACTGTGATTTGACCTCTCTGCTGGCTGAGATAAGCTCATTTTCAACGTCCAATTCAGAATGTAATAAAACCAGATCCAGCCATAAAATGCATCATTCTTTTTTGTTTTAGACAACATTTCATGCACTGTTAAACATGTTAAAGCAAGTTGCAGGTGAAAATCTATGTCTCTGACTGAGTTTGCATTACTGTGATTTGACCTATCTGCTGGCTGAGATAAGCTCATTTTCAACGTCCAATTCAGAAAGTGATAAAAACAGATCCAGCCATAAAATGCATCATTCTTTTTTGTTTTAGACAACATTTCATGCACTGTTAAACATGTTAAAGCAAGTTGCAAGTGAAAATCTATGTCTCTGACTGAGTTTGCATTACTGTGATTTGACCTCTCTGCTGGCTGAGATAAGCTCATTTTCAACGTCCAATTCAGAATATAATAAAACCTGATCCAGCTATAAAATGCATCATTCTTTTTTGTTTTAGACAACATTTCATGCACTGTTAAACATGTTAAAGCAAGTTGCAAGTGAAAATCTATGTCTCTGACTGAGTTTGCATTACTGTGATTTGACCTCTCTGCTGGCTGAGATAAGCTCATTTTCAACGTCCAATTCAGAAAGTGATAAAAACAGATCCAGCCATAAAATGGATAATTCTTTTTTGTTTTAGACAACATTTCATGCACTGTTAAACATGTTAAAGCAAGTTGCAAGTGAAAATCTATGTCTCTGACTGAGTTTGCATTACTGTGATTTGACCTCTCTGCTGGCTGAGATAAGCTCATTTTCAACGTCCAATTCAGAATGTAATAAAACCAGATCCAGCTATAAAATGCATCATTCTTTTTTGTTTTAGACAACATTTCATGCACTGTTAAACATGTTAAATCAAGTTGCAAGTAAAAATCTATGTCTCTGACTGAGTTTGCATTACTGTGATTTGACCTCTCTGCTGGCTGAGATAAGCTCATTTTCAACGTCCAATTCAGAATGTAATAAAACCAGATCCAGCCATAAAATGCATCATTCTTTTTTGTTTTAGACAACATTTCATGCACTGTTAAACATGTTAAAGCAAGTTGCAAGTGAAAATCTATGTCTCTGACTGAGTTTGCATTACTGTGATTTGACCTCTCTGCTGGCTGAGATAAGCTCATTTTCAACGTCCAATTCAGAATGTAATAAAACCAGATCCAGCCATAAAATGCATCATTCTTTTTTGTTTTAGACAACATTTCATGCACTGTTAAACATGTTAAAGCAAGTTGCAAGTGAAAATCTATGTCTCTGACTGAGTTTGCATTACTGTGATTTGACCTCTCTGCTGGCTGAGATAAGCTCATTTTCAACGTCCAATTCAGAATGTAATAAAACCAGATCCAGCCATAAAATGCATCATTCTTTTTTGTTTTAGACAACATTTCATGCACTGTTAAACATGTTAAAGCAAGTTGCAAGTGAAAATCTATGTCTCTGACTGAGTTTGCATTACTGTGATTTGACCTATCTGCTGGCTGAGATAAGCTCATTTTCAACGTCCAATTCAGAAAGTGATAAAAACAGATCCAGCCATAAAATGCATCATTCTTTTTTGTTTTAGACAACATTTCATTCACTGTTAAACATGTTAAAGCAAGTTGCAAGTGAAAATCTATGTCTCTGACTGAGTTTGCATTACTGTGATTTGACCTCTCTGCTGGCTGAGATGAGCTCATTTTCAACGTCCAATTCAGAATGTAATAAAACCTGATCCAGCTATAAAATGCATCATTCTTTTTTGTTTTAGACAACATTTCATGCACTGTTAAACATGTTAAAGCAAGTTGCAAGTAAAAATCTATGTCTCTGACTGAGTTTGCATTACTGTGATTTGACCTCTCTGCTGGCTGAGATAAGCTCATTTTCAACCTCCAATTCAGAATGTAATAAAACCAGATCCAGCCATAAAATGCATCATTCTTTTTTGTTTTAGACAACATTTCATGCACTGTTAAACATGTTAAAGCAAGTTGCAGGTGAAAATCTATGTCTCTGACTGAGTTTGCATTACTGTGATTTGACCTATCTGCTGGCTGAGATAAGCTCATTTTCAACGTCCAATTCAGAAAGTGATAAAAACAGATCCAGCCATAAAATGCATCATTCTTTTTTGTTTTAGACAACATTTCATGCACTGTTAAACATGTTAAAGCAAGTTGCAAGTGAAAATCTATGTCTCTGACTGAGTTTGCATTACTGTGATTTGACCTCTCTGCTGGCTGAGATAAGCTCATTTTCAACGTCCAATTCAGAATATAATAAAACCTGATCCAGCTATAAAATGCATCATTCTTTTTTGTTTTAGACAACATTTCATGCACTGTTAAACATGTTAAAGCAAGTTGCAAGTGAAAATCTATGTCTCTGACTGAGTTTGCATTACTGTGATTTGACCTCTCTGCTGGCTGAGATAAGCTCATTTTCAACGTCCAATTCAGAAAGTGATAAAAACAGATCCAGCCATAAAATGGATAATTCTTTTTTGTTTTAGACAACATTTCATGCACTGTTAAACATGTTAAAGCAAGTTGCAAGTGAAAATCTATGTCTCTGACTGAGTTTGCATTACTGTGATTTGACCTCTCTGCTGGCTGAGATAAGCTCATTTTCAACGTCCAATTCAGAATGTAATAAAACCAGATCCAGCTATAAAATGCATCATTCTTTTTTGTTTTAGACAACATTTCATGCACTGTTAAACATGTTAAATCAAGTTGCAAGTAAAAATCTATGTCTCTGACTGAGTTTGCATTACTGTGATTTGACCTCTCTGCTGGCTGAGATAAGGTCATTTTCAACGTCCAATTCAGAATGTAATAAAACCAGATCCAGCCATAAAATGCATCATTCTTTTTTGTTTTAGACAACATTTCATGCACTGTTAAACATGTTAAAGCAAGTTGCAAGTGAAAATCTATGTCTCTGACTGAGTTTGCATTACTGTGATTTGACCTCTCTGCTGGCTGAGATAAGCTCATTTTCAACGTCCAATTCAGAAAGTGATAAAAACAGATCCAGCCATAAAATGGATAATTCTTTTTTGTTTTAGACAACATTTCATGCACTGTTAAACATGTTAAAGCAAGTTGCAAGTGAAAATCTATGTCTCTGACTGAGTTTGCATTACTGTGATTTGACCTCTCTGCTGGCTGAGATAAGCTCATTTTCAACGTCCAATTCAGAATGTAATAAAACCAGATCCAGCTATAAAATGCATCATTCTTTTTTGTTTTAGACAACATTTCATGCACTGTTAAACATGTTAAATCAAGTTGCAAGTAAAAATCTATGTCTCTGACTGAGTTTGCATTACTGTGATTTGACCTCTCTGCTGGCTGAGATAAGCTCATTTTCAACGTCCAATTCAGAATGTAATAAAACCAGATCCAGCCATAAAATGCATCATTCTTTTTTGTTTTAGACAACATTTCATGCACTGTTAAACATGTTAAAGCAAGTTGCAAGTGAAAATCTATGTCTCTGACTGAGTTTGCATTACTGTGATTTGACCTCTCTGCTGGCTGAGATAAGCTCATTTTCAACGTCCAATTCAGAATGTAATAAAACCTGATCCAGCTATAAAATGCATCATTCTTTTTTGTTTTAGACAACATTTCATGCACTGTTAAACATGTTAAAGCAAGTTGCAAGTAAAAAACTATGTCTCTGACTGAGTTTGCATTACTGTGATTTGACCTCTCTGCTGGCTGAGACAAGCTCATTTTCAACGTCCAATTCAGAATGTAATAAAACCAGATCCAGCCATAAAATGCATCATTCTTTTTTGTTTTAGACAACATTTCATGCACTGTTAAACATGTTAAAGCAAGTTGCAAGTGAAAATCTATGTCTCTGACTGAGTTTGCATTACTGTGATTTGACCTCTCTGCTGGCTGAGATAAGCTCATTTTCAACGTCCAATTCAGAATGTAATAAAACCAGATCCAGCCATAAAATGCATCATTCTTTTTTGTTTTAGACAACATTTCATGCACTGTTAAACATGTTAAAGCAAGTTGCAGGTGAAAATCTATGTCTCTGACTGAGTTTGCATTACTGTGATTTGACCTATCTGCTGGCTGAGATAAGCTCATTTTCAACGTCCAATTCAGAAAGTGATAAAAACAGATCCAGCCATAAAATGCATCATTCTTTTTTGTTTTAGACAACATTTCATGCACTGTTAAACATGTTAAAGCAAGTTGCAAGTGAAAATCTATGTCTCTGACTGAGTTTGCATTACTGTGATTTGACCTCTCTGCTGGCTGAGATAAGCTCATTTTCAACGTCCAATTCAGAATATAATAAAACCTGATCCAGCTATAAAATGCATCATTCTTTTTTGTTTTAGACAACATTTCATGCACTGTTAAACATGTTAAAGCAAGTTGCAAGTGAAAATCTATGTCTCTGACTGAGTTTGCATTACTGTGATTTGACCTCTCTGCTGGCTGAGATAAGCTCATTTTCAACGTCCAATTCAGAAAGTGATAAAAACAGATCCAGCCATAAAATGGATAATTCTTTTTTGTTTTAGACAACATTTCATGCACTGTTAAACATGTTAAAGCAAGTTGCAAGTGAAAATCTATGTCTCTGACTGAGTTTGCATTACTGTGATTTGACCTCTCTGCTGGCTGAGATAAGCTCATTTTCAACGTCCAATTCAGAATGTAATAAAACCAGATCCAGCTATAAAATGCATCATTCTTTTTTGTTTTAGACAACATTTCATGCACTGTTAAACATGTTAAATCAAGTTGCAAGTAAAAATCTATGTCTCTGACTGAGTTTGCATTACTGTGATTTGACCTCTCTGCTGGCTGAGATAAGCTCATTTTCAACGTCCAATTCAGAATGTAATAAAACCAGATCCAGCCATAAAATGCATCATTCTTTTTTGTTTTAGACAACATTTCATGCACTGTTAAACATGTTAAAGCAAGTTGCAAGTGAAAATCTATGTCTCTGACTGAGTTTGCATTACTGTGATTTGACCTCTCTGCTGGCTGAGATAAGCTCATTTTCAACGTCCAATTCAGAATGTAATAAAACCAGATCCAGCCATAAAATGCATCATTCTTTTTTGTTTTAGACAACATTTCATGCACTGTTAAACATGTTAAAGCAAGTTGCAAGTGAAAATCTATGTCTCTGACTGAGTTTGCATTACTGTGATTTGACCTCTCTGCTGGCTGAGATAAGCTCATTTTCAACGTCCAATTCAGAATGTAATAAAACCAGATCCAGCCATAAAATGCATCATTCTTTTTTGTTTTAGACAACATTTCATGCACTGTTAAACATGTTAAAGCAAGTTGCAAGTGAAAATCTATGTCTCTGACTGAGTTTGCATTACTGTGATTTGACCTATCTGCTGGCTGAGATAAGCTCATTTTCAACGTCCAATTCAGAAAGTGATAAAAACAGATCCAGCCATAAAATGCATCATTCTTTTTTGTTTTAGACAACATTTCATTCACTGTTAAACATGTTAAAGCAAGTTGCAAGTGAAAATCTATGTCTCTGACTGAGTTTGCATTACTGTGATTTGACCTCTCTGCTGGCTGAGATGAGCTCATTTTCAACGTCCAATTCAGAATGTAATAAAACCTGATCCAGCTATAAAATGCATCATTCTTTTTTGTTTTAGACAACATTTCATGCACTGTTAAACATGTTAAAGCAAGTTGCAAGTAAAAATCTATGTCTCTGACTGAGTTTGCATTACTGTGATTTGACCTCTCTGCTGGCTGAGATAAGCTCATTTTCAACCTCCAATTCAGAATGTAATAAAACCAGATCCAGCCATAAAATGCATCATTCTTTTTTGTTTTAGACAACATTTCATGCACTGTTAAACATGTTAAAGCAAGTTGCAGGTGAAAATCTATGTCTCTGACTGAGTTTGCATTACTGTGATTTGACCTATCTGCTGGCTGAGATAAGCTCATTTTCAACGTCCAATTCAGAATATAATAAAACCTGATCCAGCTATAAAATGCATCATTCTTTTTTGTTTTAGACAACATTTCATGCACTGTTAAACATGTTAAAGCAAGTTGCAAGTGAAAATCTATGTCTCTGACTGAGTTTGCATTACTGTGATTTGACCTCTCTGCTGGCTGAGATAAGCTCATTTTCAACGTCCAATTCAGAAAGTGATAAAAACAGATCCAGCCATAAAATGGATAATTCTTTTTTGTTTTAGACAACATTTCATGCACTGTTAAACATGTTAAAGCAAGTTGCAAGTGAAAATCTATGTCTCTGACTGAGTTTGCATTACTGTGATTTGACCTCTCTGCTGGCTGAGATAAGCTCATTTTCAACGTCCAATTCAGAATGTAATAAAACCAGATCCAGCTATAAAATGCATCATTCTTTTTTGTTTTAGACAACATTTCATGCACTGTTAAACATGTTAAATCAAGTTGCAAGTAAAAATCTATGTCTCTGACTGAGTTTGCATTACTGTGATTTGACCTCTCTGCTGGCTGAGATAAGGTCATTTTCAACGTCCAATTCAGAATGTAATAAAACCAGATCCAGCCATAAAATGCATCATTCTTTTTTGTTTTAGACAACATTTCATGCACTGTTAAACATGTTAAAGCAAGTTGCAAGTGAAAATCTATGTCTCTGACTGAGTTTGCATTACTGTGATTTGACCTCTCTGCTGGCTGAGATAAGCTCATTTTCAACGTCCAATTCAGAATGTAATAAAACCAGATCCAGCCATAAAATGCATCATTCTTTTTTGTTTTAGACAACATTTCATGCACTGTTAAACATGTTAAAGCAAGTTGCAAGTGAAAATCTATGTCTCTGACTGAGTTTGCATTACTGTGATTTGACCTCTCTGCTGGTTGAGATAAGCTCATTTTCAACGTCCAATTCAGAATGTAATAAAACCAGATCCAGCCATAAAATGCATCATTCTTTTTTGTTTTAGACAACATTTCATGCACTGTTAAACATGTTAAAGCAAGTTGCAAGTGAAAATCTATGTCTCTGACTGAGTTTGCATTACTGTGATTTGACCTATCTGCTGGCTGAGATAAGCTCATTTTCAACGTCCAATTCAGAAAGTGATAAAAACAGATCCAGCCATAAAATGCATCATTCTTTTTTGTTTTAGACAACATTTCATTCACTGTTAAACATGTTAAAGCAAGTTGCAAGTGAAAATCTATGTCTCTGACTGAGTTTGCATTACTGTGATTTGACCTCTCTGCTGGCTGAGATGAGCTCATTTTCAACGTCCAATTCAGAATGTAATAAAACCTGATCCAGCTATAAAATGCATCATTCTTTTTTGTTTTAGACAACATTTCATGCACTGTTAAACATGTTAAAGCAAGTTGCAAGTAAAAATCTATGTCTCTGACTGAGTTTGCATTACTGTGATTTGACCTCTCTGCTGGCTGAGATAAGCTCATTTTCAACGTCCAATTCAGAATGTAATAAAATCTGATCCAGCTATAAAATGCATCATTCTTTTTTGTTTTAGACAACATTTCATGCACTGTTAAACATGTTAAAGCAAGTTGCAAGTGAAAATCTATGTCTCTGACTGAGTTTGCATTACTGTGATTTGACCTCTCTGCTGGCTGAGATAAGCTCATTTTCAACGTCCAATTCAGAAAGTGATAAAAACAGATCCAGCCATAAAATGGATCATTCTTTTTTGTTTTAGACAACATTTCATGCACTGTTAAACATGTTAAAGCAAGTTGCAAGTGAAAATCTATGTCTCTGACTGAGTTTGCATTACTGTGATTTGACCTCTCTGCTGGCTGAGATAAGCTCATTTTCAACGTCCAATTCAGAATGTGATAAAAACAGATCCAGCCATAAAATGCATCATTCTTTTGTGTTTTAGACAACATTTCATGCACTGTTAAACATGTTAAAGCAAGTTGCAAGTGAAAATCTATGTCTCTGACTGAGTTTGCATTACTGTGATTTGACCTATCTGCTGGCTGAGATAAGCTCATTTTCAACGTCCAATTCAGAAAGTGATAAAAACAGATCCAGCCATAAAAAGCATCATTCTTTTTTGTTTTAGACAACATTTCATGCACTGTTAAACATGTTAAAGCAAGTTGCAAGTGAAAATCTATGTCTCTGACTGAGTCTGCATTACTGTGATTTGACCTGTCTGCTGGCTGAGATAAGCTCATTTTCAACGTCCAATTCAGAATGTAATAAAACCAGATCCAGCTATAAAATGCATCATTCTTTTTTGTTTTAGACAACATTTCATGCACTGTTAAACATGTTAAAGCAAGTTGCAAGTGAAAATCTATGTCTCTGACTGAGTTTGCATTACTGTGATTTGACCTCTCTGCTGGCTGAGATAAGCTCATTTTCAACGTCCAATTCAGAATGTAATAAAACCTGATCCAGCTATAAAATGCATCATTCTTTTTTGTTTTAGACAACATTTCATGCACTGTTAAACATGTTAAAGCAAGTTGCAAGTGAAAATCTATGTCTCTGACTGAGTTTGCATTACTGTGATTTGACCTCTCTGCTGGCTGAGATAAGGTCATTTTCAACATCCAATTCAGAAAGTGATAAAAACAGATCCAGCCATAAAATGGATCATTCTTTTTTGTTTTAGACAACATTTCATGCACTGTTAAACATGTTAAAGCAAGTTGCAAGTGAAAATCTATGTCTCTGACTGAGTTTGCATTACTGTGATTTGACCTCTCTGCTGGCTGAGATAAGCTAATTTTCAACGTCCAATTCAGAATGTAATAAAACCAGATCCAGCTATAAAATGCATCATTCTTTTTTGTTTTAGACAACATTTCATGCACTGTTAAACATGTTAAAGCAAGTTGCAAGTGAAAATCTATGTCTCTGACTGAGTTTGCATTACTGTGATTTGACCTCTCTGCTGGCTGAGATAAGCTCATTTTCAACGTCCAATTCAGAATGTAATAAAACCAGATCCAGCTATAAAATGCATCATTCTTTTTTGTTTTAGACAACATTTCATGCACTGTTAAACATGTTAAAGCAAGTTGCAAGTGAAAATCTATGTCTCTGACTGAGTTTGCATTACTGTGATTTGACCTCTCTGCTGGCTGAGATAAGCTCATTTTCAACGTCCAATTCAGAATGTAATAAAACCAGATCCAGCCATAAAATGCATCATTCTTTTTTGTTTTAGACAACATTTCATGCACTGTTAAACATGTTAAAGCAAGTTGCAAGTGAAAATCTATGTCTCTGACTGAGTTTGCATTACTGTGATTTGACCTATCTGCTGGCTGAGATAAGCTCATTTTCAACGTCCAATTCAGAAAGTGATAAAAACAGATCCAGCCATAAAATGCATCATTCTTTTTTGTTTTAGACAACATTTCATGCACTGTTAAACATGTTAAAGCAAGTTGCAAGTGAAAATCTATGTCTCTGACTGAGTTTGCATTACTGTGATTTGACCTCTCTGCTGGCTGAGATAAGCTCATTTTCAACGTCCAATTCAGAATGTAATAAAACCTGATCCAGCTATAAAATGCATCATTCTTTTTTGTTTTAGACAACATTTCATGCACTGTTAAACATGTTAAAGCAAGTTGCAAGTGAAAATCTATGTCTCTGACTGAGTTTGCATTACTGTGATTTGACCTCTCTGCTGGCTGAGATAAGCTCATTTTCAACGTCCAATTCAGAAAGTGATAAAAACAGATCCAGCCATAAAATGGATCATTCTTTTTTGTTTTAGACAACATTTCATGCACTGTTAAACATGTTAAAGCAAGTTGCAAGTGAAAATCTATGTCTCTGACTGAGTTTGCATTACTGTGATTTGACCTCTCTGCTGGCTGAGATAAGCTCATTTTCAACGTCCAATTCAGAATGTAATAAAACCAGATCCAGCTATAAAATGCATCATTCTTTTTTGTTTTAGACAACATTTCATGCACTGTTAAACATGTTAAAGCAAGTTGCAAGTGAAAATCTATGTCTCTGACTGAGTTTGCATTACTGTGATTTGACCTCTCTGCTGGCTGAGATAAGCTAATTTTCAACGTCCAATTCAGAAAGTGATAAAAACAGATCCAGCCATAAAATGGATAATTCTTTTTTGTTTTAGACAACATTTCATGCACTGTTAAACATGTTAAAGCAAGTTGCAAGTGAAAATCTATGTCTCTGACTGAGTTTGCATTACTGTGATTTGACCTCTCTGCTGGCTGAGATAAGCTCATTTTCAACGTCCAATTCAGAATGTAATAAAACCAGATCCAGCTATAAAATGCATCATTCTTTTTTGTTTTAGACAACATTTCATGCACTGTTAAACATGTTAAAGCAAGTTGCAAGTGAAAATCTATGTCTCTGACTGAGTTTGCATTACTGTGATTTGACCTCTCTGCTGGCTGAGATAAGCTCATTTTCAACGTCCAATTCAGAATGTAATAAAACCAGATCCAGCTATAAAATGCATCATTCTTATTTGTTTTAGACAACATTTCATGCACTGTTAAACATGTTAAAGCAAGTTACAAGTGAAAATCTATGTCTCTGACTGAGTTTGCATTACTGTGATTTGACCTCTCTGCTGGCTGAGATAAGCTCATTTTCAACGTCCAATTCAGAATGTAATAAAACCAGATCCAGCTATAAAATGCATCATTCTTTTTTGTTTTAGACAACATTTCATGCACTGTTAAACATGTTAAAGCAAGTTGCAAGTGAAAATCTATGTCTCTGACTGAGTTTGCATTACTGTGATTTGACCTCTCTGCTGGCTGAGATAAGCTCATTTTCAACGTCCAATTCAGAATGTAATAAAACCAGATCCAGCCATAAAATGCATCATTCTTTTTTGTTTTAGACAACATTTCATGCACTGTTAAACATGTTAAAGCAAGTTGCAAGTGAAAATCTATGTCTCTGACTGAGTTTGCATTACTGTGATTTGACCTCTCTGCTGGCTGAGATAAGCTCATTTTCAACGTCCAATTCAGAATGTAATAAAACCTGATCCAGCTATAAAATGCATCATTCTTTTTTGTTTTGGACAACATTTCATGCACTGTTAAACATGTTAAAGCAAGTTGCAAGTGAAAATCTATGTCTCTGACTGAGTTTGCATTACTGTGATTTGACCTCTCTGCTGGCTGAGATAAGCTCATTTTCAACGTCCAATTCAGAATGTAATAAAACCAGATCCAGCCATAAAATGCATCATTCTTTTTTGTTTTAGACAACATTTCATGCACTGTTAAACATGTTAAAGCAAGTTGCAAGTGAAAATCTATGTCTCTGACTGAGTTTGCAATACTGTGATTTGACCTATCTGCTGGCTGAGATAAGCTCATTTTCAACGTCCAATTCAGAAAGTGATAAAAACAGATCCAGCCATAAAATGCATCATTCTTTTTTGTTTTAGACAACATTTCATGCACTGTTAAACATGTTAAAGCAAGTTGCAAGTGAAAATCTATGTCTCTGACTGAGTTTGCATTACTGTGATTTGACCTCTCTGCTGGCTGAGATAAGCTCATTTTCAACGTCCAATTCAGAATGTAATAAAACCTGATCCAGCTATAAAATGCATCATTCTTTTTTGTTTTAGACAACATTTCATGCACTGTTAAACATGTTAAAGCAAGTTGCAAGTGAAAATCTATATCTCTGACTGAGTTTGCATTACTGTGATTTGACCTCTCTGCTGGCTGAGATAAGCTAATTTTCAACGTCCAATTCAGAAAGTGATAAAAACAGATCCAGCCATAAAATGCATCATTCTTTTTTATTTTAGACAACATTTCATGCACTGTTAAACATGTTAAAGCAAGTTGCAAGTGAAAATCTATGTCTCTGACTGAGTTTGCATTACTGTGATTTGACCTCTCTGCTGGCTGAGATAAGCTCATTTTCAACGTCCAATTCAGAATGTAATAAAACCAGATCCAGCTATAAAATGCATCATTCTTATTTGTTTTAGACAACATTTCATGCACTGTTAAACATGTTAAAGCAAGTTGCAAGTGAAAATCTATGTCTCTGACTGAGTTTGCATTACTGTGATTTGACCTCTCTGCTGGCTGAGATAAGCTCATTTTCAACGTCCAATTCAGAATGTAATAAAACCAGATCCAGCTATAAAATGCATCATTCTTTTTTGTTTTAGACAACATTTCATGCACTGTTAAACATGTTAAAGCAAGTTGCAAGTGAAAATCTATGTCTCTGACAGAGTTTGCATTACTGTGATTTGACCTCTCTGCTGGCTGAGATAAGCTCATTTTCAACGTCCAATTCAGAATGTAATAAAACCAGATCCAGCCATAAAATGCATCATTCTTTTTTGTTTTAGACAACATTTCATGCACTGTTAAACATGTTAAAGCAAGTTGCAAGTGAAAATCTATGTCTCTGACTGAGTTTGCATTACTGTGATTTGACCTCTCTGCTGGCTGAGATAAGCTCATTTTCAACGTCCAATTCAGAATGTAATAAAACCAGATCCAGCTATAAAATGCATCATTCTTTTTTGTTTTAGACAACATTTCATGCACTGTTAAACATGTTAAAGCAAGTTGCAAGTGAAAATCTATGTCTCTGACAGAGTTTGCATTACTGTGATTTGACCTCTCTGCTGGCTGAGATAAGCTCATTTTCAACGTCCAATTCAGAATGTAATAAAACCAGATCCAGCCATAAAATGCATCATTCTTTTTTGTTTTAGACAACATTTCATGCACTGTTAAACATGTTAAAGCAAGTTGCAAGTGAAAATCTATGTCTCTGACTGAGTTTGCATTACTGTGATTTGACCTCTCTGCTGGCTGAGATAAGCTCATTTTCAACGTCCAATTCAGAATGTAATAAAACCAGATCCAGCCATAAAATGCATCATTCTTTTTTGTTTTAGACAACATTTCATGCACTGTTAAACATGTTAAAGCAAGTTGCAAGTGAAAATCTATGTCTCTGACTGAGTTTGCATTACTGTGATTTGACCTATCTACTGTCTGAGATGAGCTCATTTTCAACGTCCAATTCAGAAAGTGATAAAAACAGATTCAGAAAGTGATAAAAACAGATCCAGCCATAAAATGCATCATTCTTTTTTGTTTTAGACAACATTTCATGCACTGTTAAACATGTTAAAGCAAGTTGCAAGTGAAAATCTATGTCTCTGACTGAGTTTGCATTACTGTGATTTGACCTATCTGCTGGCTGAGATAAGCTCATTTTCAACGTCCAATTCAGAAAGTGATAAAAACAGATCCAGCCATAAAATGCATCATTCTTTTTTGTTTTAGACAACATTTCATGCACTGTTAATTATGTTAAAGCAAGTTGCAAGTGAAAATCTATGTCTCTGACTGAGTTTGCATTACTGTGATTTGACCTCTCTGCTGGCTGAGATAAGCTCATTTTCAACGTCCAATTCAGAATGTAATAAAACCTGATCCAGCTATAAAATGCATCATTCTTTTTTGTTTTAGACAACATTTCATGCACTGTTAAACATGTTAAAGCAAGTTGCAAGTGAAAATCTATGTCTCTGACTGAGTTTGCATTACTGTGATTTGACCTCTCTGCTGGCTGAGATAAGCTCATTTTCAACGTCCAATTCAGAAAGTGATAAAAACAGATACAGCCATAAAATGGATCATTCTTTTTTGTTTTAGACAACATTTCATGCACTGTTAAACATGTTAAAGCAAGTTGCAAGTGAAAATCTATGTCTCTGACTGAGTTTGCATTACTGTTATTTGACCTCTCTGCTGGCTGAGATAAGCTCATTTTCAACGTCCAATTCAGAATGTAATGAAACCAGATCCAGCTATAAAATGCATCATTCTTTTTTGTTTTAGACAACATTTCATGCACTGTTAAACATGTTAAAGCAAGTTGCAAGTGAAAATCTATGTCTCTGACTGAGTTTGCATTACTGTGATTTGACCTCTCTGCTGGCTGAGATAAGCTCATTTTCAACACCCAATTCAGAAAGTGATAAAAACAGATCCAGCCATAAAATGGATAATTCTTTTTTGTTTTAGACAACATTTCATGCACTGTTAAACATGTTAAAGCAAGTTGCAAGTGAAAATCTATGTCTCTGACTGAGTTTGCATTACTGTGATTTGACCTCTCTGCTGGCTGAGATAAGCTCATTTTCAACGTCCAATTCAGAAAGTGATAAAAACAGATCCAGCCATAAAATGGATAATTCTTTTTTGTTTTAGACAACATTTCATGCACTGTTAAACATGTTAAAGCAAGTTGCAAGTGAAAATCTATGTCTCTGACTGAGTTTGCATTACTGTGATTTGACCTCTCTGCTGGCTGAGATAAGCTCATTTTCAACGTCCAATTCAGAATGTAATAAAACCAGATCCAGCTATAAAATGCATCATTCTTTTTTGTTTTAGACAACATTTCATGCACTGTTAAACATGTTAAATCAAGTTGCAAGTAAAAATCTATGTCTCTGACTGAGTTTGCATTACTGTGATTTGACCTCTCTGCTGGCTGAGATAAGGTCATTTTCAACGTCCAATTCAGAATGTAATAAAACCAGATCCAGCCATAAAATGCATCATTCTTTTTTGTTTTAGACAACATTTCATGCACTGTTAAACATGTTAAAGCAAGTTGCAAGTGAAAATCTATGTCTCTGACTGAGTTTGCATTACTGTGATTTGACCTCTCTGCTGGCTGAGATAAGCTCATTTTCAACGTCCAATTCAGAAAGTGATAAAACCAGATCCAGCCATAAAATGCATCATTCTTTTTTGTTTTAGACAACATTTCATGCACTGTTAAACATGTTAAAGCAAGTTGCAAGTGAAAATCTATGTCTCTGACTGAGTTTGCATTACTGTGATTTGACCTCTCTGCTGGCTGAGATAAGCTCATTTTCAACGTCCAATTCAGAATATAATAAAACCTGATCCAGCTATAAAATGCATCATTCTTTTTTGTTTTAGACAACATTTCATGCACTGTTAAACATGTTAAAGCAAGTTGCAAGTGAAAATCTATGTCTCTGACTGAGTTTGCATTACTGTGATTTGACCTCTCTCTTGGCTGAGATAAGCTCATTTTCAACGTCCAATTCAGAATGTAATAAAACCAGATCCAGCTATAAAATGCATCATTCTTTTTTGTTTTAGACAACATTTCATGCACTGTTAAACATGTTAAAGCAAGTTGCAAGTGAAAATCTATGTCTCTGACTGAGTATGCATTACTGTGATTTGACCTTTCTGCTGGCTGAGATAAGCTCATTTTCAACGTCCAATTCAGAATATAATAAAACCTGATCCAGCTATAAAATGCATCATTCTTTTTTGTTTTAGACAACATTTCATGCACTGTTAAACATGTTAAAGCAAGTTGCAAGTGAAAATCTATGTCTCTGACTGAGTTTGCATTACTGTGATTTGACCTCTCTGCTGGCTGAGATAAGCTAATTTTCAACGTCCAATTCAGAAAGTGATAAAAACAGATCCAGCCATAAAATGCATCATTCTTTTTTTATTTTAGACAACATTTCATGCACTGTTAAACATGTTAAAGCAAGTTGCAAGTGAAAATCTATGTCTCTGACTGAGTTTGCATTACTGTGATTTGACCTCTCTGCTGGCTGAGATAAGCTCATTTTCAACGTCCAATTCAGAATGTAATAAAACCAGATCCAGCTATAAAATGCATCATTCTTTTTTGTTTTAGACAACATTTCATGCACTGTTAAATATGTTAAAGCAAGTTGCAAGTGAAAATCTATGTCTCTGACTAAGTTTGCATTACTGTGATTTGACCTCTCTGCTGGCTGAGATAAGCTAATTTTCAACGTCCAATTCAGAAAGTGATAAAAACAGATCCAGCCATAAAATGCATCATTCTTTTTTGTTTTAGACAACATTTCATGCACTGTTAAACATGTTAAAGCAAGTTGCAAGTGAAAATCTATGTCTCTGACTGAGTTTGCATTACTGTGATTTGACCTCTCTGCTGGCTGAGATAAGCTCATTTTCAACGTCCAATTCAGAATGTAATAAAACCTGATCCAGCTATAAAATGCATCATTCTTTTTTGTTTTAGACAACATTTCATGCACTGTTAAACATGTTAAAGCAAGTTGCAAGTGAAAATCTATGTCTCTGACTGAGTTTGCATTACTGTGATTTGACCTCTCTGCTGGCTGAGATAAGCTCATTTTCAACGTCCAATTCAGAAAGTGATAAAAACAGATACAGCCATAAAATGGATCATTCTTTTTTGTTTTAGACAACATTTCATGCACTGTTAAACATGTTAAAGCAAGTTGCAAGTGAAAATCTATGTCTCTGACTGAGTTTGCATTACTGTTATTTGACCTCTCTGCTGGCTGAGATAAGCTCATTTTCAACGTCCAATTCAGAATGTAATGAAACCAGATCCAGCTATAAAATGCATCATTCTTTTTTGTTTTAGACAACATTTCATGCACTGTTAAACATGTTAAAGCAAGTTGCAAGTGAAAATCTATGTCTCTGACTGAGTTTGCATTACTGTGATTTGACCTCTCTGCTGGCTGAGATAAGCTCATTTTCAACGTCCAATTCAGAATGTAATAAAACCAGATCCAGCTATAAAATGCATCATTCTTTTTTGTTTTAGACAACATTTCATGCACTGTTAAACATGTTAAATCAAGTTGCAAGTAAAAATCTATGTCTCTGACTGAGTTTGCATTACTGTGATTTGACCTCTCTGCTGGCTGAGATAAGCTCATTTTCAACGTCCAATTCAGAATGTAATAAAACCAGATCCAGCCATAAAATGCATCATTCTTTTTTGTTTTAGACAACATTTCATGCACTGTTAAACATGTTAAAGCAAGTTGCAAGTGAAAATCTATGTCTCTGACTGAGTTTGCATTACTGTGATTTGACCTCTCTGCTGGCTGAGATAAGCTCATTTTCAACGTCCAATTCAGAAAGTGATAAAACCAGATCCAGCCATAAAATGGATAATTCTTTTTTGTTTTAGACAACATTTCATGCACTGTTAAACATGTTAAAGCAAGTTGCAAGTGAAAATCTATGTCTCTGACTGAGTTTGCATTACTGTGATTTGACCTCTCTGCTGGCTGAGATAAGCTCATTTTCAACGTCCAATTCAGAAAGTGATAAAACCAGATCCAGCCATAAAATGCATCATTCTTTTTTGTTTTAGACAACATTTCATGCACTGTTAAACATGTTAAAGCAAGTTGCAAGTGAAAATCTATGTCTCTGACTGAGTTTGCATTACTGTGATTTGACCTCTCTGCTGGCTGAGATAAGCTCATTTTCAACGTCCAATTCAGAATATAATAAAACCTGATCCAGCTATAAAATGCATCATTCTTTTTTGTTTTAGACAACATTTCATGCACTGTTAAACATGTTAAAGCAAGTTGCAAGTGAAAATCTATGTCTCTGACTGAGTTTGCATTACTGTGATTTGACCTCTCTCTTGGCTGAGATAAGCTCATTTTCAACGTCCAATTCAGAATGTAATAAAACCAGATCCAGCTATAAAATGCATCATTCTTTTTTGTTTTAGACAACATTTCATGCACTGTTAAACATGTTAAAGCAAGTTGCAAGTGAAAATCTATGTCTCTGACTGAGTATGCATTACTGTGATTTGACCTTTCTGCTGGCTGAGATAAGCTCATTTTCAACGTCCAATTCAGAATATAATAAAACCTGATCCAGCTATAAAATGCATCATTCTTTTTTGTTTTAGACAACATTTCATGCACTGTTAAACATGTTAAAGCAAGTTGCAAGTGAAAATCTATGTCTCTGACTGAGTTTGCATTACTGTGATTTGACCTCTCTGCTGGCTGAGATAAGCTAATTTTCAACGTCCAATTCAGAAAGTGATAAAAACAGATCCAGCCATAAAATGCATCATTCTTTTTTATTTTAGACAACATTTCATGCACTGTTAAACATGTTAAAGCAAGTTGCAAGTGAAAATCTATGTCTCTGACTGAGTTTGCATTACTGTGATTTGACCTCTCTGCTGGCTGAGATAAGCTCATTTTCAACGTCCAATTCAGAATGTAATAAAACCAGATCCAGCTATAAAATGCATCATTCTTTTTTGCTTTAGACAACATTTCATGCACTGTTAAATATGTTAAAGCAAGTTGCAAGTGAAAATCTATGTCTCTGACTAAGTTTGCATTACTGTGATTTGACCTCTCTGCTGGCTGAGATAAGCTAATTTTCAACGTCCAATTCAGAAAGTGATAAAAACAGATCCAGCCATAAAATGCATCATTCTTTTTTGTTTTAGACAACATTTCATGCACTGTTAAACATGTTAAAGCAAGTTGCAAGTGAAAATCTATGTCTCTGACTGAGTTTGCATTACTGTGATTTGACCTCTCTGCTGGCTGAGATAAGCTCATTTTCAACGTCCAATTCAGAATGTAATAAAACCAGATCCAGCTATAAAATGCATCATTCTTTTTTGTTTTAGACAACATTTCATGCACTGTTAAACATGTTAAAGCAAGTTGCAAGTGAAAATCTATGTCTCTGACTGAGTTTGCATTACTGTGATTTGACCTCTCTGCTGGCTGAGATAAGCTCATTTTCAACGTCCAATTCAGAAAGTGATAAAACCAGATCCAGCCATAAAATGCATCATTCTTTTTTGTTTTAGACAACATTTCATGCACTGTTAAACATGTTAAAGCAAGTTGCAAGTGAAAATCTATGTCTCTGACTGAGTTTGCATTACTGTGATTTGACCTCTCTGCTGGCTGAGATAAGCTCATTTTCAACGTCCAATTCAGAATATAATAAAACCTGATCCAGCTATAAAATGCATCATTCTTTTTTGTTTTAGACAACATTTCATGCACTGTTAAACATGTTAAAGCAAGTTGCAAGTGAAAATCTATGTCTCTGACTGAGTTTGCATTACTGTGATTTGACCTCTCTCTTGGCTGAGATAAGCTCATTTTCAACGTCCAATTCAGAATGTAATAAAACCAGATCCAGCTATAAAATGCATCATTCTTTTTTGTTTTAGACAACATTTCATGCACTGTTAAACATGTTAAAGCAAGTTGCAAGTGAAAATCTATGTCTCTGACTGAGTATGCATTACTGTGATTTGACCTTTCTGCTGGCTGAGATAAGCTCATTTTCAACGTCCAATTCAGAATATAATAAAACCTGATCCAGCTATAAAATGCATCATTCTTTTTTGTTTTAGACAACATTTCATGCACTGTTAAACATGTTAAAGCAAGTTGCAAGTGAAAATCTATGTCTCTGACTGAGTTTGCATTACTGTGATTTGACCTCTCTGCTGGCTGAGATAAGCTAATTTTCAACGTCCAATTCAGAAAGTGATAAAAACAGATCCAGCCATAAAATGCATCATTCTTTTTTATTTTAGACAACATTTCATGCACTGTTAAACATGTTAAAGCAAGTTGCAAGTGAAAATCTATGTCTCTGACTGAGTTTGCATTACTGTGATTTGACCTCTCTGCTGGCTGAGATAAGCTCATTTTCAACGTCCAATTCAGAATGTAATAAAACCAGATCCAGCTATAAAATGCATCATTCTTTTTTGCTTTAGACAACATTTCATGCACTGTTAAATATGTTAAAGCAAGTTGCAAGTGAAAATCTATGTCTCTGACTAAGTTTGCATTACTGTGATTTGACCTCTCTGCTGGCTGAGATAAGCTAATTTTCAACGTCCAATTCAGAAAGTGATAAAAACAGATCCAGCCATAAAATGCATCATTCTTTTTTGTTTTAGACAACATTTCATGCACTGTTAAACATGTTAAAGCAAGTTGCAAGTGAAAATCTATGTCTCTGACTGAGTTTGCATTACTGTGATTTGACCTCTCTGCTGGCTGAGATAAGCTCATTTTCAACGTCCAATTCAGAATGTAATAAAACCAGATCCAGCCATAAAAATGCATCATTCTTTTTTGTTTTAGACAACATTTCATGCACTGTTAAACATGTTAAAGCAAGTTGCAAGTGAAAATCTATGTCTCTGACTGAGTTTGCATTACTGTGATTTGACCTATCTGCTGGCTGAGATAAGCTCATTTTCAACGTCCAATTCAGAAAGTGATAAAAACAGATCCAGCCATAAAAAGCATCATTCTTTTTTGTTTTAGACAACATTTCATGCACTGTTAAACATGTTAAAGCAAGTTGCAAGTGAAAATCTATGTCTCTGACTGAGTTTGCATTACTGTGATTTGACCTCTCTGCTGGCTGAGATAAGCTCATTTTCAACGTCCAATTCAGAATGTAATAAAACCAGATCCAGCTATAAAATGCATCATTCTTTTTTGTTTTAGACAACATTTCATGCACTGTTAAACATGTTAAAGCAAGTTGCAAGTGAAAATCTATGTCTCTGACTGAGTTTGCATAACTGTGATTTGACCTCTCTGCTGGCTGAGATAAGCTCATTTTCAACGTCCAATTCAGAATGTAATAAAACCAGATCCAGCCATAAAATGCATCATTCTTTTTTTGTTTTAGACAACATTTCATGCACTGTTAAACATGTTAAAGCAAGTTGCAAGTGAAAATCTATGTCTCTGACTGAGTATGCATTACTGTGATTTGACCTCTCTGCTGGCTGAGATAAGCTCATTTTCAACGTCCAATTCAGAATATAATAAAACCTGATCCAGCTATAAATTGCATCATTCTTTTTTGTTTTAGACAACATTTCATGCACTGTTAAACATGTTAAAGCAAGTTGCAAGTGAAAATCTATGTCTCTGACTGAGTTTGCATTACTGTGATTTGACCTCTCTGCTGGCTGAGATAAGCTCATTTTCAACGTCCAATTCAGAATGTAATAAAACCAGATCCAGCTATAAAATGCATCATTCTTTTTTGTTTTAGACAACATTTCATGCACTGTTAAACATGTTAAAGCAAGTTGCAAGTGAAAATCTATGTCTCTGACTGAGTTTGCATTACTGTGATTTGACCTCTCTGCTGGCTGAGATAAGCTCATTTTCAACGTCCAATTCAGAATGTAATAAAACCAGATCCAGCTATAAAATGCATCATTCTTTTTTGTTTTAGACAACATTTCATGCACTGTTAAACATGTTAAAGCAAGTTGCAAGTGAAAATCTATGTCTCTGACTGAGTTTGCATTACTGTGATTTGACCTATCTGCTGGCTGAGATAAGCTCATTTTCAACGTCCAATTCAGAATGTAATAAAACCAGATCCAGCCATAAAATGCATCATTCTTTTTTGTTTTAGACAACATTTCATACACTGTTAAACATGTTAAAGCAAGTTGCAAGTGAAAATCTATGTCTCTGACTGAGTATGCATTACTGTGATTTGACCTTTCTGCTGGCTGAGATAA
This sequence comes from Danio rerio, assembly GCF_052040795.2. Classification (NCBI taxonomy): domain Eukaryota; kingdom Metazoa; phylum Chordata; class Actinopteri; order Cypriniformes; family Danionidae; genus Danio; species Danio rerio. The sequence goes on from NC_141031.1 coordinate 15,966,919, forward strand.
GCTCATTTTCAACGTCCAATTCAGAATATAATAAAACCTGATCCAGCTATAAAATGCATCATTCTTTTTTGTTTTAGACAACATTTCATGCACTGTTAAACATGTTAAAGCAAGTTGCAAGTGAAAATCTATGTCTCTGACTGAGTTTGCATTACTGTGATTTGACCTCTCTGCTGGCTGAGATAAGCTCATTTTCAACGTCCAATTCAGAATGTAATAAAACCAGATCCAGCTATAAAATGCATCATTCTTTTTTGTTTTAGACAACATTTCATGCACTGTTAAACATGTTAAAGCAAGTTGCAAGTGAAAATCTATGTCTCTGACTGAGTTTGCATTACTGTGATTTGACCTCTCTGCTGGCTGAGATAAGCTCATTTTCAACGTCCAATTCAGAATGTAATAAAAACAGATCCAGCCATAAAATGCATCATTCTTTTTTGTTTTAGACAACATTTCATGCACTGTTAAACATGTTAAAGCAAGTTGCAAGTGAAAATCTATGTCTCTGACTGAGTATGCATTACTGTGATTTGACCTTTCTGCTGGCTGAGATAAGCTCATTTTCAACGTCCAATACAGAATATAATAAAACCTGTTCCAGCTATAAAATGCATCATTCTTTTTTGTTTTAGACAACATTTCATGCACTGTTAAACATGTTAAAGCAAGTTGCAAGTGAAAATCTATGTCTCTGACTGAGTTTGCATTACTGTGATTTGACCTCTCTGCTGGCTGAGATAAGCTCATTTTCAACGTCCAATTCAGAAAGTGATAAAAACAGATCCAGCCATAAAATGCATCATTCTTTTTTATTTTAGACAACATTTCATGCACTGTTAAACATGTTAAAGCAAGTTGCAAGTGAAAATCTATGTCTCTGACTGAGTTTGCATTACTGTGATTTGACCTCTCTGCTGGCTGAGATAAGCTCATTTTCAACGTCCAATTCAGAATGTAATAAAACCAGATCCAGCTATAAAATGCATCATTCTTTTTTGTTTTAGACAACATTTCATGCACTGTTAAACATGTTAAAGCAAGTTGCAAGTGAAAATCTATGTCTCTGACTGAGTTTGCATTACTGTGATTTGACCTCTCTGCTGGCTGAGATAAGCTCATTTTCAACGTCCAATTCAGAATGTAATAAAACCAGATCCAGCCATAAAATGCATCATTCTTTTTTGTTTTAGACAACATTTCATGCACTGTTAAACATGTTAAAGCAAGTTGCAAGTGAAAATCTATGTCTCTGACTGAGTATGCATTACTGTGATTTGACCTTTCTGCTGGCTGAGATAAGCTCATTTTCAACGTCCAATACAGAATATAATAAAACCTGTTCCAGCTATAAAATGCATCATTCTTTTTTGTTTTAGACAACATTTCATGCACTGTTAAACATGTTAAAGCAAGTTGCAAGTGAAAATCTATGTCTCTGACTGAGTTTGCATTACTGTGATTTGACCTCTCTGCTGGCTGAGATAAGCTAATTTTCAACGTCCAATTCAGAAAGTGATAAAAACAGATCCAGCCATAAAATGCATCATTCTTTTTTATTTTAGACAACATTTCATGCACTGTTAAACATGTTAAAGCAAGTTGCAAGTGAAAATCTATGTCTCTGACTGAGTTTGCATTACTGTGATTTGACCTCTCTGCTGGCTGAGATAAGCTCATTTTCAACGTCCAATTCAGAATGTAATAAAACCAGATCCAGCTATAAAATGCATCATTCTTTTTTGTTTTAGACAACATTTCATGCACTGTTAAATATGTTAAAGCAAGTTGCAAGTGAAAATCTATGTCTCTGACTGAGTTTGCATTACTGTGATTTGACCTATCTGCTGGCTGAGATAAGCTCATTTTCAACGTCCAATTCAGAATGTAATAAAACCAGATCCAGCTATAAAATGCATCATTCTTTTTTGTTTTAGACAACATTTCATGCACTGTTAAACATGTTAAATCAAGTTGCAAGTAAAAATCTATGTCTCTGACTGAGTTTGCATTACTGTGATTTGACCTCTCTGCTGGCTGAGATAAGGTCATTTTCAACGTCCAATTCAGAATGTAATAAAACCAGATCCAGCCATAAAATGCATCATTCTTTTTTGTTTTAGACAACATTTCATGCACTGTTAAACATGTTAAAGCAAGTTGCAAGTGAAAATCTATGTCTCTGACTGAGTTTGCATTACTGTGATTTGACCTCTCTGCTGGCTGAGATAAGCTCATTTTCAACGTCCAATTCAGAAAGTGATAAAACCAGATCCAGCCATAAAATGCATCATTCTTTTTTGTTTTAGACAACATTTCATGCACTGTTAAACATGTTAAAGCAAGTTGCAAGTGAAAATCTATGTCTCTGACTGAGTTTGCATTACTGTGATTTGACCTCTCTGCTGGCTGAGATAAGCTCATTTTCAACGTCCAATTCAGAATATAATAAAACCTGATCCAGCTATAAAATGCATCATTCTTTTTTGTTTTAGACAACATTTCATGCACTGTTAAACATGTTAAAGCAAGTTGCAAGTGAAAATCTATGTCTCTGACTGAGTTTGCATTACTGTGATTTGACCTCTCTCTTGGCTGAGATAAGCTCATTTTCAACGTCCAATTCAGAATGTAATAAAACCAGATCCAGCTATAAAATGCATCATTCTTTTTTGTTTTAGACAACATTTCATGCACTGTTAAACATGTTAAAGCAAGTTGCAAGTGAAAATCTATGTCTCTGACTGAGTATGCATTACTGTGATTTGACCTTTCTGCTGGCTGAGATAAGCTCATTTTCAACGTCCAATTCAGAATATAATAAAACCTGATCCAGCTATAAAATGCATCATTCTTTTTTGTTTTAGACAACATTTCATGCACTGTTAAACATGTTAAAGCAAGTTGCAAGTGAAAATCTATGTCTCTGACTGAGTTTGCATTACTGTGATTTGACCTCTCTGCTGGCTGAGATAAGCTAATTTTCAACGTCCAATTCAGAAAGTGATAAAAACAGATCCAGCCATAAAATGCATCATTCTTTTTTATTTTAGACAACATTTCATGCACTGTTAAACATGTTAAAGCAAGTTGCAAGTGAAAATCTATGTCTCTGACTGAGTTTGCATTACTGTGATTTGACCTCTCTGCTGGCTGAGATAAGCTCATTTTCAACGTCCAATTCAGAATGTAATAAAACCAGATCCAGCTATAAAATGCATCATTCTTTTTTGTTTTAGACAACATTTCATGCACTGTTAAACATGTTAAAGCAAGTTGCAAGTGAAAATCTACGTCTCTGACTGAGTTTGCATTACTGTGATTTGACCTCTCTGCTGGCTGAGATAAGCTCATTTTCAACGTCCAATTCAGAATGTAATAAAACCAGATCCAGCCATAAAATGCATCATTCTTTTTTGTTTTAGACAACATTTCATGCACTGTTAAACATGTTAAAGCAAGTTGCAAGTGAAAATCTATGTCTCTGACTGAGTATGCATTACTGTGATTTGACCTTTCTGCTGGCTGAGATAAGCTCATTTTCAACGTCCAATTCAGAATATAATAAAACCTGATCCAGCTATAAAATGCATCATTCTTTTTTGTTTTAGACAACATTTCATGCACTGTTAAACATGTTAAAGCAAGTTGCAAGTGAAAATCTATGTCTCTGACTGAGTTTGCATTACTGTGATTTGACCTCTCTGCTGGCTGAGATAAGCTAATTTTCAACGTCCAATTCAGAAAGTGATAAAAACAGATCCAGCCATAAAATGCATCATTCTTTTTTATTTTAGACAACATTTCATGCACTGTTAAACATGTTAAAGCAAGTTGCAAGTGAAAATCTATGTCTCTGACTGAGTTTGCATTACTGTGATTTGACCTCTCTGCTGGCTGAGATAAGCTCATTTTCAACGTCCAATTCAGAATGTAATAAAACCAGATCCAGCTATAAAATGCATCATTCTTTTTTGTTTTAGACAACATTTCATGCACTGTTAAACATGTTAAAGCAAGTTGCAAGTGAAAATCTATGTCTCTGACTGAGTTTGCATTACTGTGATTTGACCTCTCTGCTGGCTGAGATAAGCTCATTTTCAACGTCCAATTCAGAATGTAATAAAACCAGATCCAGCCATAAAATGCATCATTCTTTTTTGTTTTAGACAACATTTCATGCACTGTTAAACATGTTAAAGCAAGTTGCAAGTGAAAATCTATGTCTCTGACTGAGTTTGCATTACTGTGATTTGACCTTTCTGCTGGCTGAGATAAGCTCATTTTCAACGTCCAATACAGAATATAATAAAACCTGTTCCAGCTATAAAATGCATCATTCTTTTTTGTTTTAGACAACATTTCATGCACTGTTAAACATGTTAAAGCAAGTTGCAAGTGAAAATCTATGTCTCTGACTGAGTTTGCATTACTGTGATTTGACCTCTCTGCTGGCTGAGATAAGCTCATTTTCAACGTCCAATTCAGAATGTAATAAAACCAGATCCAGCTATAAAATGCATCATTCTTTTTTGTTTTAGACAACATTTCATGCACTGTTAAACATGTTAAAGCAAGTTGCAAGTGAAAATCTATGTCTCTGACTGAGTTTGCATTACTGTGATTTGACCTCTCTGCTGGCTGAGATAAGCTCATTTTCAACGTCCAATTCAGAATGTAATAAAACCAGATCCAGCCATAAAATGCATCATTCTTTTTTGTTTTAGACAACATTTCATGCACTGTTAAACATGTTAAAGCAAGTTGCAAGTGAAAATCTATGTCTCTGACTGAGTATGCATTACTGTGATTTGACCTTTCTGCTGGCTGAGATAAGCTCATTTTCAACGTCCAATACAGAATATAATAAAACCTGTTCCAGCTATAAAATGCATCATTCTTTTTTGTTTTAGACAACATTTCATGCACTGTTAAACATGTTAAAGCAAGTTGCAAGTGAAAATCTATGTCTCTGACTGAGTTTGCATTACTGTGATTTGACCTCTCTGCTGGCTGAGATAAGCTAATTTTCAACGTCCAATTCAGAAAGTGATAAAAACAGATCCAGCCATAAAATGCATCATTCTTTTTTATTTTAGACAACATTTCATGCACTGTTAAACATGTTAAAGCAAGTTGCAAGTGAAAATCTATGTCTCTGACTGAGTTTGCATTACTGTGATTTGACCTCTCTGCTGGCTGAGATAAGCTCATTTTCAACGTCCAATTCAGAATGTAATAAAACCAGATCCAGCTATAAAATGCATCATTCTTTTTTGTTTTAGACAACATTTCATGCACTGTTAAATATGTTAAAGCAAGTTGCAAGTGAAAATCTATGTCTCTGACTAAGTTTGCATTACTGTGATTTGACCTCTCTGCTGGCTGAGATAAGCTCATTTTCAACGTCCAATTCAGAAAGTGATAAAAACAGATCCAGCCATAAAATGCATCATTCTTTTTTGTTTTAGACAACATTTCATGCACTGTTAAACATGTTAAAGCAAGTTGCAAGTGAAAATCTATGTCTCTGACTGAGTATGCATTACTGTGATTTGACCTCTCTGCTGGCTGAGATAAGCTCATTTTCAACGTCCAATTCAGAATGTAATAAAAACAGATCCAGCTATAAAATGCATCATTCTTTTTTGTTTTAGACAACATTTCATGCACTGTTAAACATGTTAAAGCAAGTTGCAAGTGAAAATCTATGTCTCTGACTGAGTTTGCATTACTGTGATTTGACCTCTCTGCTGGCTGAGATAAGCTCATTTTCAACGTCCAATTCAGAATGTAATAAAACCAGATCCAGCCATAAAATGCATCATTCTTTTTTGTTTTAGACAACATTTCATGCACTGTTAAACATGTTAAAGCAAGTTGCAAGTGAAAATCTATGTCTCTGACTGAGTTTGCATTACTGTGATTTGACCTCTCTGCTGGCTGAGATAAGCTCATTTTCAACGTCCAATTCAGAATGTAATAAAACCAGATCCAGCTATAAAATGCATCATTCTTTTTTGTTTTAGACAACATTTCATGCACTGTTAAACATGTTAAAGCAAGTTGCAAGTAAAAATCTATGTCTCTGACTGAGTTTGCATTACTGTGATTTGACCTCTCTGCTGGCTGAGATAAGCTCATTTTCAACGTCCAATTCAGAATGTAATAAAACCAGATCCAGCTATAAAATGCATCATTCTTTTTTGTTTTAGACAACATTTCATGCACTGTTAAACATGTTAAAGCAAGTTGCAAGTGAAAATCTATGTCTCTGACTGAGTTTGCATTACTGTGATTTGACCTCTGCTGGCTGAGATAAGCTCATTTTCAACGTCCAATTCAGAATGTAATAAAACCAGATCCAGCCATAAAATGCATCATTCTTTTTTGTTTTAGACAACATTTCATTCACTGTTAAACATGTTAAAGCAAGTTGCAAGTAAAAATCTATGTCTCTGACTGAGTTTGCATTACTGTGATTTGACCTCTCTGCTGGCTGAGATAAGCTCATTTTCAACGTCCAATTCAGAATGTAATAAAACCAGATCCAGCTATAAAATGCATCATTCTTTTTTGTTTTAGACAACATTTCATGCACTGTTAAACATGTTAAAGCAAGTTGCAAGTGAAAATCTATGTCTCTGACTGAGTTTGCATTACTGTGATTTGACCTCTCTGCTGGCTGAGATAAGCTAATTTTCAACGTCCAATTCAGAAAGTGATAAAAACAGATCCAGCCATAAAATGCATCATTCTTTTTTATTTTAGACAACATTTCATGCACTGTTAAACATGTTAAAGCAAGTTGCAAGTGAAAATCTATGTCTCTGACTGAGTTTGCATTACTGTGATTTGACCTCTCTGCTGGCTGAGATAAGCTCATTTTCAACGTCCAATTCAGAATGTAATAAAACCAGATCCAGCTATAAAATGCATCATTCTTTTTTGTTTTAGACAACATTTCATGCACTGTTAAATATGTTAAAGCAAGTTGCAAGTGAAAATCTATGTCTCTGACTAAGTTTGCATTACTGTGATTTGACCTCTCTGCTGGCTGAGATAAGCTCATTTTCAACGTCCAATTCAGAAAGTGATAAAAACAGATCCAGCCATAAAATGCATCATTCTTTTTTGTTTTAGACAACATTTCATGCACTGTTAAACATGTTAAAGCAAGTTGCAAGTGAAAATCTATGTCTCTGACTGAGTTTGCATTACTGTGATTTGACCTCTCTGCTGGCTGAGATAAGCTCATTTTCAACGTCCAATTCAGAATGTAATAAAACCAGATCCAGCCATAAAAATGCATCATTCTTTTTTGTTTTAGACAAAATTTCATGCACTGTTAAACATGTTAAAGCAAGTTGCAAGTGAAAATCTATGTCTCTGACTGAGTTTGCATTACTGTGATTTGACCTATCTGCTGGCTGAGATAAGCTCATTTTCAACGTCCAATTCAGAAAGTGATAAAAACAGATCCAGCCATAAAAAGCATCATTCTTTTTTTGTTTTAGACAACATTTCATGCACTGTTAAACATGTTAAAGCAAGTTGCAAGTGAAAATCTATGTCTCTGACTGAGTTAGCATTACTGTGATTTGACCTCTCTGCTGGCTGAGATAAGCTCATTTTCAACGTCCAATTCAGAATGTAATAAAACCAGATCCAGCTATAAAATGCATCATTCTTTTTTGTTTTAGACAACATTTCATGCACTGTTAAACATGTTAAAGCAAGTTGCAAGTGAAAATCTATGTCTCTGACTGAGTTTGCATTACTGTGATTTGACCTCTCTGCTGGCTGAGATAAGCTCATTTTCAACGTCCAATTCAGAATGTAATAAAACCAGATCCAGCCATAAAATGCATCATTCTTTTTTGTTTTAGACAACATTTCATGCACTGTTAAACATGTTAAAGCAAGTTGCAAGTGAAAATCTATGTCTCTGACTGAGTATGCATTACTGTGATTTGACCTCTCTGCTGGCTGAGATAAGCTCATTTTCAACGTCCAATTCAGAATATAATAAAACCTGATCCAGCTATAAATTGCATCATTCTTTTTTGTTTTAGACAATATTTCATGCACTGTTAAACATGTTAAAGCAAGTTGCAAGTGAAAATCTATGTCTCTGACTGAGTATGCATTACTGTGATTTGACCTCTCTGCTGGCTGAGATAAGCTCATTTTCAACGTCCAATTCAGAATATAATAAAACCTGATCCAGCTATAAATTGCATCATTCTTTTTTGTTTTAGACAACATTTCATGCACTGTTAAACATGTTAAAGCAAGTTGCAAGTGAAAATCTATGTCTCTGACTGAGTTTGCATTACTGTGATTTGACCTCTCTGCTGGCTGAGATAAGCTCATTTTCAACGTCCAATTCAGAATGTAATAAAACCTGATCCAGCTATAAAATGCATCATTCTTTTTTGTTTTAGACAACATTTCATGCACTGTTAAACATGTTAAAGCAAGTTGCAAGTGAAAATCTATGTCTCTGACTGAGTTTGCATTACTGTGATTTGACCTCTCTGCTGGCTGAGATAAGCTCATTTTCAACGTCCAATTCAGAATGTAATAAAACCAGATCCAGCTATAAAATGCATCATTCTTTTTTGTTTTAGACAACATTTCATGCACTGTTAAACATGTTAAAGCAAGTTGCAAGTGAAAATCTATGTCTCTGACTGAGTTTGCATTACTGTGATTTGACCTCTCTGCTGGCTGAGATAAGCTCATTTTCAACGTCCAATTCAGAATGTAATAAAACCAGATCCAGCTATAAAATGCATCATTCTTTTTTGTTTTAGACAACATTTCATGCACTGTTAAACATGTTAAAGCAAGTTGCAAGTGAAAATCTATGTCTCTGACTGAGTTTGCATAACTGTGATTTGACCTCTCTGCTGGCTGAGATAAGCTCATTTTCAACGTCCAATTCAGAATGTAATAAAACCTGATCCAGCTATAAAATGCATCATTCTTTTTTGTTTTAGACAACATTTCATGCACTGTTAAACATGTTAAAGCAAGTTGCAAGTAAAAATCTATGTCTCTGACTGAGTTTGCATTACTGTGATTTGACCTCTCTGCTGGCTGAGATAAGCTCATTTTCAACGTCCAATTCAGAATGTAATAAAACCAGATCCAGCTATAAAATGCATCATTCTTTTTTGTTTTAGACAACATTTCATGCACTGTTAAATATGTTAAAGCAAGTTGCAAGTGAAAATCTATGTCTCTGACTAAGTTTGCATTACTGTGATTTGACCTCTCTGCTGGCTGAGATAAGCTAATTTTCAACGTCCAATTCAGAAAGTGATAAAAACAGATCCAGCCATAAAATGCATCATTCTTTTTTTGTTTTAGACAACATTTCATGCACTGTTAAACATGTTAAAGCAAGTTGCAAGTGAAAATCTATGTCTCTGACTGAGTTTGCATTACTGTGATTTGACCTCTCTGCTGGCTGAGATAAGCTCATTTTCAACGTCCAATTCAGAATGTAATAAAACCAGATCCAGCCATAAAAATGCATCATTCTTTTTTGTTTTAGACAACATTTCATGCACTGTTAAACATGTTAAAGCAAGTTGCAAGTGAAAATCTATGTCTCTGACTGAGTTTGCATTACTGTGATTTGACCTCTCTGCTGGCTGAGATAAGCTCATTTTCAACGTCCAATTCAGAATGTAATAAAACCAGATCCAGCCATAAAATGCATCATTCTTTTTTGTTTTAGACAACATTTCATGCACTGTTAAACATGTTAAAGCAAGTTGCAAGTGAAAATCTATGTCTCTGACTGAGTATGCATTACTGTGATTTGACCTTTCTGCTGGCTGAGATAAGCTCATTTTCAACGTCCAATACAGAATATAATAAAACCTGTTCCAGCTATAAAATGCATCATTCTTTTTTGTTTTAGACAACATTTCATGCACTGTTAAACATGTTAAAGCAAGTTGCAAGTGAAAATCTATGTCTCTGACTGAGTTTGCATTACTGTGATTTGACCTCTCTGCTGGCTGAGATAAGCTAATTTTCAACGTCCAATTCAGAAAGTGATAAAAACAGATCCAGCCATAAAATGCATCATTCTTTTTTATTTTAGACAACATTTCATGCACTGTTAAACATGTTAAAGCAAGTTGCAAGTGAAAATCTATGTCTCTGACTGAGTTTGCATTACTGTGATTTGACCTCTCTGCTGGCTGAGATAAGCTCATTTTCAACGTCCAATTCAGAATGTAATAAAACCAGATCCAGCTATAAAATGCATCATTCTTTTTTGTTTTAGACAACATTTCATGCACTGTTAAATATGTTAAAGCAAGTTGCAAGTGAAAATCTATGTCTCTGACTAAGTTTGCATTACTGTGATTTGACCTCTCTGCTGGCTGAGATAAGCTCATTTTCAACGTCCAATTCAGAAAGTGATAAAAACAGATCCAGCCATAAAATGCATCATTCTTTTTTGTTTTAGACAACATTTCATGCACTGTTAAACATGTTAAAGCAAGTTGCAAGTGAAAATCTATGTCTCTGACTGAGTTTGCATTACTGTGATTTGACCTCTCTGCTGGCTGAGATAAGCTCATTTTCAACGTCCAATTCAGAATGTAATAAAACCAGATCCAGCCATAAAAATGCATCATTCTTTTTTGTTTTAGACAACATTTCATGCACTGTTAAACATGTTAAAGCAAGTTGCAAGTGAAAATCTATGTCTCTGACTGAGTTTGCATTACTGTGATTTGACCTATCTGCTGGCTGAGATAAGCTCATTTTCAACGTCCAATTCAGAAAGTGATAAAAACAGATCCAGCCATAAAAAGCATCATTCTTTTTTTTGTTTTAGACAACATTTCATGCACTGTTAAACATGTTAAAGCAAGTTGCAAGTGAAAATCTATGTCTCTGACTGAGTTAGCATTACTGTGATTTGACCTCTCTGCTGGCTGAGATAAGCTCATTTTCAACGTCCAATTCAGAATGTAATAAAACCAGATCCAGCTATAAAATGCATCATTCTTTTTTGTTTTAGACAACATTTCATGCACTGTTAAACATGTTAAAGCAAGTTGCAAGTGAAAATCTATGTCTCTGACTGAGTTTGCATTACTGTGATTTGACCTCTCTGCTGGCTGAGATAAGCTCATTTTCAACGTCCAATTCAGAATGTAATAAAACCAGATCCAGCCATAAAATGCATCATTCTTTTTTGTTTTAGACAACATTTCATGCACTGTTAAACATGTTAAAGCAAGTTGCAAGTGAAAATCTATGTCTCTGACTGAGTATGCATTACTGTGATTTGACCTCTCTGCTGGCTGAGATAAGCTCATTTTCAACGTCCAATTCAGAATATAATAAAACCTGATCCAGCTATAAATTGCATCATTCTTTTTTGTTTTAGACAATATTTCATGCACTGTTAAACATGTTAAAGCAAGTTGCAAGTGAAAATCTATGTCTCTGACTGAGTATGCATTACTGTGATTTGACCTCTCTGCTGGCTGAGATAAGCTCATTTTCAACGTCCAATTCAGAATATAATAAAACCTGATCCAGCTATAAATTGCATCATTCTTTTTTGTTTTAGACAACATTTCATGCACTGTTAAACATGTTAAAGCAAGTTGCAAGTGAAAATCTATGTCTCTGACTGAGTTTGCATTACTGTGATTTGACCTCTCTGCTGGCTGAGATAAGCTCATTTTCAACGTCCAATTCAGAATGTAATAAAACCAGATCCAGCTATAAAATGCATCATTCTTTTTTGTTTTAGACAACATTTCATGCACTGTTAAACATGTTAAAGCAAGTTGCAAGTGAAAATCTATGTCTCTGACTGAGTTTGCATTACTGTGATTTGACCTCTCTGCTGGCTGAGATAAGCTCATTTTCAACGTCCAATTCAGAATGTAATAAAACCAGATCCAGCTATAAAATGCATCATTCTTTTTTGTTTTAGACAACATTTCATGCACTGTTAAACATGTTAAAGCAAGTTGCAAGTGAAAATCTATGTCTCTGACTGAGTTTGCATTACTGTGATTTGACCTCTCTGCTGGCTGAGATAAGCTCATTTTCAACGTCCAATTCAGAATGTAATAAAACCAGATCCAGCCATAAAATGCATCATTCTTTTTTGTTTTAGACAACATTTCATGCACTGTTAAACATGTTAAAGCAAGTTGCAAGTGAAAATCTATGTCTCTGACTGAGTATGCATTACTGTGATTTGACCTTTCTGCTGGCTGAGATAAGCTCATTTTCAACGTCCAATTCAGAATATAATAAAACCTGATCCAGCTATAAAATGCATCATTCTTTTTTGTTTTAGACAACATTTCATGCACTGTTAAACATGTTAAAGCAAGTTGCAAGTGAAAATCTATGTCTCTGACTGAGTTTGCATTACTGTGATTTGACCTCTCTGCTGGCTGAGATAAGCTAACTTTCAACGTACAATTCAGAAAGTGATAAAAACAGATCCAGCCATAAAATGCATCATTCTTTTTTATTTTAGACAACATTTCATGCACTGTTAAACATGTTTAAGCAAGTTGCAAGTGAAAATCTATGTCTCTGACTGAGTTTGCATTACTGTGATTTGACCTCTCTGCTGGCTGAGATAAGCTCATTTTCAACGTCCAATTCAGAATGTAATAAAACCAGATCCAGCTATAAAATGGATCATTCTTTTTTGTTTTAGACAACATTTCATGCACTGTTAAACATGTTAAAGCAAGTTGCAAGTGAAAATCTATGTCTCTGACTGAGTTTGCATTACTGTGATTTGACCTTTCTGCTGGCTGAGATAAGCTCATTTTCAACGTCCAATTCAGAATATAATAAAACCTGATCCAGCTATAAAATGCATCATTCTTTTTTGTTTTAGACAACATTTCATGCACTGTTAAACATGTTAAAGCAAGTTGCAAGTGAAAATCTATGTCTCTGACTGAGTTTGCATAACTGTGATTTGACCTCTCTGCTGGCTGAGATAAGCTAACTTTCAACGTACAATTCAGAAAGTGATAAAAACAGATCCAGCCATAAAATGCATCATTCTTTTTTATTTTAGACAACATTTCATGCACTGTTAAACATGTTAAAGCAAGTTGCAAGTGAAAATCTATGTCTCTGACTGAGTTTGCATTACTGTGATTTGACCTCTCTGCTGGCTGAGATAAGCTCATTTTCAACGTCCAATTCAGAATGTAATAAAACCAGATCCAGCTATAAAATGGATCATTCTTTTTTGTTTTAGACAACATTTCATGCACTGTTAAACATGTTAAAGCAAGTTGCAAGTGAAAATCTATGTCTCTGACTGAGTTTGCATTACTGTGATTTGACCTCTCTGCTGGCTGAGATAAGCTAATTTTCAACGTCCAATTCAGAAAGTGATAAAAACAGATCCAGCCATAAAATGCATCATTCTTTTTTATTTTAGACAACATTTCATGCACTGTTAAACATGTTAAAGCAAGTTGCAAGTGAAAATCTATGTCTCTGACTGAGTTTGCATTACTGTGATTTGACCTCTCTGCTGGCTGAGATAAGCTCATTTTCAACGTCCAATTCAGAATGTAATAAAACCAGATCCAGCTATAAAATGCATCATTCTTTTTTTTTTTAGACAACATTTCATGCACTGTTAAATATGTTAAAGCAAGTTGCAAGTGAAAATCTATGTCTCTGACTAAGTTTGCATTACTGTGATTTGACCTCTCCGCTGGCTGAGATAAGCTCATTTTCAACGTCCAATTCAGAAAGTGATAAAAACAGATCCAGCCATAAAATGCATCATTCTTTTTTATTTTAGACAACATTTCATGCACTGTTAAACATGTTAAAGCAAGTTGCAAGTGAAAATCTATGTCTCTGACTGAGTTTGCATTACTGTGATTTGACCTCTCTGCTGGCTGAGATAAGCTCATTTTCAACGTCCAATTCAGAATGTAATAAAACCAGATCCAGCTATAAAATGGATCATTCTTTTTTGTTTTAGACAACATTTCATGCACTGTTAAACATGTTAAAGCAAGTTGCAAGTGAAAATCTATGTCTCTGACTGAGTTTGCATTACTGTGATTTGACCTCTCTGCTGGCTGAGATAAGCTAATTTTCAACGTCCAATTCAGAAAGTGATAAAAACAGATCCAGCCATAAAATGCATCATTCTTTTTTATTTTAGACAACATTTCATGCACTGTTAAACATGTTAAAGCAAGTTGCAAGTGAAAATCTATGTCTCTGACTGAGTTTGCATTACTGTGATTTGACCTCTCTGCTGGCTGAGATAAGCTCATTTTCAACGTCCAATTCAGAATGTAATAAAACCAGATCCAGCTATAAAATGCATCATTCTTTTTTTTTTTAGACAACATTTCATGCACTGTTAAATATGTTAAAGCAAGTTGCAAGTGAAAATCTATGTCTCTGACTAAGTTTGCATTACTGTGATTTGACCTCTCCGCTGGCTGAGATAAGCTCATTTTCAACGTCCAATTCAGAAAGTGATAAAAACAGATCCAGCCATAAAATGCATCATTCTTTTTTGTTTTAGACAACATTTCATGCACTGTTAAACATGTTAAAGCAAGTTGCAAGTGAAAATCTATGTCTCTGACTGAGTATGCATTACTGTGATTTGACCTCTCTGCTGGCTGAGATAAGCTCATTTTCAACGTCCAATTCAGAATGTAATAAAACCAGATCCAGGTATAAAATGCATCATTCTTTTTTGTTTTAGACAACATTTCATGCACTGTTAAACATGTTAAAGCAAGTTGCAAGTGAAAATCTATGTCTCTGACTGAGTTTGCATTACTGTGATTTGACCTCTCTGCTGGCTGAGATAAGCTCATTTTCAACGTCCAATTCAGAATGTAATAAAACCAGATCCAGCCATAAAATGCATCATTCTTTTTTGTTTTAGACAACATTTCATGCACTGTTAAACATGTTAAAGCAAGTTGCAAGTGAAAATCTATGTCTCTGACTGAGTTTGCATTACTGTGATTTGACCTCTCTGCTGGCTGAGATAAGCTCATTTTCAACGTCCAATTCAGAATGTAATAAAACCAGATCCAGCTATAAAATGCATCATTCTTTTTTGTTTTAGACAACATTTCATGCACTGTTAAACATGTTAAAGCAAGTTGCAAGTGAAAATCTATGTCTCTGACTGAGTTTGCATTACTGTGATTTGACCTCTCTGCTGGCTGAGATAAGCTCATTTTCAACGTCCAATTCAGAATGTAATAAAACCAGATCCAGCTATAAAATGCATCATTCTTTTTTTGTTTTAGACAACATTTCATGCACTGTTAAACATGTTAAAGCAAGTTGCAAGTGAAAATCTATGTCTCTGACTGAGTTTGCATTACTGTGATTTGACCTCTCTGCTGGCTGAGATAAGCTCATTTTCAACGTCCAATTCAGAATGTAATAAAACCAGATCCAGCTATAAAATGCATCATTCTTTTTTGTTTTAGACAACATTTCATGCACTGTTAAACATGTTAAAGCAAGTTGCAAGTGAAAATCTACGTCTCTGACTGAGTTTGCATTACTGTGATTTGACCTCTCTGCTGGCTGAGATAAGCTCATTTTCAACGTCCAATTCAGAATGTAATAAAACCAGATCCAGCTATAAAATGCATCATTCTTTTTTGTTTTAGACAACATTTCATGCACTGTTAAACATGTTAAAGCAAGTTGCAAGTGAAAATCTATGTCTCTGACTGAGTTTGCATTACTGTGATTTGACCTCTCTGCTGGCTGAGATAAGCTCTTTTTCAACGTCCAATTCAGAATGTAATAAAACCAGATCCAGCTATAAAATGCATCATTCTTTTTTGTTTTAGACAACATTTCATGCACTGTTAAACATGTTAAAGCAAGTTGCAAGTGAAAATCTATGTCTCTGACTGAGTTTGCATTACTGTGATTTGACCTCTCTGCTGGCTGAGATAAGCTCATTTTCAACGTCCAATTCAGAATGTAATAAAACCAGATCCAGCCATAAAATGCATCATTCTTTTTTGTTTTAGACAACATTTCATTCACTGTTAAACATGTTAAAGCAAGTTGCAAGTAAAAATCTATGTCTCTGACTGAGTTTGCATTACTGTGATTTGACCTCTCTGCTGGCTGAGATAAGCTCATTTTCAACGTCCAATTCAGAATGTAATAAAACCAGATCCAGCTATAAAATGCATCATTCTTTTTTGTTTTAGACAACATTTCATGCACTGTTAAATATGTTAAAGCAAGTTGCAAGTGAAAATCTATGTCTCTGACTGAGTTTGCATTACTGTGATTTGACCTCTCTGCTGGCTGAGATAAGCTCATTTTCAACGTCCAATTCAGAATGTAATAAAACCAGATCCAGCCATAAAAATGCATCATTCTTTTTTGTTTTAGACAACATTTCATGCACTGTTAAACATGTTAAAGCAAGTTGCAAGTGAAAATCTATGTCTCTGACTGAGTTTGCATTACTGTGATTTGACCTATCTGCTGGCTGAGATAAGCTCATTTTCAACGTCCAATTCAGAAAGTGATAAAAACAGATCCAGCCATAAAAAGCATCATTCTTTTTTGTTTTAGACAACATTTCATGCACTGTTAAACATGTTAAAGCAAGTTGCAAGTGAAAATCTTTGTCTCTGACTGAGTTTGCATTACTGTGATTTGACCTCTCTGCTGGCTGAGATAAGCTCATTTTCAACGTCCAATTTAGAATGTAATAAAACCAGATCCAGCTATAAAATGCATCATTCTTTTTTGTTTTAGACAACATTTCATGCACTGTTAAACATGTTAAAGCAAGTTGCAAGTGAAAATCTATGTCTCTGACTGAGTTTGCATAACTGTGATTTGACCTCTCTGCTGGCTGAGATAAGCTCATTTTCAACGTCCAATTCAGAATGTAATAAAACCAGATCCAGCCATAAAATGCATCATTCTTTTTTTGTTTTAGACAACATTTCATGCACTGTTAAACATGTTAAAGCAAGTTGCAAGTGAAAATCTATGTCTCTGACTGAGTATGCATTACTGTGATTTGACCTCTCTGCTGGCTGAGATAAGCTCATTTTCAACGTCCAATTCAGAATATAATAAAACCTGATCCAGCTATAAATTGCATCATTCTTTTTTGTTTTAGACAACATTTCATGCACTGTTAAACATGTTAAAGCAAGTTGCAAGTGAAAATCTATGTCTCTGACTGA
Organism: Danio rerio; assembly: GCF_052040795.2. NCBI lineage: Eukaryota > Metazoa > Chordata > Actinopteri > Cypriniformes > Danionidae > Danio > Danio rerio. Next base: position 15,984,183 of record NC_141031.1, read on the forward strand.
GTTTGCATTACTGTGATTTGACCTCTCTGCTGGCTGAGATAAGCTCATTTTCAACGTCCAATTCAGAATGTAATAAAACCTGATCCAGCTATAAAATGCATCATTCTTTTTTGTTTTAGACAACATTTCATGCACTGTTAAACATGTTAAAGCAAGTTGCAAGTGAAAATCTATGTCTCTGACTGAGTTTGCATTACTGTGATTTGACCTCTCTGCTGGCTGAGATAAGCTCATTTTCAACGTCCAATTCAGAATGTAATAAAACCAGATCCAGCTATAAAATGCATCATTCTTTTTTGTTTTAGACAACATTTCATGCACTGTTAAACATGTTAAAGCAAGTTGCAAGTGAAAATCTATGTCTCTGACTGAGTTTGCATTACTGTGATTTGACCTCTCTGCTGGCTGAGATAAGCTCATTTTCAACGTCCAATTCAGAATGTAATAAAACCAGATCCAGCTATAAAATGCATCATTCTTTTTTGTTTTAGACAACATTTCATGCACTGTTAAACATGTTAAAGCAAGTTGCAAGTGAAAATCTATGTCTTTGACTGAGTTTGCATTACTGTGATTTGACCTCTCTGCTGGCTGAGATAAGCTCATTTTCAACGTCCAATTCAGAATGTAATAAAACCAGATCCAGCCATAAAATGCATCATTCTTTTTTGTTTTAGACAACATTTCATGCACTGTTAAACATGTTAAAGCAAGTTGCAAGTGAAAATCTATGTCTCTGACTGAGTATGCATTACTGTGATTTGACCTTTCTGCTGGCTGAGATAAGCTCATTTTCAACGTCCAATTCAGAATATAATAAAACCTGATCCAGCTATAAAATGCATCATTCTTTTTTGTTTTAGACAACATTTCATGCACTGTTAAACATGTTAAAGCAAGTTGCAAGTGAAAATCTATGTCTCTGACTGAGTTTGCATTACTGTGATTTGACCTCTCTGCTGGCTGAGATAAGCTAATTTTCAACGTCCAATTCAGAAAGTGATAAAAACAGATCCAGCCATAAAATGCATCATTCTTTTTTATTTTAGACAACATTTCATGCACTGTTAAACATGTTAAAGCAAGTTGCAAGTGAAAATCTATGTCTCTGACTGAGTTTGCATTACTGTGATTTGACCTCTCTGCTGGCTGAGATAAGCTCATTTTCAACGTCCAATTCAGAATGTAATAAAACCAGATCCAGCTATAAAATGCATCATTCTTTTTTGTTTTAGACAACATTTCATGCACTGTTAAACATGTTAAAGCAAGTTGCAAGTGAAAATCTATGTCTCTGACTGAGTTTGCATTACTGTGATTTGACCTCTCTGCTGGCTGAGATAAGCTCATTTTCAACGTCCAATTCAGAATGTAATAAAACCAGATCCAGCCATAAAATGCATCATTCTTTTTTGTTTTAGACAACATTTCATGCACTGTTAAACATGTTAAAGCAAGTTGCAAGTGAAAATCTATGTCTCTGACTGAGTTTGCATTACTGTGATTTGACCTATCTGCTGGCTGAGATAAGCTCATTTTCAACGTCCAATTCAGAAAGTGATAAAAACAGATCCAGCCATAAAAAGCATCATTCTTTTTTGTTTTAGACAACATTTCATGCACTGTTAAACATGTTAAAGCAAGTTGCAAGTGAAAATCTATGTCTCTGACTGAGTTTGCATTACTGTGATTTGACCTCTCTGCTGGCTGAGATAAGCTCATTTTCAACGTCCAATTCAGAATGTAATAAAACCTGATCCAGCTATAAAATGCATCATTCTTTTTTGTTTTAGACAACATTTCATGCACTGTTAAACATGTTAAAGCAAGTTGCAAGTGAAAATCTATGTCTCTGACTGAGTTTGCATTACTGTGATTTGACCTCTCTGCTGGCTGAGATAAGCTCATTTTCAACGTCCAATTCAGAATGTAATAAAACCAGATCCAGCTATAAAATGCATCATTCTTTTTTGTTTTAGACAACATTTCATGCACTGTTAAACATGTTAAAGCAAGTTGCAAGTGAAAATCTATGTCTCTGACTGAGTTTGCATTACTGTGATTTGACCTCTCTGCTGGCTGAGATAAGCTCATTTTCAACGTCCAATTCAGAATGTAATAAAACCAGATCCAGCTATAAAATGCATCATTCTTTTTTGTTTTAGACAACATTTCATGCACTGTTAAACATGTTAAAGCAAGTTGCAAGTGAAAATCTATGTCTCTGACTGAGTTTGCATTACTGTGATTTGACCTCTCTGCTGGCTGAGATAAGCTCATTTTCAACGTCCAATTCAGAATGTAATAAAACCAGATCCAGCCATAAAATGCATCATTCTTTTTTGTTTTAGACAACATTTCATGCACTGTTAAACATGTTAAAGCAAGTTGCAAGTGAAAATCTATGTCTCTGACTGAGTATGCATTACTGTGATTTGACCTTTCTGCTGGCTGAGATAAGCTCATTTTCAACGTCCAATTCAGAATATAATAAAACCTGATCCAGCTATAAAATGCATCATTCTTTTTTGTTTTAGACAACATTTCATGCACTGTTAAACATGTTAAAGCAAGTTGCAAGTGAAAATCTATGTCTCTGACTGAGTTTGCATTACTGTGATTTGACCTCTCTGCTTGCTGAGATAAGCTAATTTTCAACGTCCAATTCAGAAAGTGATAAAAACAGATCCAGCCATAAAATGCATCATTCTTTTTTATTTTAGACAACATTTCATGCACTGTTAAACATGTTAAAGCAAGTTGCAAGTGAAAATCTATGTCTCTGACTGAGTTTGCATTACTGTGATTTGACCTCTCTGCCGGCTGAGATAAGCTCATTTTCAACGTCCAATTCAGAATGTAATAAAACCAGATCCAGCTATAAAATGCATCATTCTTTTTTGTTTTAGACAACATTTCATGCACTGTTAAACATGTTAAAGCAAGTTGCAAGTGAAAATCTATGTCTCTGACTGAGTTTGCATCACTGTGATTTGACCTCTCTGCTGGCTGAGATAAGCTCATTTTCAACGTCCAATTCAGAATGTAATAAAACCAGATCCAGCCATAAAATGCATCATTCTTTTTTGTTTTAGACAACATTTCATGCACTGTTAAACATGTTAAAGCAAGTTGCAAGTGAAAATCTATGTCTCTGACTGAGTATGCATTACTGTGATTTGACCTTTCTGCTGGCTGAGATAAGCTCATTTTCAACGTCCAATACAGAATATAATAAAACCTGTTCCAGCTATAAAATGCATCATTCTTTTTTGTTTTAGACAACATTTCATGCACTGTTAAACATGTTAAAGCAAGTTGCAAGTGAAAATCTATGTCTCTGACTGAGTTTGCATTACTGTGATTTGACCTCTCTGCTGGCTGAGATAAGCTATTTTCAACGTCCAATTCAGAAAGTGATAAAAACAGATCCAGCCATAAAAAGCATCATTCTTTTTTGTTTTAGACAACATTTCATGCACTGTTAAACATGTTAAAGCAAGTTGCAAGTGAAAATCTATGTCTCTGACTGAGTTTGCATTACTGTGATTTGACCTCTCTGCTGGCTGAGATAAGCTCATTTTCAACGTCCAATTCAGAATGTAATAAAACCAGATCCAGCTATAAAATGCATCATTCTTTTTTGTTTTAGACAACATTTCATGCACTGTTAAACATGTTAAAGCAAGTTGCAAGTGAAAATCTATGTCTCTGACTGAGTTTGCATTACTGTGATTTGACCTCTCTGCTGGCTGAGATAAGCTAATTTTCAACGTCCAAATCAGAATATAATAAAACCTGATCCAGCTATAAAATGCATCATTCTTTTTTGTTTTAGACAACATTTCATGCACTGTTAAACATGTTAAAGCAAGTTGCAAGTGAAAATCTATGTCTCTGACTGAGTTTGCATTACTGTGATTTGACCTCTCTGCTGGCTGAGATAAGCTAATTTTCAACGTCCAATTCAGAAAGTGGTAAAAACAGATCCAGCCATAAAATGCATCATTCTTTTTTGTTTTAGACAACATTTCATGCACTGTTAAACATGTTAAAGCAAGTTGCAAGTGAAAATCTATGTCTCTGACTGAGTTTGCATTACTGTGATTTGACCTCTCTGCTGGCTGAGATAAGCTCATTTTCAACGTCCAATTCAGAATGTAATAAAACCAGATCCAGCTATAAAATGCATCATTCTTTTTTGTTTTAGACAACATTTCATGCACTGTTAAACATGTTAAAGCAAGTTGCAAGTGAAAATCTATGTCTCTGACTGAGTTTGCATTACTGTGATTTGACCTCTCTGCTGGCTGAGATAAGCTAATTTTCAACGTCCAAATCAGAATATAATAAAACCTGATCCAGCTATAAAATGCATCATTCTTTTTTGTTTTAGACAACATTTCATGCACTGTTAAACATGTTAAAGCAAGTTGCAAGTGAAAATCTATGTCTCTGACTGAGTTTGCATTACTGTGATTTGACCTCTCTGCTGGCTGAGATAAGCTAATTTTCAACGTCCAATTCAGAAAGTGGTAAAAACAGATCCAGCCATAAATGCATCATTCTTTTTTATTTTAGACAACATTTCATGCACTGTTAAACATGTTAAAGCAAGTTGCAAGTGAAAATCTATGTCTCTGACTGAGTTTGCATTACTGTGATTTGACCTCTCTGCTGGCTGAGATAAGCTCATTTTCAACGTCCAATTCAGAATGTAATAAAACCAGATCCAGCTATAAAATGCATCATTCTTTTTTGTTTTAGACAACATTTCATGCACTGTTAAACATGTTAAAGCAAGTTGCAAGTGAAAATCTATGTCTCTGACTGAGTTTGCATTACTGTGATTTGACCTCTCTTCTGGCTGAGATAAGCTCATTTTCAACGTCCAATTCAGAATGTAATAAAACCAGATCCAGCCATAAAATGCATCATTCTTTTTTGTTTTAGACAACATTTCATGCACTGTTAAACATGTTAAAGCAAGTTGCAAGTGAAAATCTATGTCTCTGACTGAGTATGCATTACTGTGATTTGACCTTTCTGCTGGCTGAGATAAGCTCATTTTCAACGTCCAATACAGAATATAATAAAACCTGTTCCAGCTATAAAATGCATCATTCTTTTTTGTTTTAGACAACATTTCATGCACTGTTAAATATGTTAAAGCAAGTTGCAAGTGAAAATCTATGTCTCTGACTAAGTTTGCATTACTGTGATTTGACCTCTCTGCTGGCTGAGATAAGCTCATTTTCAACGTCCAATTCAGAAAGTGATAAAAACAGATCCAGCCATAAAATGCATCATTCTTTTTTGTTTTAGACAACATTTCATGCACTGTTAAACATGTTAAAGCAAGTTGCAAGTGAAAATCTATGTCTCTGACTGAGTTTGCATTACTGTGATTTGACCTCTCTGCTGGCTGAGATAAGCTTATTTTCAACGTCCAATTCAGAAAGTGATAAAAACAGATCCAGCCATAAAAAGCATCATTCTTTTTTGTTTTAGACAACATTTCATGCACTGTTAAACATGTTAAAGCAAGTTGCAAGTGAAAATCTATGTCTCTGACTGAGTTTGCATTACTGTGATTTGACCTCTCTGCTGGCTGAGATAAGCTCATTTTCAACGTCCAATTCAGAATGTAATAAGACCAGATCCAGCTATAAAATGCATCATTCTTTTTTGTTTTAGACAACATTTCATGCACTGTTAAATATGTTAAAGCAAGTTGCAAGTGAAAATCTATGTCTCTGACTGAGTTTGCATTACTGTGATTTGACCTCTCTGCTGGCTGAGATAAGCTCTTTTTCAACGTCCAATTCAGAATGTAATAAAACCAGATCCAGCTATAAAATGCATCATTCTTTTTTGTTTTAGACAACATTTCATGCACTGTTAAACATGTTAAAGCAAGTTGCAAGTGAAAATCTATGTCTCTGACTGAGTTTGCATTACTGTGATTTGACCTCTCTGCTGGCTGAGATAAGCTCATTTTCAACGTCCAATTCAGAATGTAATAAAACCAGATCCAGCCATAAAATGCATCATTCTTTTTTGTTTTAGACAACATTTCATTCACTGTTAAACATGTTAAAGCAAGTTGCAAGTAAAAATCTATGTCTCTGACTGAGTTTGCATTACTGTGATTTGACCTCTCTGCTGGCTGAGATAAGCTCATTTTCAACGTCCAATTCAGAATGTAATAAAACCAGATCCAGCTATAAAATGCATCATTCTTTTTTGTTTTAGACAACATTTCATGCACTGTTAAATATGTTAAAGCAAGTTGCAAGTGAAAATCTATGTCTCTGACTGAGTTTGCATTACTGTGATTTGACCTCTCTGCTGGCTGAGATAAGCTCATTTTCAACGTCCAATTCAGAATGTAATAAAACCAGATCCAGCCATAAAAATGCATCATTCTTTTTTGTTTTAGACAACATTTCATGCACTGTTAAACATGTTAAAGCAAGTTGCAAGTGAAAATCTATGTCTCTGACTGAGTTTGCATTACTGTGATTTGACCTATCTGCTGGCTGAGATAAGCTCATTTTCAACGTCCAATTCAGAAAGTGATAAAAACAGATCCAGCCATAAAAAGCATCATTCTTTTTTGTTTTAGACAACATTTCATGCACTGTTAAACATGTTAAAGCAAGTTGCAAGTGAAAATCTTTGTCTCTGACTGAGTTTGCATTACTGTGATTTGACCTCTCTGCTGGCTGAGATAAGCTCATTTTCAACGTCCAATTTAGAATGTAATAAAACCAGATCCAGCTATAAAATGCATCATTCTTTTTTGTTTTAGACAACATTTCATGCACTGTTAAACATGTTAAAGCAAGTTGCAAGTGAAAATCTATGTCTCTGACTGAGTTTGCATAACTGTGATTTGACCTCTCTGCTGGCTGAGATAAGCTCATTTTCAACGTCCAATTCAGAATGTAATAAAACCAGATCCAGCCATAAAATGCATCATTCTTTTTTTGTTTTAGACAACATTTCATGCACTGTTAAACATGTTAAAGCAAGTTGCAAGTGAAAATCTATGTCTCTGACTGAGTATGCATTACTGTGATTTGACCTCTCTGCTGGCTGAGATAAGCTCATTTTCAACGTCCAATTCAGAATATAATAAAACCTGATCCAGCTATAAATTGCATCATTCTTTTTTGTTTTAGACAACATTTCATGCACTGTTAAACATGTTAAAGCAAGTTGCAAGTGAAAATCTATGTCTCTGACTGAGTTTGCATTACTGTGATTTGACCTCTCTGCTGGCTGAGATAAGCTCATTTTCAACGTCCAATTCAGAATGTAATAAAACCTGATCCAGCTATAAAATGCATCATTCTTTTTTGTTTTAGACAACATTTCATGCACTGTTAAACATGTTAAAGCAAGTTGCAAGTGAAAATCTATGTCTCTGACTGAGTTTGCATTACTGTGATTTGACCTCTCTGCTGGCTGAGATAAGCTCATTTTCAACGTCCAATTCAGAATGTAATAAAACCAGATCCAGCTATAAAATGCATCATTCTTTTTTGTTTTAGACAACATTTCATGCACTGTTAAACATGTTAAAGCAAGTTGCAAGTGAAAATCTATGTCTCTGACTGAGTTTGCATTACTGTGATTTGACCTCTCTGCTGGCTGAGATAAGCTCATTTTCAACGTCCAATTCAGAATGTAATAAAACCAGATCCAGCTATAAAATGCATCATTCTTTTTTGTTTTAGACAACATTTCATGCACTGTTAAACATGTTAAAGCAAGTTGCAAGTGAAAATCTATGTCTTTGACTGAGTTTGCATTACTGTGATTTGACCTCTCTGCTGGCTGAGATAAGCTCATTTTCAACGTCCAATTCAGAATGTAATAAAACCAGATCCAGCCATAAAATGCATCATTCTTTTTTGTTTTAGACAACATTTCATGCACTGTTAAACATGTTAAAGCAAGTTGCAAGTGAAAATCTATGTCTCTGACTGAGTATGCATTACTGTGATTTGACCTTTCTGCTGGCTGAGATAAGCTCATTTTCAACGTCCAATTCAGAATATAATAAAACCTGATCCAGCTATAAAATGCATCATTCTTTTTTGTTTTAGACAACATTTCATGCACTGTTAAACATGTTAAAGCAAGTTGCAAGTGAAAATCTATGTCTCTGACTGAGTTTGCATTACTGTGATTTGACCTCTCTGCTGGCTGAGATAAGCTAATTTTCAACGTCCAATTCAGAAAGTGATAAAAACAGATCCAGCCATAAAATGCATCATTCTTTTTTATTTTAGACAACATTTCATGCACTGTTAAACATGTTAAAGCAAGTTGCAAGTGAAAATCTATGTCTCTGACTGAGTTTGCATTACTGTGATTTGACCTCTCTGCTGGCTGAGATAAGCTCATTTTCAACGTCCAATTCAGAATGTAATAAAACCAGATCCAGCTATAAAATGCATCATTCTTTTTTGTTTTAGACAACATTTCATGCACTGTTAAACATGTTAAAGCAAGTTGCAAGTGAAAATCTATGTCTCTGACTGAGTTTGCATTACTGTGATTTGACCTCTCTGCTGGCTGAGATAAGCTCATTTTCAACGTCCAATTCAGAATGTAATAAAACCAGATCCAGCCATAAAATGCATCATTCTTTTTTGTTTTAGACAACATTTCATGCACTGTTAAACATGTTAAAGCAAGTTGCAAGTGAAAATCTATGTCTCTGACTGAGTTTGCATTACTGTGATTTGACCTATCTGCTGGCTGAGATAAGCTCATTTTCAACGTCCAATTCAGAAAGTGATAAAAACAGATCCAGCCATAAAAAGCATCATTCTTTTTTGTTTTAGACAACATTTCATGCACTGTTAAACATGTTAAAGCAAGTTGCAAGTGAAAATCTATGTCTCTGACTGAGTTTGCATTACTGTGATTTGACCTCTCTGCTGGCTGAGATAAGCTCATTTTCAACGTCCAATTCAGAATGTAATAAAACCTGATCCAGCTATAAAATGCATCATTCTTTTTTGTTTTAGACAACATTTCATGCACTGTTAAACATGTTAAAGCAAGTTGCAAGTGAAAATCTATGTCTCTGACTGAGTTTGCATTACTGTGATTTGACCTCTCTGCTGGCTGAGATAAGCTCATTTTCAACGTCCAATTCAGAATGTAATAAAACCAGATCCAGCTATAAAATGCATCATTCTTTTTTGTTTTAGACAACATTTCATGCACTGTTAAACATGTTAAAGCAAGTTGCAAGTGAAAATCTATGTCTCTGACTGAGTTTGCATTACTGTGATTTGACCTCTCTGCTGGCTGAGATAAGCTCATTTTCAACGTCCAATTCAGAATGTAATAAAACCAGATCCAGCTATAAAATGCATCATTCTTTTTTGTTTTAGACAACATTTCATGCACTGTTAAACATGTTAAAGCAAGTTGCAAGTGAAAATCTATGTCTCTGACTGAGTTTGCATTACTGTGATTTGACCTCTCTGCTGGCTGAGATAAGCTCATTTTCAACGTCCAATTCAGAATGTAATAAAACCAGATCCAGCCATAAAATGCATCATTCTTTTTTGTTTTAGACAACATTTCATGCACTGTTAAACATGTTAAAGCAAGTTGCAAGTGAAAATCTATGTCTCTGACTGAGTATGCATTACTGTGATTTGACCTTTCTGCTGGCTGAGATAAGCTCATTTTCAACGTCCAATTCAGAATATAATAAAACCTGATCCAGCTATAAAATGCATCATTCTTTTTTGTTTTAGACAACATTTCATGCACTGTTAAACATGTTAAAGCAAGTTGCAAGTGAAAATCTATGTCTCTGACTGAGTTTGCATTACTGTGATTTGACCTCTCTGCTTGCTGAGATAAGCTAATTTTCAACGTCCAATTCAGAAAGTGATAAAAACAGATCCAGCCATAAAATGCATCATTCTTTTTTATTTTAGACAACATTTCATGCACTGTTAAACATGTTAAAGCAAGTTGCAAGTGAAAATCTATGTCTCTGACTGAGTTTGCATTACTGTGATTTGACCTCTCTGCCGGCTGAGATAAGCTCATTTTCAACGTCCAATTCAGAATGTAATAAAACCAGATCCAGCTATAAAATGCATCATTCTTTTTTGTTTTAGACAACATTTCATGCACTGTTAAACATGTTAAAGCAAGTTGCAAGTGAAAATCTATGTCTCTGACTGAGTTTGCATCACTGTGATTTGACCTCTCTGCTGGCTGAGATAAGCTCATTTTCAACGTCCAATTCAGAATGTAATAAAACCAGATCCAGCCATAAAATGCATCATTCTTTTTTGTTTTAGACAACATTTCATGCACTGTTAAACATGTTAAAGCAAGTTGCAAGTGAAAATCTATGTCTCTGACTGAGTATGCATTACTGTGATTTGACCTTTCTGCTGGCTGAGATAAGCTCATTTTCAACGTCCAATACAGAATATAATAAAACCTGTTCCAGCTATAAAATGCATCATTCTTTTTTGTTTTAGACAACATTTCATGCACTGTTAAACATGTTAAAGCAAGTTGCAAGTGAAAATCTATGTCTCTGACTGAGTTTGCATTACTGTGATTTGACCTCTCTGCTGGCTGAGATAAGCTATTTTCAACGTCCAATTCAGAAAGTGATAAAAACAGATCCAGCCATAAAAAGCATCATTCTTTTTTGTTTTAGACAACATTTCATGCACTGTTAAACATGTTAAAGCAAGTTGCAAGTGAAAATCTATGTCTCTGACTGAGTTTGCATTACTGTGATTTGACCTCTCTGCTGGCTGAGATAAGCTCATTTTCAACGTCCAATTCAGAATGTAATAAAACCAGATCCAGCTATAAAATGCATCATTCTTTTTTGTTTTAGACAACATTTCATGCACTGTTAAACATGTTAAAGCAAGTTGCAAGTGAAAATCTATGTCTCTGACTGAGTTTGCATTACTGTGATTTGACCTCTCTGCTGGCTGAGATAAGCTAATTTTCAACGTCCAAATCAGAATATAATAAAACCTGATCCAGCTATAAAATGCATCATTCTTTTTTGTTTTAGACAACATTTCATGCACTGTTAAACATGTTAAAGCAAGTTGCAAGTGAAAATCTATGTCTCTGACTGAGTTTGCATTACTGTGATTTGACCTCTCTGCTGGCTGAGATAAGCTAATTTTCAACGTCCAATTCAGAAAGTGGTAAAAACAGATCCAGCCATAAAATGCATCATTCTTTTTTGTTTTAGACAACATTTCATGCACTGTTAAACATGTTAAAGCAAGTTGCAAGTGAAAATCTATGTCTCTGACTGAGTTTGCATTACTGTGATTTGACCTCTCTGCTGGCTGAGATAAGCTCATTTTCAACGTCCAATTCAGAATGTAATAAAACCAGATCCAGCTATAAAATGCATCATTCTTTTTTGTTTTAGACAACATTTCATGCACTGTTAAACATGTTAAAGCAAGTTGCAAGTGAAAATCTATGTCTCTGACTGAGTTTGCATTACTGTGATTTGACCTCTCTGCTGGCTGAGATAAGCTAATTTTCAACGTCCAAATCAGAATATAATAAAACCTGATCCAGCTATAAAATGCATCATTCTTTTTTGTTTTAGACAACATTTCATGCACTGTTAAACATGTTAAAGCAAGTTGCAAGTGAAAATCTATGTCTCTGACTGAGTTTGCATTACTGTGATTTGACCTCTCTGCTGGCTGAGATAAGCTAATTTTCAACGTCCAATTCAGAAAGTGGTAAAAACAGATCCAGCCATAAAATGCATCATTCTTTTTTATTTTAGACAACATTTCATGCACTGTTAAACATGTTAAAGCAAGTTGCAAGTGAAAATCTATGTCTCTGACTGAGTTTGCATTACTGTGATTTGACCTCTCTGCTGGCTGAGATAAGCTCATTTTCAACGTCCAATTCAGAATGTAATAAAACCAGATCCAGCTATAAAATGCATCATTCTTTTTTGTTTTAGACAACATTTCATGCACTGTTAAACATGTTAAAGCAAGTTGCAAGTGAAAATCTATGTCTCTGACTGAGTTTGCATTACTGTCATTTGACCTCTCTTCTGGCTGAGATAAGCTCATTTTCAACGTCCAATTCAGAATGTAATAAAACCAGATCCAGCCATAAAATGCATCATTCTTTTTTGTTTTAGACAACATTTCATGCACTGTTAAACATGTTAAAGCAAGTTGCAAGTGAAAATCTATGTCTCTGACTGAGTATGCATTACTGTGATTTGACCTTTCTGCTGGCTGAGATAAGCTCATTTTCAACGTCCAATACAGAATATAATAAAACCTGTTCCAGCTATAAAATGCATCATTCTTTTTTGTTTTAGACAACATTTCATGCACTGTTAAATATGTTAAAGCAAGTTGCAAGTGAAAATCTATGTCTCTGACTAAGTTTGCATTACTGTGATTTGACCTCTCTGCTGGCTGAGATAAGCTCATTTTCAACGTCCAATTCAGAAAGTGATAAAAACAGATCCAGCCATAAAATGCATCATTCTTTTTTGTTTTAGACAACATTTCATGCACTGTTAAACATGTTAAAGCAAGTTGCAAGTGAAAATCTATGTCTCTGACTGAGTTTGCATTACTGTGATTTGACCTCTCTGCTGGCTGAGATAAGCTTATTTTCAACGTCCAATTCAGAATGTAATAAAACCAGATCCAGCCATAAAAATGCATCATTCTTTTTTGTTTTAGACAACATTTCATGCACTGTTAAACATGTTAAAGCAAGTTGCAAGTGAAAATCTATGTCTCTGACTGAGTTTGCATTACTGTGATTTGACCTCTCTGCTGGCTGAGATAAGCTCATTTTCAACGTCCAATTCAGAAAGTGATAAAAACAGATCCAGCCATAAAAAGCATCATTCTTTTTTGTTTTAGACAACATTTCATGCACTGTTAAACATGTTAAAGCAAGTTGCAAGTGAAAATCTATGTCTCTGACTGAGTTTGCATTACTGTGATTTGACCTCTCTGCTGGCTGAGATAAGCTCATTTTCAACGTCCAATTCAGAATGTAATAAGACCAGATCCAGCTATAAAATGCATCATTCTTTTTTGTTTTAGACAACATTTCATGCACTGTTAAACATGTTAAAGCAAGTTGCAAGTGAAAATCTATGTCTCTGACTGAGTATGCATTACTGTGATTTGACCTTTCTGCTGGCTGAGATAAGCTCATTTTCAACGTCCAATACAGAATATAATAAAACCTGTTCCAGCTATAAAATGCATCATTCTTTTTTGTTTTAGACAACATTTCATGCACTGTTAAACATGTTAAAGCAAGTTGCAAGAGAAAATCTATGTCTCTGACTGAGTTTGCATTACTGTGATTTGACCTCTCTGCTGGCTGAGATAAGCTAATTTTCAACGTCCAATTCAGAAAGTGATAAAAACAGATCCAGCCATAAAATGCATCATTCTTTTTTATTTTAGACAACATTTCATGCACTGTTAAACATGTTAAAGCAAGTTGCAAGTGAAAATCTATGTCTCTGACTGAGTTTGCATTACTGTGATTTGACCTCTCTGCTGGCTGAGATAAGCTCATTTTCAACGTCCAATTCAGAATGTAATAAAACCAGATCCAGCTATAAAATGCATCATTCTTTTTTTTTTTAGACAACATTTCATGCACTGTTAAATATGTTAAAGCAAGTTGCAAGTGAAAATCTATGTCTCTGACTAAGTTTGCATTACTGTGATTTGACCTCTCCGCTGGCTGAGATAAGCTCATTTTCAACGTCCAATTCAGAAAGTGATAAAAACAGATCCAGCCATAAAATGCATCATTCTTTTTTGTTTTAGACAACATTTCATGCACTGTTAAACATGTTAAAGCAAGTTGCAAGTGAAAATCTATGTCTCTGACTGAGTATGCATTACTGTGATTTGACCTCTCTGCTGGCTGAGATAAGCTCATTTTCAACGTCCAATTCAGAATGTAATAAAACCAGATCCAGCTATAAAATGCATCATTCTTTTTTGTTTTAGACAACATTTCATGCACTGTTAAACATGTTAAAGCAAGTTGCAAGTGAAAATCTATGTCTCTGACTGAGTTTGCATTACTGTGATTTGACCTCTCTGCTGGCTGAGATAAGCTCATTTTCAACGTCCAATTCAGAATGTAATAAAACCAGATCCAGCCATAAAATGCATCATTCTTTTTTGTTTTAGACAACATTTCATGCACTGTTAAACATGTTAAAGCAAGTTGCAAGTGAAAATCTATGTCTCTGACTGAGTTTGCATTACTGTGATTTGACCTCTCTGCTGGCTGAGATAAGCTCATTTTCAACGTCCAATTCAGAATGTAATAAAACCAGATCCAGCTATAAAATGCATCATTCTTTTTTGTTTTAGACAACATTTCATGCACTGTTAAACATGTTAAAGCAAGTTGCAAGTGAAAATCTATGTCTCTGACTGAGTTTGCATTACTGTGATTTGACCTCTCTGCTGGCTGAGATAAGCTCATTTTCAACGTCCAATTCAGAATGTAATAAAACCAGATCCAGCTATAAAATGCATCATTCTTTTTTTGTTTTAGACAACATTTCATGCACTGTTAAACATGTTAAAGCAAGTTGCAAGTGAAAATCTATGTCTCTGACTGAGTTTGCATTACTGTGATTTGACCTCTCTGCTGGCTGAGATAAGCTCATTTTCAACGTCCAATTCAGAATGTAATAAAACCAGATCCAGCTATAAAATGCATCATTCTTTTTTGTTTTAGACAACATTTCATGCACTGTTAAACATGTTAAAGCAAGTTGCAAGTGAAAATCTACGTCTCTGACTGAGTTTGCATTACTGTGATTTGACCTCTCTGCTGGCTGAGATAAGCTCATTTTCAACGTCCAATTCAGAATGTAATAAAACCAGATCCAGCTATAAAATGCATCATTCTTTTTTGTTTTAGACAACATTTCATGCACTGTTAAACATGTTAAAGCAAGTTGCAAGTGAAAATCTATGTCTCTGACTGAGTTTGCATTACTGTGATTTGACCTCTCTGCTGGCTGAGATAAGCTCATTTTCAACGTCCAATTCAGAATGTAATAAAACCAGATCCAGCTATAAAATGCATCATTCTTTTTTGTTTTAGACAACATTTCATGCACTGTTAAACATGTTAAAGCAAGTTGCAAGTGAAAATCTATGTCTCTGACTGAGTTTGCATTACTGTGATTTGACCTCTCTGCTGGCTGAGATAAGCTCATTTTCAACGTCCAATTCAGAATGTAATAAAACCAGATCCAGCCATAAAATGCATCATTCTTTTTTGTTTTAGACAACATTTCATTCACTGTTAAACATGTTAAAGCAAGTTGCAAGTAAAAATCTATGTCTCTGACTGAGTTTGCATTACTGTGATTTGACCTCTCTGCTGGCTGAGATAAGCTCATTTTCAACGTCCAATTCAGAATGTAATAAAACCAGATCCAGCTATAAAATGCATCATTCTTTTTTGTTTTAGACAACATTTCATGCACTGTTAAATATGTTAAAGCAAGTTGCAAGTGAAAATCTATGTCTCTGACTGAGTTTGCATTACTGTGATTTGACCTCTCTGCTGGCTGAGATAAGCTCATTTTCAACGTCCAATTCAGAATGTAATAAAACCAGATCCAGCCATAAAATGCATCATTCTTTTTTGTTTTAGACAACATTTCATTCACTGTTAAACATGTTAAAGCAAGTTGCAAGTAAAAATCTATGTCTCTGACTGAGTTTGCATTACTGTGATTTGACCTCTCTGCTGGCTGAGATAAGCTCATTTTCAACGTCCAATTCAGAATGTAATAAAACCAGATCCAGCTATAAAATGCATCATTCTTTTTTGTTTTAGACAACATTTCATGCACTGTTAAATATGTTAAAGCAAGTTGCAAGTGAAAATCTATGTCTCTGACTGAGTTTGCATTACTGTGATTTGACCTCTCTGCTGGCTGAGATAAGCTCATTTTCAACGTCCAATTCAGAATGTAATAAAACCAGATCCAGCCATAAAAATGCATCATTCTTTTTTGTTTTAGACAACATTTCATGCACTGTTAAACATGTTAAAGCAAGTTGCAAGTGAAAATCTATGTCTCTGACTGAGTTTGCATTACTGTGATTTGACCTATCTGCTGGCTGAGATAAGCTCATTTTCAACGTCCAATTCAGAAAGTGATAAAAACAGATCCAGCCATAAAAAGCATCATTCTTTTTTGTTTTAGACAACATTTCATGCACTGTTAAACATGTTAAAGCAAGTTGCAAGTGAAAATCTTTGTCTCTGACTGAGTTTGCATTACTGTGATTTGACCTCTCTGCTGGCTGAGATAAGCTCATTTTCAACGTCCAATTTAGAATGTAATAAAACCAGATCCAGCTATAAAATGCATCATTCTTTTTTGTTTTAGACAACATTTCATGCACTGTTAAACATGTTAAAGCAAGTTGCAAGTGAAAATCTATGTCTCTGACTGAGTTTGCATAACTGTGATTTGACCTCTCTGCTGGCTGAGAAAAGCTCATTTTCAACGTCCAATTCAGAATGTAATAAAACCAGATCCAGCCATAAAATGCATCATTCTTTTTTTGTTTTAGACAACATTTCATGCACTGTTAAACATGTTAAAGCAAGTTGCAAGTGAAAATCTATGTCTCTGACTGAGTATGCATTACTGTGATTTGACCTCTCTGCTGGCTGAGATAAGCTCATTTTCAACGTCCAATTCAGAATATAATAAAACCTGATCCAGCTATAAATTGCATCATTCTTTTTTGTTTTAGACAACATTTCATGCACTGTTAAACATGTTAAAGCAAGTTGCAAGTGAAAATCTATGTCTCTGACTGAGTTTGCATTACTGTAATTTGACCTCTCTGCTGGCTGAGATAAGCTCATTTTCAACGTCCAATTCAGAATGTAATAAAACCTGATCCAGCTATAAAATGCATCATTCTTTTTTGTTTTAGACAACATTTCATGCACTGTTAAACATGTTAAAGCAAGTTGCAAGTGAAAATCTATGTCTCTGACTGAGTTTGCATTACTGTGATTTGACCTCTCTGCTGGCTGAGATAAGCTCATTTTCAACGTACAATTCAGAATGTAATAAAACCAGATCCAGCTATAAAATGCATCATTCTTTTTTGTTTTAGACAACATTTCATGCACTGTTAAACATGTTAAAGCAAGTTGCAAGTGAAAATCTATGTCTCTGACTGAGTTTGCATTACTGTGATTTGACCTCTCTGCTGGCTGAGATAAGCTCATTTTCAACGTCCAATTCAGAATGTAATAAAACCAGATCCAGCTATAAAATGCATCATTCTTTTTTGTTTTAGACAACATTTCATGCACTGTTAAACATGTTAAAGCAAGTTGCAAGTGAAAATCTATGTCTTTGACTGAGTTTGCATTACTGTGATTTGACCTCTCTGCTGGCTGAGATAAGCTCATTTTCAACGTCCAATTCAGAATGTAATAAAACCAGATCCAGCCATAAAATGCATCATTCTTTTTTGTTTTAGACAACATTTCATGCACTGTTAAACATGTTAAAGCAAGTTGCAAGTGAAAATCTATGTCTCTGTCTGAGTATGCATTACTGTGATTTGACCTTTCTGCTGGCTGAGATAAGCTCATTTTCAACGTCCAATTCAGAATATAATAAAACCTGATCCAGCTATAAAATGCATCATTCTTTTTTGTTTTAGACAACATTTCATGCACTGTTAAACATGTTAAAGCAAGTTGCAAGTGAAAATCTATGTCTCTGACTGAGTTTGCATTACTGTGATTTGACCTCTCTGCTGGCTGAGATAAGCTAATTTTCAACGTCCAATTCAGAAAGTGATAAAAACAGATCCAGCCATAAAATGCATCATTCTTTTTTATTTTAGACAACATTTCATGCACTGTTAAACATGTTAAAGCAAGTTGCAAGTGAAAATCTATGTCTCTGACTGAGTTTGCATTACTGTGATTTGACCTCTCTGCTGGCTGAGATAAGCTCATTTTCAACGTCCAATTCAGAATGTAATAAAACCAGATCCAGCTATAAAATGCATCATTCTTTTTTGTTTTAGACAACATTTCATGCACTGTTAAACATGTTAAAGCAAGTTGCAAGTGAAAATCTATGTCTCTGACTGAGTTTGCATTACTGTGATTTGACCTCTCTGCTGGCTGAGATAAGCTCATTTTCAACGTCCAATTCAGAATGTAATAAAACCAGATCCAGCCATAAAATGCATCATTCTTTTTTGTTTTAGACAACATTTCATGCACTGTTAAACATGTTAAAGCAAGTTGCAAGTGAAAATCTATGTCTCTGACTGAGTTTGCATTACTGTGATTTGACCTATCTGCTGGCTGAGATAAGCTCATTTTCAACGTCCAATTCAGAAAGTGATAAAAACAGATCCAGCCATAAAAAGCATCATTCTTTTTTGTTTTAGACAACATTTCATGCACTGTTAAACATGTTAAAGCAAGTTGCAAGTGAAAATCTATGTCTCTGACTGAGTTTGCATTACTGTGATTTGACCTCTCTGCTGGCTGAGATAAGCTCATTTTCAACGTCCAATTCAGAATGTAATAAAACCTGATCCAGCTATAAAATGCATCATTCTTTTTTATTTTAGACAACATTTCATGCACTGTTAAACATGTTAAAGCAAGTTGCAAGTGAAAATCTATGTCTCTGACTGAGTTTGCATTACTGTGATTTGACCTCTCTGCTGGCTGAGATAAGCTCATTTTCAACGTCCAATTCAGAATGTAATAAAACCAGATCCAGCTATAAAATGCATCATTCTTTTTTGTTTTAGACAACATTTCATGCACTGTTAAACATGTTAAAGCAAGTTGCAAGTGAAAATCTATGTCTCTGACTGAGTTTGCATTACTGTGATTTGACCTCTCTGCTGGCTGAGATAAGCTCATTTTCAACGTCCAATTCAGAATGTAATAAAACCAGATCCAGCCATAAAATGCATCATTCTTTTTTGTTTTAGACAACATTTCATGCACTGTTAAACATGTTAAAGCAAGTTGCAAGTGAAAATCTATGTCTCTGACTGAGTTTGCATTACTGTGATTTGACCTATCTGCTGGCTGAGATAAGCTCATTTTCAACGTCCAATTCAGAAAGTGATAAAAACAGATCCAGCCATAAAAAGCATCATTCTTTTTTGTTTTAGACAACATTTCATGCACTGTTAAACATGTTAAAGCAAGTTGCAAGTGAAAATCTATGTCTCTGACTGAGTTTGCATTACTGTGATTTGACCTCTCTGCTGGCTGAGATAAGCTCATTTTCAACGTCCAATTCAGAATGTAATAAAACCTGATCCAGCTATAAAATGCATCATTCTTTTTTTGTTTTAGACAACATTTCATGCACTGTTAAACATGTTAAAGCAAGTTGCAAGTGAAAATCTATGTCTCTGACTGAGTTTGCATTACTGTGATTTGACCTCTCTGCTGGCTGAGATAAGCTCATTTTCAACGTCCAATTCAGAATGTAATAAAACCAGATCCAGCTATAAAATGCATCATTCTTTTTTGTTTTAGACAACATTTCATGCACTGTTAAACATGTTAAAGCAAGTTGCAAGTGAAAATCTATGTCTCTGACTGAGTTTGCATTACTGTGATTTGACCTCTCTGCTGGCTGAGATAAGCTCATTTTCAACGTCCAATTCAGAATGTAATAAAACCAGATCCAGCTATAAAATGCATCATTCTTTTTTGTTTTAGACAACATTTCATGCACTGTTAAACATGTTAAAGCAAGTTGCAAGTGAAAATCTATGTCTCTGACTGAGTTTGCATTACTGTGATTTGACCTCTCTGCTGGCTGAGATAAGCTCATTTTCAACGTCCAATTCAGAATGTAATAAAACCAGATCCAGCCATAAAATGCATCATTCTTTTTTGTTTTAGACAACATTTCATGCACTGTTAAACATGTTAAAGCAAGTTGCAAGTGAAAATCTATGTCTCTGACTGAGTATGCATTACTGTGATTTGACCTTTCTGCTGGCTGAGATAAGCTCATTTTCAACGTCCAATTCAGAATATAATAAAACCTGATCCAGCTATAAAATGCATCATTCTTTTTTGTTTTAGACAACATTTCATGCACTGTTAAACATGTTAAAGCAAGTTGCAAGTGAAAATCTATGTCTCTGACTGAGTTTGCATTACTGTGATTTGACCTCTCTGCTTGCTGAGATAAGCTAATTTTCAACGTCCAATTCAGAAAGTGATAAAAACAGATCCAGCCATAAAATGCATCATTCTTTTTTATTTTAGACAACATTTCAT
Source organism: Danio rerio (assembly GCF_052040795.2). Lineage (NCBI taxonomy): Eukaryota > Metazoa > Chordata > Actinopteri > Cypriniformes > Danionidae > Danio > Danio rerio. The sequence goes on from NC_141031.1 coordinate 16,004,592, forward strand.
GCACTGTTAAACATGTTAAAGCAAGTTGCAAGTGAAAATCTATGTCTCTGACTGAGTTTGCATTACTGTGATTTGACCTCTCTGCCGGCTGAGATAAGCTCATTTTCAACGTCCAATTCAGAATGTAATAAAACCAGATCCAGCTATAAAATGCATCATTCTTTTTTGTTTTAGACAACATTTCATGCACTGTTAAACATGTTAAAGCAAGTTGCAAGTGAAAATCTATGTCTCTGACTGAGTTTGCATCACTGTGATTTGACCTCTCTGCTGGCTGAGATAAGCTCATTTTCAACGTCCAATTCAGAATGTAATAAAACCAGATCCAGCCATAAAATGCATCATTCTTTTTTGTTTTAGACAACATTTCATGCACTGTTAAACATGTTAAAGCAAGTTGCAAGTGAAAATCTATGTCTCTGACTGAGTATGCATTACTGTGATTTGACCTTTCTGCTGGCTGAGATAAGCTCATTTTCAACGTCCAATACAGAATATAATAAAACCTGTTCCAGCTATAAAATGCATCATTCTTTTTTGTTTTAGACAACATTTCATGCACTGTTAAACATGTTAAAGCAAGTTGCAAGTGAAAATCTATGTCTCTGACTGAGTTTGCATTACTGTGATTTGACCTCTCTGCTGGCTGAGATAAGCTATTTTCAACGTCCAATTCAGAAAGTGATAAAAACAGATCCAGCCATAAAAAGCATCATTCTTTTTTGTTTTAGACAACATTTCATGCACTGTTAAACATGTTAAAGCAAGTTGCAAGTGAAAATCTATGTCTCTGACTGAGTTTGCATTACTGTGATTTGACCTCTCTGCTGGCTGAGATAAGCTCATTTTCAACGTCCAATTCAGAATGTAATAAAACCAGATCCAGCTATAAAATGCATCATTCTTTTTTGTTTTAGACAACATTTCATGCACTGTTAAACATGTTAAAGCAAGTTGCAAGTGAAAATCTATGTCTCTGACTGAGTTTGCATTACTGTGATTTGACCTCTCTGCTGGCTGAGATAAGCTAATTTTCAACGTCCAAATCAGAATATAATAAAACCTGATCCAGCTATAAAATGCATCATTCTTTTTTGTTTTAGACAACATTTCATGCACTGTTAAACATGTTAAAGCAAGTTGCAAGTGAAAATCTATGTCTCTGACTGAGTTTGCATTACTGTGATTTGACCTCTCTGCTGGCTGAGATAAGCTAATTTTCAACGTCCAATTCAGAAAGTGATAAAAACAGATCCAGCCATAAAATGCATCATTCTTTTTTATTTTAGACAACATTTCATGCACTGTTAAACATGTTAAAGCAAGTTGCAAGTGAAAATCTATGTCTCTGACTGAGTTTGCATTACTGTGATTTGACCTCTCTGCTGGCTGAGATAAGCTCATTTTCAACGTCCAATTCAGAATGTAATAAAACCAGATCCAGCTATAAAATGCATCATTCTTTTTTGTTTTAGACAACATTTCATGCACTGTTAAACATGTTAAAGCAAGTTGCAAGTGAAAATCTATGTCTCTGACTGAGTTTGCATTACTGTGATTTGACCTCTCTTCTGGCTGAGATAAGCTCATTTTCAACGTCCAATTCAGAATGTAATAAAACCAGATCCAGCCATAAAATGCATCATTCTTTTTTGTTTTAGACAACATTTCATGCACTGTTAAACATGTTAAAGCAAGTTGCAAGTGAAAATCTATGTCTCTGACTGAGTATGCATTACTGTGATTTGACCTTTCTGCTGGCTGAGATAAGCTCATTTTCAACGTCCAATACAGAATATAATAAAACCTGTTCCAGCTATAAAATGCATCATTCTTTTTTGTTTTAGACAACATTTCATGCACTGTTAAATATGTTAAAGCAAGTTGCAAGTGAAAATCTATGTCTCTGACTAAGTTTGCATTACTGTGATTTGACCTCTCTGCTGGCTGAGATAAGCTCATTTTCAACGTCCAATTCAGAAAGTGATAAAAACAGATCCAGCCATAAAATGCATCATTCTTTTTTGTTTTAGACAACATTTCATGCACTGTTAAACATGTTAAAGCAAGTTGCAAGTGAAAATCTATGTCTCTGACTGAGTTTGCATTACTGTGATTTGACCTCTCTGCTGGCTGAGATAAGCTTATTTTCAACGTCCAATTCAGAATGTAATAAAACCAGATCCAGCCATAAAAATGCATCATTCTTTTTTGTTTTAGACAACATTTCATGCACTGTTAAACATGTTAAAGCAAGTTGCAAGTGAAAATCTATGTCTCTGACTGAGTTTGCATTACTGTGATTTGACCTCTCTGCTGGCTGAGATAAGCTCATTTTCAACGTCCAATTCAGAAAGTGATAAAAACAGATCCAGCCATAAAAAGCATCATTCTTTTTTGTTTTAGACAACATTTCATGCACTGTTAAACATGTTAAAGCAAGTTGCAAGTGAAAATCTATGTCTCTGACTGAGTTTGCATTACTGTGATTTGACCTCTCTGCTGGCTGAGATAAGCTCATTTTCAACGTCCAATTCAGAATGTAATAAGACCAGATCCAGCTATAAAATGCATCATTCTTTTTTGTTTTAGACAACATTTCATGCACTGTTAAACATGTTAAAGCAAGTTGCAAGTGAAAATCTATGTCTCTGACTGAGTATGCATTACTGTGATTTGACCTTTCTGCTGGCTGAGATAAGCTCATTTTCAACGTCCAATACAGAATATAATAAAACCTGTTCCAGCTATAAAATGCATCATTCTTTTTTGTTTTAGACAACATTTCATGCACTGTTAAACATGTTAAAGCAAGTTGCAAGTGAAAATCTATGTCTCTGACTGAGTTTGCATTACTGTGATTTGACCTCTCTGCTGGCTGAGATAAGCTAATTTTCAACGTCCAATTCAGAAAGTGATAAAAACAGATCCAGCCATAAAATGCATCATTCTTTTTTATTTTAGACAACATTTCATGCACTGTTAAACATGTTAAAGCAAGTTGCAAGTGAAAATCTATGTCTCTGACTGAGTTTGCATTACTGTGATTTGACCTCTCTGCTGGCTGAGATAAGCTCATTTTCAACGTCCAATTCAGAATGTAATAAAACCAGATCCAGCTATAAAATGCATCATTCTTTTTTGTTTTAGACAACATTTCATGCACTGTTAAACATGTTAAAGCAAGTTGCAAGTGAAAATCTATGTCTCTGACTGAGTTTGCATTACTGTGATTTGACCTCTCTGCTGGCTGAGATAAGCTCATTTTCAACGTCCAATTCAGAATGTAATAAAACCAGATCCAGCCATAAAAATGCATCATTCTTTTTTGTTTTAGACAACATTTCATGCACTGTTAAACATGTTAAAGCAAGTTGCAAGTGAAAATCTATGTCTCTGACTGAGTTTGCATTACTGTGATTTGACCTATCTGCTGGCTGAGATAAGCTCATTTTCAACGTCCAATTCAGAAAGTGATAAAAACAGATCCAGCCATAAAAAGCATCATTCTTTTTTGTTTTAGACAACATTTCATGCACTGTTAAACATGTTAAAGCAAGTTGCAAGTGAAAATCTATGTCTCTGACTGAGTTTGCATTACTGTGATTTGACCTCTCTGCTGGCTGAGATAAGCTCATTTTCAACGTCCAATTCAGAATGTAATAAAACCAGATCCAGCTATAAAATGCATCATTCTTTTTTGTTTTAGACAACATTTCATGCACTGTTAAACATGTTAAAGCAAGTTGCAAGTGAAAATCTATGTCTCTGACTGAGTTTGCATTACTGTGATTTGACCTCTCTGCTGGCTGAGATAAGCTAATTTTCAACGTCCAATTCAGAAAGTGATAAAAACAGATCCAGCCATAAAATGCATCATTCTTTTTTATTTTAGACAACATTTCATGCACTGTTAAACATGTTAAAGCAAGTTGCAAGTGAAAATCTATGTCTCTGACTGAGTTTGCATTACTGTGATTTGACCTCTCTGCTGGCTGAGATAAGCTCATTTTCAACGTCCAATTCAGAATGTAATAAAACCAGATCCAGCTATAAAATGCATCATTCTTTTTTGTTTTAGACAACATTTCATGCACTGTTAAACATGTTAAAGCAAGTTGCAAGTGAAAATCTATGTCTCTGACTGAGTTTGCATTACTGTGATTTGACCTCTCTGCTGGCTGAGATAAGCTCATTTTCAACGTCCAATTCAGAATGTAATAAAACCAGATCCAGCCATAAAATGCATCATTCTTTTTTGTTTTAGACAACATTTCATGCACTGTTAAACATGTTAAAGCAAGTTGCAAGTGAAAATCTATGTCTCTGACTGAGTTTGCATTACTGTGATTTGACCTCTCTGCTGGCTGAGATAAGCTAATTTTCAACGTCCAATTCAGAAAGTGATAAAAACAGATCCAGCCATAAAATGCATCATTCTTTTTTATTTTAGACAACATTTCATGCACTGTTAAACATGTTAAAGCAAGTTGCAAGTGAAAATCTATGTCTCTGACTGAGTTTGCATTACTGTGATTTGACCTCTCTGCTGGCTGAGATAAGCTCATTTTCAACGTCCAATTCAGAATGTAATAAAACCAGATCCAGCTATAAAATGCATCATTCTTTTTTGTTTTAGACAACATTTCATGCACTGTTAAACATGTTAAAGCAAGTTGCAAGTGAAAATCTATGTCTCTGACTGAGTTTGCATTACTGTGATTTGACCTCTCTGCTGGCTGAGATAAGCTAATTTTCAACGTCCAATTCAGAATGTAATAAAACCAGATCCAGCCATAAAATGCATCATTCTTTTTTGTTTTAGACAACATTTCATGCACTGTTAAACATGTTAAAGCAAGTTGCAAGTGAAAATCTATGTCTCTGACTGAGTTTGCATTACTGTGATTTGACCTATCTGCTGGCTGAGATAAGCTCATTTTCAACGTCCAATTCAGAAAGTGATAAAAACAGATCCAGCCATAAAAAGCATCATTCTTTTTTGTTTTAGACAACATTTCATGCACTGTTAAACATGTTAAAGCAAGTTGCAAGTGAAAATCTATGTCTCTGACTGAGTTTGCATTACTGTGATTTGACCTCTCTGCTGGCTGAGATAAGCTCATTTTCAACGTCCAATTCAGAATGTAATAAAACCAGATCCAGCTATAAAATGCATCATTCTTTTTTGTTTTAGACAACATTTCATGCACTGTTAAACATGTTAAAGCAAGTTGCAAGTGAAAATCTATGTCTCTGACTGAGTTTGCATTACTGTGATTTGACCTCTCTGCTGGCTGAGATAAGCTAATTTTCAACGTCCAATTCAGAAAGTGATAAAAACAGATCCAGCCATAAAATGCATCATTCTTTTTTATTTTAGACAACATTTCATGCACTGTTAAACATGTTAAAGCAAGTTGCAAGTGAAAATCTATGTCTCTGACTGAGTTTGCATTACTGTGATTTGACCTCTCTGCTGGCTGAGATAAGCTCATTTTCAACGTCCAATTCAGAATGTAATAAAACCAGATCCAGCTATAAAATGCATCATTCTTTTTTGTTTTAGACAACATTTCATGCACTGTTAAACATGTTAAAGCAAGTTGCAAGTGAAAATCTACGTCTCTGACTGAGTTTGCATTACTGTGATTTGACCTCTCTGCTGGCTGAGATAAGCTCATTTTCAACGTCCAATTCAGAATGTAATAAAACCAGATCCAGCTATAAAATGCATCATTCTTTTTTGTTTTAGACAACATTTCATGCACTGTTAAACATGTTAAAGCAAGTTGCAAGTGAAAATCTATGTCTCTGACTGAGTTTGCATTACTGTGATTTGACCTCTCTGCTGGCTGAGATAAGCTCATTTTCAACGTCCAATTCAGAATGTAATAAAACCAGATCCAGCTATAAAATGTGTAACCCAGGTTACTGTAGTCCTTATCAAGCCCTTTAACCGAATAAATAAATAAGAACAATAAATGGAGTACATGTAAAATTATTTTATTTGTATTTTGTAATAGTCACAATGTTATCAATAAGAAAAAAAGAAACATTATATAATCGTAGAATGCAGATAAAATTAAATGCATCTATTTAACTGCGAGTGAAAAAAATACTAGCTCCGCCTCCCGGAATGACGTCATAAGCGCGTTGAGTTGAGAGAGAGGCAGAGTCACAGCGTGAGAGAGGAGTGAAACGAGAGAAACGTGAACAGCTGGAGCGAGCTCGCGGCCCGCGTCGTGTATAGCTGTAAAATTTGAGAAATTAGAAGTAAAACAAGCATTTGAAACTTGATTTAGTTGTTGTAATATACTATTGTCCGTACTCAAACCCCCAATCGCGTTTGGACCAAGGACAGGAATCGTCTGAAGCACAGATCTGATTACGCTGTATTTTTTTTTGGTTCATAAGTGATTTTTTCTTCAACTATAACTACTATATTTCTTGGTGAGTGAATTTTATTTTATTGTATTTCACTAAAAGTGATTGTTATAAGTCATTTATGGTGTAAATGGTTCATAAATATAGTCTGAATGTATGTTAAATGGTTAAAATGCACATTAATGTGAATCTAAGTGTGGATTAAGAGCAAATCTGCTGTTTAAATGTTTTTGGGAAGTGTATTAGTGTTACAAACGGACATCTGCAGTTGTCCATGTGCTCTTTTAGCATGTGCAAATGGCTCACATGTGTTTTGCTAACCGTGTGCTTAAACTAGCATGCTAACAGAATGTGAGTGCATCTATTAAGATGTTTTTTCAGTTTAATAGCTATATACAAATACGAAATTGCAATTGTAGTGAAGATAATGTGGTTTAATATGAGAGTTGATACTTTATTGTACATTTATCCTATTTTATTTAAATTGGTTAAGTTTATGTGATAACTGATTGTATGCACTGATTTATATTCATTGTTGAAAGGTGAATGGAAATTAATGGTGCCTTTCCACCTTGTCTTTTCAAGGTTGGGTTTTTTTTTGTGTGTTCTTTTCCTCTGTTTTGCTGTTCCATCTTCTCTGTTCGTGATCCTGACACCTGACATTTGGAGTGTGGAGTTCTAGAAGTCCAAAGTATTCTTGTTTCTGCCATCTTGGAGGACATTCGCTGTTGGTGGAAACTGGCGAGCCGCCCGGTTTTATGGAACCAATATTTCGTGTTGCCCAATTCATCTGATTGGTAGGAAATTTGAGTTTATATTTTCCATCGTCTATCGGACACAGGAACGACTGGAAGCCAGAGTCATATTTAGTTCTATTTTTCTGGAACTGAGCTACTAATCAGTGTTAAAACAAAACACTGCAACGGGTGCATTATAAACATTTGAGTTTATTGAACTGAACTTGAACATTTCGCAACCAAACAGTTGATCAATCATATTTGTTTGATGGACTAGTGAATCATTTTGCCGAATCACTTTGGTATCTGACAAGAAATTATTTTCTGGGTTCAATTTTCTAGCCGTTTTTTTTCCTAATTGAAGTGTTTCAATTATTACTATGGTCTTACTTACCTGAGGAGTGCTGAAGTTGTTTATATTTACCTTTTACATTTTGTTTTTGTGAAGAAAACACTTGACATAGTGTGAAAAGCCTTTATTTTATTTTATTACTTTATATTTGGGGAAATATACATTTCAAAGTCCAAATTTGAGAATAATTAGTTTGTTATTTTATTTAATTTATTTCATTTCTCACTAATATTTACAATATAAATCATATATATTTTGATACAAAAATTCCTGTCTTGTGTCATCATTTCCCTTGTCTTGCTGCAAAGTTGGCTCCAGAGCGAACTTAACTTCTGATAACTTGGTCCAAAGTTGATAGTATAATATTGTAATCTCCTTGGTTTCTATATCGTGCGGGTTACAGTAAAGTTGGCGAGCCAGCCAGGAGTCTAATTATTGCAGCAAGGGTGTCAAACGACAAGAAAAAGGGAATTGTATCAGTAGCAAACCGTTTTAAAAATTTGAGCTGTCATAATGGATGTCGTAAGACGAGAAAATATAACTGTAGCGAACTCTCTCATAGTAAGCGGTCTAACGTTAACCGAGTTAGATAATGAGCTGGAAGCATATTTGCTGAGATACGGCTCTATCCGTCGCAATGTGATAATTGATGACCCAGCATCAGACTTTCACAAGCTGCTGATTGTGGAGTTTAATGAAAACTCTGCGTTTCAAACTTTGCATCCCCATTTGCCCCTGACTTTGGGAAGTCTTTCTGATCCAAGCATTACCTTTCGGGTACGCGCTTTAGCCGCTGTGTGTGACCCACCTGTCGTTAGCACTGCCACTGAAGGGTACCTTGAGCAATTGAAGGCCATAGCCAAAGAGAGTGGAAGGCCTTTCCAAACCGTGTTGCAGGAGGAGTTAGAGAAACTTAAAGAAACTCATTCAGTAGACCAAACTCTAGCAGAATCTCAAAAGATAGAGGTTGCTGACACACAGTCTAGAGATAACACTCTGATTTCTGAGTCACCTAATGTAGCAGAGATAGACCCCCAAGATTCCGAATCCAAAAACCCAACCAAGAATAGAATCATTTATGTGTCCCCGCCTTCACCCGAAACTACCGCTGATGATAACTTTACAACAGTTTTTCCTTCCTCTTCGACAAACATAATGGGCGATCCCCAGGTTCAAAGAATGGTAGTTGAGCATGTAGTAAAAACGAGTGATGCCATGATGTCTCAGCAGACATCCATTCGTCTTAGGGTCTTTTCAGGGAAGAGTCCCCGCCCCCCTAACGAACCTGATTATGACACCTGGCGTGCCAGTGTTGACTATTTACTTAATGACCCATCTATTTCAGACCTGCATAGAACACGTAAAATCCTGGACAGTCTCTTACCTCCAGCTGCAGATGTAGTTAAACATGTGCGTCCCCCAGCCCTTCCTGCTGTCTATCTTGAGTTGCTGGAGTCCGTTTATGGTTCTGTTGAAGATGGAGACGAACTGTTAGCAAAACTAATGGGTACTTTTCAGAATCAAAATGAAAAATCATCCGACTATCTCCATCGCCTTCAAGTCCTGTTAAGCGCAGTAATCAGGCGAGGTGGTATAAAAGAGAGTGAACGTGACCGTTATCTTTTAAAACAGTTCTGTAGAGGGTGCTGGGATAGCCGCCTCATTGTTGATCTTCAGCTTGAGAAAAAAGAGGGCCAGTTACTTACCTTCGCTGAATTAACCATACTAATTCGAACTCAGGAAGACAAAAATGCTTCTAAGGAGGAGCGTATGAGGAAACACTTTGGGATGACAAAGCCAGTAAATGTTTACCCAAAGACACGAGCTATCTCAAACCAAGTGTCAGCTTGTGCATGCGACGTGTCTAGCCCTTATAGTTCCGAAGCAGGATCTTTAAAGAAACAAGTCGCAGAAATTCAAGCTCAAGTCGCCACTTTAAAACAGTCTCCTGATAAAAAGAGTATTAAAGGTCAATCAGAAAGGGCTGAGTTAGTTGCTTTAAAGAGGACTGTTGAAGACCTTTGCGTTCAGGTGGCTGCTGTAAAAGCATCTGTTGCTGAGGGACTAAAAGGGAACAATCCAGCGCAATCAGAAATTGCCAGATTGCAGCGACAGGTAGCAGAGCTACAAGCACAAGGTATTGTACAAAAAGCATATCAAGCTCCTTATATGCAGAGATCCCCTGGAACCGAAATGGACAGAGCTCTCAAGAAAGAGCCTTTAAGAACTAACAGACCTAGGCCAGGGTACTGTTTTCGATGCGGAGATGATGGGCATTTGGCAGTCAACTGTGAAAACCCTGCAAATCCTCCAAAAGTTGAGGAAAAGCGGCTCAAGCTGAGAGAGCAGCAGCATCAGTGGGATATGCTACATGGAAGACCCGCCCAGTTTTTAAACTAGGTGAGGTCTCTATAGCGGGGCATATGGAGGCCAAACTTTATAATAGCCGCCCTGGATGTTATAAACAGATACCCGAGCTCAGTCAAACCACTGTGTCTTTCAAACATTTACCCAAAGGTCTGGTAGGAACCAAATGTACAGCCCAAGTCACCATTGGGGGGATGGAGGTAAACTGCCTTTTAGACACGGGGTCGCAGGTCACCACAATACCCCATTCGTTTTACAAAGCACATTTATCTGATTTCCCTTTGGAGCCCTTGAAAAATCTACTGGAGGTAGAAGGAGCTAATGGACAGGCTGTGCCATATTTAGGGTACATCGAACTTACCTTGAAATTCCCCAAAGAATTCATCGGGGCAGAGGTTGAGGTTCCTACATTGGCTTTAGTTGTTCCAGATTTAACCAGTTTTTCCCAAATTTTAGTTGGAACAAACTCGTTAGATGTGCTTTATGGTAAATGTGCTCAAGATTGTGCAGCTGATGTCAAGTCTAGTTTTCCTGGCTATCAAGCTGTGCTTAAAGTGTTGGAAGCTAGATGGAGGCAGGCCAGCAGTGAAACCCTTGGTTATGTAAAATTCAAGGGAAACTCCCCTGAGATAGTACCTGCAGGAGGAATGGTGGTGTTAGAGGGTCAAGCCCATTTTCATGGTCCCCACACAGAAAAACTGGTAACACTCGAACCACCCTCCATTCCTTTGCCCAATGGTCTTCTTATTGCTAGTTGCTTGCACACATTACCAAATAAACGTCTTTCCAAGCTGTCAGTTCTGTTAAGAAATACCACGCAAACTGACATAGCAGTTCCTCCTAAAGTCATGTTAGCCGAGATTCATGCTATTCAAAGTGTCCTGAACCAGCATCATCAGAGTTCAGATGCTAAAGCTGAAGAGTCAATACCCACCTGTGCCAACTTAACATTTGACTTTGGCGACTCTCTGCCCACGACCTGGAAAGAAAGGATAACAAAACTGTTAAACTCTATGCCGGAAGTTTTCTCCCTGCATGATTTGGATTTTGGTCACACAAAGAAGGTCAAGCACCAAATAAAGTTAAACGACGAGACACCATTCAAACAAAGGGCCAGGCCCATACATCCCCAAGACATAGACGCTGTGAGGAGGCACCTCCAAGAGTTGCTAGTTACTGGTGTTATCCGTGAGTCTGATTCTCCATTTGCTTCACCCATAGTTGTTGTCCGGAAAAAGGATGGCTCAGTGCGGCTATGTGTTGACTTCCGGAAGCTAAATGCACAGACAATAAAAGACGCCTATGCGTTACCAAATTTAGAGGAGGCTTTCTCCACACTGACGGGCTCAAAATGGTTTTCTGTGCTCGATCTGAAGTCTGGGTTTTATCAGATAGAGATGGAGGAAGTTGATAAGGCCAAGACTGCATTTGTCTGTCCACTTGGCTTCTGGGAGTTCAACCGTATGCCGCAGGGAATTACAAATGCCCCTAGCACCTTTCAAAGGATTATGGAACGGTGCATGGGAGATCTAAATCGGAAGCAAGTCCTTGTCTTTATTGATGACCTCATTGTTTTTTCTGATACTTTAGAGGAACATGAGTCCCGGTTGTTGCAAGTCCTAAACCGACTTAAGGAGTATGGATTGAAATTGTCACCTGAGAAGTGCCGGTTCTTCCAAACTTCAGTGAAGTACCTTGGCCACATTGTTTCTCACAATGGGGTGGAAACAGACCCTGCAAAGGTAGAAGCTTTAAAGACCTGGCCAAGGCCAAGAAACCTAAAAGAGCTGAGGTCCTTTTTAGGCTTCGCTGGATATTACAGGAGGTTTGTGCGTGACTTTTCAAAGATAGTTAAACCGTTAACTGACCTTACTGCAGGATATCCTCCTCTTAGAAAGAGTTGTAACACAAAGCAGAAAGACTGTGAATATTTCAACCCCAAAGCGGAATTTGACACTCGATGGACTACAGACTGTCAGGATGCATTTGACTCCATAATCGACAATCTCACATCTGCACCTATATTGGGCTTTGCAAACCCCAAACATCCCTATGTGCTACACACCGATGCAAGTACCACCGGGCTCGGTGCAGCTTTGTACCAAGAACAAGAGGGGCAGCTGCGAGTCATAGCTTATGCTAGTAGAGGGTTGACTAAAGGTGAGAGCAGGTACCCTGCACATAAACTTGAATTTTTAGCGCTAAAATGGGCTGTAACTTCCAAGTTTAATGACTACCTTTACGGTGCAGAATTTACTGTTGTGACAGATAGCAACCCTCTAACATATATATTAACTTCGGCAAAACTTGACGCTACCAGTTACCGCTGGTTGTCCAGTCTATCGACTTATAATTTTAAGCTGCAGTACAGGGCAGGGAGTCAAAACCAAGATGCAGATGGTCTCTCTCGAAGGCCACATGGTGAGCTGGTGGATGACCTAACCTCACTAAAAGAGAGGGAAAGGATTAGGCAATTCACTTTGCACCATATTATGGAGTCAGAAGATGAGTCACCTGTTGTGATGGCAGAAGTAGTGAAAGCGATCTGCGAAAAGCATCAAGTAGTTGGGTCACCCCAAGGACTCCATTGTATCCCTTCGGTTACTTTGGTTGAGTCTCTTACCCACTGTGTGGATGTCCTTCCATACGAGTTCCAGCATGAGGATGAACATGGTCTCCCAAGTCTCCCTCATCTCTCACAAGCTGCTTTGGCAGAGTTGCAGAGAAAGGATCCAGAGTTGAAAATTGTCATTGAAAGAGTGGAAAGTGGGGTTAAGCCTTGTAAGTTAAGGGAACTATCTTCTGCTGTGAGCTTATGGTTAAAGGAATGGAAGCGTCTTGAGTTGAGGAGTAATGTTCTGTACAGAAAAAGGCAGGAACACGGAGCTTCATCATACCAGTTGGCTTTACCTACCTCACTTAGAAACACCGTATTACAGAGTCTCCATGATGACATGGGTCATCTTGGTATTGAACGAACACTGGATCTTGTGAGGACAAGATTCTTTTGGCCGAAAATGTCTCATGCAGTGGTACAGAAGGTAAAAACCTGTGAACGCTGTGTTCGGCGGAAAACACCTCCTGAAAAAGCAGCTCCTTTGGTTAATATTCAAACAAGTAGGCCCCTTGAGTTGGTGTGCATTGATTTCCTATCCTTAGAGCCGGACCAAAGCAACACTAAGAACATTCTGGTCATCACTGACCATTTTACAAAGTATGCTATGGCCATACCTACTCGAAACCAAACTGCCCAAACAGTTGCAAAAAGTCTTTGGGACCACTTCTTAATACACTATGGGTTTCCCGAGAAGCTGCATAGTGACCAAGGAGCCGACTTTGAGTCACGTACTGTCAAGGAGCTGTGTAAGGTTGCAGGAATACACAAGGTCAGAACAACCCCATACCACCCTAGGGGGAATCCAGTGGAACGATTTAATCGTACACTGCTCCAAATGCTTGGAACACTGGAAAATGAGAGGAAATCTAGGTGGAAGGAGTATGTAAAACCCCTAGTGCATGCCTATAATTGCACCAGGCATGACACAACTGGATATACTCCCTACGAGCTCATGTTTGGGCGACAACCTCGTCTTCCTGTTGACTTGGCATTCGGGTTGCCAGTGGACACTCCCAACAAGTCTCACTCACAGTATGTGGAAAACTTGAAGAATCGTTTACGTGAAAGTTACGAGATGGCTACCAAAAATGCTGAAAAGATTGCAGAACGTAACAAGCAAAGGTTTGACAAGCATGTAGTTGCCTTAACTCTGGAAGAAGGTGACCGAGTTCTCGTGAGGAATGTGCGTTTGCGAGGCAAACATAAATTAGCTGACAAATGGGAGCAAAATGTTCATGTTGTTGTCAAGAAAGCACATAACCTACCGGTGTATACTGTCAAACCAGAAGGAAAGGATGGTCCGTTACGAACTTTACACCGTGACCTCTTGTTACCCTGTGGATTTTTGCAATCAAATAAGCTTGTAGAACCTCCAAAACAGAAACCAGCCAGGAAGCCTCTAACCAGATTTTCCCTCAACAATGAGATGCAGGAATCAGACTTAATTTCCGAAAACTCAGAATCTGAGGAGGAACACATCGTCAGTAATGTGCCAGAAGGAACATTAAGTTTTGAAACTCAAATTATTGTTGGTCCTGAGTACATACCAGTTGGGGAGTCTGGTGTTAGCTTAACAGTCCTCGATCCTGCTGTGGAAGACGTGTCTGTTCCGGAATCTGTAGTAAGTAATCCAGAAGAACCTGCAAAGAAACACTTACCTGGTGTGGAACCTGTGGAAAAAGAAACAAATGAGTTAATTGAAGTAGAAAAAAATTCCAATGCACTTGAGTCAAGTGACACTGTGCCAATTGTCCTGACTGAGAAAAACTCAGAGTCAGAGCAATCCTCAGAGCTTTGGAGTGAGTCCCCTGATCAAACAGCCAAGAATGTGCTAGATAGTTTTGAGTGGGAAACTGAACAAAATCTGATACCCAGCAATGTGGGACATACTGAAATTTTGCAGAATGAGCAACCCACTTGTAATGAACCAGATGATATTTTACTCAGACGATCACAGAGGGAGCGACGGCCTCCCAAGAAGTTTGAATATCCCCAGTTAGGGAATCCACTTACCTTAGTTATACAGTCTTTGTTACAAGGCCTTGATACAGCTCTCTGTTCTTCTTTAGAGAAGTCAGTTGTTGCTCCAGTGCGTCATCTGTGAATACTGTTTGCTGTGCAATGCAAAGGGACTTGCATGTATTCGAGAGGGGAGGGTGTAACCCAGGTTACTGTAGTCCTTATCAAGCCCTTTAACCGAATAAATAAATAAGAACAATAAATGGAGTACATGTAAAATTATTTTATTTGTATTTTGTAATAGTCACAATGTTATCAATAAGAAAAAAAGAAACATTATATAATCGTAGAATGCAGATAAAATTAAATGCATCTATTTAACTGCGAGTGAAAAAAATACTAGCTCCGCCTCCCGGAATGACGTCATAAGCGCGTTGAGTTGAGAGAGAGGCAGAGTCACAGCGTGAGAGAGGAGTGAAACGAGAGAAACGTGAACAGCTGGAGCGAGCTCGCGGCCCGCGTCGTGTATAGCTGTAAAATTTGAGAAATTAGAAGTAAAACAAGCATTTGAAACTTGATTTAGTTGTTGTAATATACTATTGTCCGTACTCAAACCCCCAATCGCGTTTGGACCAAGGACAGGAATCGTCTGAAGCACAGATCTGATTACGCTGTATTTTTTTTTGGTTCATAAGTGATTTTTTCTTCAACTATAACTACTATATTTCTTGGTGAGTGAATTTTATTTTATTGTATTTCACTAAAAGTGATTGTTATAAGTCATTTATGGTGTAAATGGTTCATAAATATAGTCTGAATGTATGTTAAATGGTTAAAATGCACATTAATGTGAATCTAAGTGTGGATTAAGAGCAAATCTGCTGTTTAAATGTTTTTGGGAAGTGTATTAGTGTTACAAACGGACATCTGCAGTTGTCCATGTGCTCTTTTAGCATGTGCAAATGGCTCACATGTGTTTTGCTAACCGTGTGCTTAAACTAGCATGCTAACAGAATGTGAGTGCATCTATTAAGATGTTTTTTCAGTTTAATAGCTATATACAAATACGAAATTGCAATTGTAGTGAAGATAATGTGGTTTAATATGAGAGTTGATACTTTATTGTACATTTATCCTATTTTATTTAAATTGGTTAAGTTTATGTGATAACTGATTGTATGCACTGATTTATATTCATTGTTGAAAGGTGAATGGAAATTAATGGTGCCTTTCCACCTTGTCTTTTCAAGGTTGGGTTTTTTTTTGTGTGTTCTTTTCCTCTGTTTTGCTGTTCCATCTTCTCTGTTCATGATCCTGACACCTGACATTTGGAGTGTGGAGTTCTAGAAGTCCAAAGTATTCTTGTTTCTGCCATCTTGGAGGACATTCGCTGTTGGTGGAAACTGGCGAGCCGCCCGGTTTTATGGAACCAATATTTCGTGTTGCCCAATTCATCTGATTGGTAGGAAATTTGAGTTTATATTTTCCATCGTCTATCGGACACAGGAACGACTGGAAGCCAGAGTCATATTTAGTTCTATTTTTCTGGAACTGAGCTACTAATCAGTGTTAAAACAAAACACTGCAACGGGTGCATTATAAACATTTGAGTTTATTGAACTGAACTTGAACATTTCGCAACCAAACAGGTGATCAATCATATTTGTTTGATGGACTAGTGAATCATTTTGCCGAATCACTTTGGTATCTGACAAGAAATTATTTTCTGGGTTCAATTTTCTAGCCGTTTTTTTTCCTAATTGAAGTGTTTCAATTATTACTATGGTCTTACTTACCTGAGGAGTGCTGAAGTTGTTTATATTTACCTTTTACATTTTGTTTTTGTGAAGAAAACACTTGACATAGTGTGAAAAGCCTTTATTTTATTTTATTACTTTATATTTGGGGAAATATACATTTCAAAGTCCAAATTTGAGAATAATTAGTTTGTTATTTTATTTAATTTATTTCATTTCTCACTAATATTTACAATATAAATCATATATATTTTGATACAAAAATTCCTGTCTTGTGTCATCATTTCCCTTGTCTTGCTGCAAAGTTGGCTCCAGAGCGAACTTAACTTCTGATAACTTGGTCCAAAGTTGATAGTATAATATTGTAATCTCCTTGGATTCTATATCGTGCGGGTTACAAATGCATCATTCTTTTTTGTTTTAGACAACATTTCATGCACTGTTAAACATGTTAAAGCAAGTTGCAAGTGAAAATCTATGTCTCTGACTGAGTTTGCATTACTGTGATTTGACCTCTCTGCTGGCTGAGATAAGCTCATTTTCAACGTCCAATTCAGAATGTAATAAAACCAGATCCAGCCATAAAATGCATCATTCTTTTTTGTTTTAGACAACATTTCATTCACTGTTAAACATGTTAAAGCAAGTTGCAAGTAAAAATCTATGTCTCTGACTGAGTTTGCATTACTGTGATTTGACCTCTCTGCTGGCTGAGATAAGCTCATTTTCAACGTCCAATTCAGAATGTAATAAAACCAGATCCAGCTATAAAATGCATCATTCTTTTTTGTTTTAGACAACATTTCATGCACTGTTAAATATGTTAAAGCAAGTTGCAAGTGAAAATCTATGTCTCTGACTGAGTTTGCATTACTGTGATTTGACCTCTCTGCTGGCTGAGATAAGCTCATTTTCAACGTCCAATTCAGAATGTAATAAAACCAGATCCAGCCATAAAAATGCATCATTCTTTTTTGTTTTAGACAACATTTCATGCACTGTTAAACATGTTAAAGCAAGTTGCAAGTGAAAATCTATGTCTCTGACTGAGTTTGCATTACTGTGATTTGACCTATCTGCTGGCTGAGATAAGCTCATTTTCAACGTCCAATTCAGAAAGTGATAAAAACAGATCCAGCCATAAAAAGCATCATTCTTTTTTGTTTTAGACAACATTTCATGCACTGTTAAACATGTTAAAGCAAGTTGCAAGTGAAAATCTTTGTCTCTGACTGAGTTTGCATTACTGTGATTTGACCTCTCTGCTGGCTGAGATAAGCTCATTTTCAACGTCCAATTTAGAATGTAATAAAACCAGATCCAGCTATAAAATGCATCATTCTTTTTTGTTTTAGACAACATTTCATGCACTGTTAAACATGTTAAAGCAAGTTGCAAGTGAAAATCTATGTCTCTGACTGAGTTTGCATAACTGTGATTTGACCTCTCTGCTGGCTGAGAAAAGCTCATTTTCAACGTCCAATTCAGAATGTAATAAAACTAGATCCAGCCATAAAATGCATCATTCTTTTTTTGTTTTAGACAACATTTCATGCACTGTTAAACATGTTAAAGCAAGTTGCAAGTGAAAATCTATGTCTCTGACTGAGTATGCATTACTGTGATTTGACCTCTCTGCTGGCTGAGATAAGCTCATTTTCAACGTCCAATTCAGAATATAATAAAACCTGATCCAGCTATAAATTGCATCATTCTTTTTTGTTTTAGACAACATTTCATGCACTGTTAAACATGTTAAAGCAAGTTGCAAGTGAAAATCTATGTCTCTGACTGAGTTTGCATTACTGTGATTTGACCTCTCTGCTGGCTGAGATAAGCTCATTTTCAACGTCCAATTCAGAATGTAATAAAACCTGATCCAGCTATAAAATGCATCATTCTTTTTTGTTTTAGACAACATTTCATGCACTGTTAAACATGTTAAAGCAAGTTGCAAGTGAAAATCTATGTCTCTGACTGAGTTTGCATTACTGTGATTTGACCTCTCTGCTGGCTGAGATAAGCTCATTTTCAACGTCCAATTCAGAATGTAATAAAACCAGATCCAGCTATAAAATGCATCATTCTTTTTTGTTTTAGACAACATTTCATGCACTGTTAAACATGTTAAAGCAAGTTGCAAGTGAAAATCTATGTCTCTGACTGAGTTTGCATTACTGTGATTTGACCTCTCTTCTGGCTGAGATAAGCTCATTTTCAACGTCCAATTCAGAATGTAATAAAACCAGATCCAGCCATAAAATGCATCATTCTTTTTTGTTTTAGACAACATTTCATGCACTGTTAAACATGTTAAAGCAAGTTGCAAGTGAAAATCTATGTCTCTGACTGAGTATGCATTACTGTGATTTGACCTTTCTGCTGGCTGAGATAAGCTCATTTTCAACGTCCAATACAGAATATAATAAAACCTGTTCCAGCTATAAAATGCATCATTCTTTTTTGTTTTAGACAACATTTCATGCACTGTTAAATATGTTAAAGCAAGTTGCAAGTGAAAATCTATGTCTCTGACTAAGTTTGCATTACTGTGATTTGACCTCTCTGCTGGCTGAGATAAGCTCATTTTCAACGTCCAATTCAGAAAGTGATAAAAACAGATCCAGCCATAAAATGCATCATTCTTTTTTGTTTTAGACAACATTTCATGCACTGTTAAACATGTTAAAGCAAGTTGCAAGTGAAAATCTATGTCTCTGACTGAGTTTGCATTACTGTGATTTGACCTCTCTGCTGGCTGAGATAAGCTTATTTTCAACGTCCAATTCAGAATGTAATAAAACCAGATCCAGCCATAAAAATGCATCATTCTTTTTTGTTTTAGACAACATTTCATGCACTGTTAAACATGTTAAAGCAAGTTGCAAGTGAAAATCTATGTCTCTGACTGAGTTTGCATTACTGTGATTTGACCTCTCTGCTGGCTGAGATAAGCTCATTTTCAACGTCCAATTCAGAAAGTGATAAAAACAGATCCAGCCATAAAAAGCATCATTCTTTTTCGTTTTAGACAACATTTCATGCACTGTTAAACATGTTAAAGCAAGTTGCAAGTGAAAATCTATGTCTCTGACTGAGTTTGCATTACTGTGATTTGACCTCTCTGCTGGCTGAGATAAGCTCATTTTCAACGTCCAATTCAGAATGTAATAAGACCAGATCCAGCTATAAAATGCATCATTCTTTTTTGTTTTAGACAACATTTCATGCACTGTTAAACATGTTAAAGCAAGTTGCAAGTGAAAATCTATGTCTCTGACTGAGTATGCATTACTGTGATTTGACCTTTCTGCTGGCTGAGATAAGCTCATTTTCAACGTCCAATACAGAATATAATAAAACCTGTTCCAGCTATAAAATGCATCATTCTTTTTTGTTTTAGACAACATTTCATGCACTGTTAAACATGTTAAAGCAAGTTGCAAGTGAAAATCTATGTCTCTGACTGAGTTTGCATTACTGTGATTTGACCTCTCTGCTGGCTGAGATAAGCTAATTTTCAACGTCCAATTCAGAAAGTGATAAAAACAGATCCAGCCATAAAATGCATCATTCTTTTTTATTTTAGACAACATTTCATGCACTGTTAAACATGTTAAAGCAAGTTGCAAGTGAAAATCTATGTCTCTGACTGAGTTTGCATTACTGTGATTTGACCTCTCTGCTGGCTGAGATAAGCTCATTTTCAACGTCCAATTCAGAATGTAATAAAACCAGATCCAGCTATAAAATGCATCATTCTTTTTTGTTTTAGACAACATTTCATGCACTGTTAAACATGTTAAAGCAAGTTGCAAGTGAAAATCTATGTCTCTGACTGAGTTTGCATTACTGTGATTTGACCTCTCTGCTGGCTGAGATAAGCTAATTTTCAACGTCCAATTCAGAATGTAATAAAACCAGATCCAGCCATAAAAATGCATCATTCTTTTTTGTTTTAGACAACATTTCATGCACTGTTAAACATGTTAAAGCAAGTTGCAAGTGAAAATCTATGTCTCTGACTGAGTTTGCATTACTGTGATTTGACCTATCTGCTGGCTGAGATAAGCTCATTTTCAACGTCCAATTCAGAAAGTGATAAAAACAGATCCAGCCATAAAAAGCATCATTCTTTTTTGTTTTAGACAACATTTCATGCACTGTTAAACATGTTAAAGCAAGTTGCAAGTGAAAATCTATGTCTCTGACTGAGTTTGCATTACTGTGATTTGACCTCTCTGCTGGCTGAGATAAGCTCATTTTCAACGTCCAATTCAGAATGTAATAAAACCAGATCCAGCTATAAAATGCATCATTCTTTTTTGTTTTAGACAACATTTCATGCACTGTTAAACATGTTAAAGCAAGTTGCAAGTGAAAATCTATGTCTCTGACTGAGTTTGCATTACTGTGATTTGACCTCTCTGCTGGCTGAGATAAGCTAATTTTCAACGTCCAATTCAGAAAGTGATAAAAACAGATCCAGCCATAAAATGCATCATTCTTTTTTATTTTAGACAACATTTCATGCACTGTTAAACATGTTAAAGCAAGTTGCAAGTGAAAATCTATGTCTCTGACTGAGTTTGCATTACTGTGATTTGACCTCTCTGCTGGCTGAGATAAGCTCATTTTCAACGTCCAATTCAGAATGTAATAAAACCAGATCCAGCCATAAAATGCATCATTCTTTTTTGTTTTAGACAACATTTCATGCACTGTTAAACATGTTAAAGCAAGTTGCAAGTGAAAATCTATGTCTCTGACTGAGTTTGCATTACTGTGATTTGACCTCTCTGCTGGCTGAGATAAGCTCATTTTCAACGTCCAATTCAGAATATAATAAAACCAGATCCAGCTATAAAATGCATCATTCTTATTTGTTTTAGACAACATTTCATGCACTGTTAAACATATTAAAGCAAGTTGCAAGTGAAAATCTATGTCTCTGACTGAGTTTGCATTACTGTGATTTGACCTCTCTGCTGGCTGAGATAAGCTCATTTTCAACGTCCAATTCAGAATGTAATAAAACCAGATCCAGCCATAAAATGCATCATTCTTTTTTGTTTTAGACAACATTTCATGCACTGTTAAACATGTTAAAGCAAGTTGCAAGTGAAAATCTATGTCTCTGACTGAGTATGCATTACTGTGATTTGACCTCTCTGCTGGCTGAGATAAGCTCATTTTCAACGTCCAATTCAGAATATAATAAAACCTGATCCAGCTATAAATTGCATCATTCTTTTTTGTTTTACACAACATTTCATGCACTGTTAAACATGTTAAAGCAAGTTGCAAGTGAAAATCTATGTCTCTGACTGAGTTTGCATTACTGTGATTTGACCTCTCTGCTGGCTGAGATAAGCTCATTTTCAACGTCCAATTCAGAAAGTGATAAAAACAGATCCAGCCATAAAATGCATCATTCTTTTTTGTTTTAGACAACATTTCATGCACTGTTAAACATGTTAAAGCAAGTTGCAAGTGAAAATCTATGTCACTGACTGAGTTTGCATTACTGTGATTTGACCTCTCTGCTGGCTGAGATAAGCTCATTTTCAACGTCCAATTCAGAAAGTGATAAAAACAGATCCAGCCATAAAATGCATCATTCTTTTTTTGTTTTAGACAACCTTTCATGCACTGTTAAACATGTTAAAGCAAGTTGCAAGTGAAAATCTATGTCTCTGACTGAGTTTGCATTACTGTGATTTGACCTCTCTGCTGGCTGAGATAAGCTCATTTTCAACGTCCAATTCAGAATGTAATAAAACCTGATCCAGCTATAAAATGCATCATTCTTTTTTGTTTTAGACAACATTTCATGCACTGTTAAACATGTTAAAGCAAGTTTCAAGTGAAAATCTATGTCTCTGACTGAGTTTGCATTACTGTGATTTGACCTCTCTGCTGGCTGAGATAAGCTCATTTTCAACGTCCAATTCAGAAAGTGATAAAAACAGATCCAGCCATAAACTGCATCATTCTTTTTTGTTTTAGACAACATTTCATGCACTGTTAAACATGTTAAAGCAAGTTGCAAGTGAAAATCTATGTCTCTGACTGAGTTTGCATTACTGTGATTTGACCTCTCTGCTGGCTGAGATAAGCTAATTTTCAACGTCCAATTCAGAAAGTGATAAAAACAGATCCAGCCATAAAATGCATCATTCTTTTTTATTTTAGACAACATTTCATGCACTGTTAAACATGTTAAAGCAAGTTGCAAGTGAAAATCTATGTCTCTGACTGAGTTTGCATTACTGTGATTTGACC
Organism: Danio rerio; assembly: GCF_052040795.2. Taxonomy (NCBI): domain Eukaryota; kingdom Metazoa; phylum Chordata; class Actinopteri; order Cypriniformes; family Danionidae; genus Danio; species Danio rerio. Next base: position 16,027,053 of record NC_141031.1, read on the forward strand.
TCTCTGCTGGCTGAGATAAGCTCATTTTCAACGTCCAATTCAGAATGTAATAAAACCAGATCCAGCTATAAAATGCATCATTCTTTTTTGTTTTAGACAACATTTCATGCACTGTTAAACATGTTAAAGCAAGTTGCAAGTGAAAATCTATGTCTCTGACTGAGTTTGCATTACTGTGATTTGACCTCTCTGCTGGCTGAGATAAGCTCATTTTCAACGTCCAATTCAGAATGTAATAAAACCAGATCCAGCCATAAAATGCATCATTCTTTTTTGTTTTAGACAACATTTCATGCACTGTTAAACATGTTAAAGCAAGTTGCAAGTGAAAATCTATGTCTCTGACTGAGTATGCATTACTGTGATTTGACCTTTCTGCTGGCTGAGATAAGCTCATTTTCAACGTCCAATACAGAATATAATAAAACCTGTTCCAGCTATAAAATGCATCATTCTTTTTTGTTTTAGACAACATTTCATGCACTGTTAAACATGTTAAAGCAAGTTGCAAGTGAAAATCTATGTCTCTGACTGAGTTTGCATTACTGTGATTTGACCTCTCTGCTGGCTGAGATAAGCTAATTTTCAACGTCCAATTCAGAAAGTTATAAAAACAGATCCAGCCATAAAATGCATCATTCTTTTTTATTTTAGACAACATTTCATGCACTGTTAAACATGTTAAAGCAAGTTGCAAGTGAAAATCTATGTCTCTGACTGAGTTTGCATTACTGTGATTTGACCTCTCTGCTGGCTGAGATAAGCTCATTTTCAACGTCCAATTCAGAATGTAATAAAACCAGATCCAGCTATAAAATGCATCATTCTTTTTTGTTTTAGACAACATTTCATGCACTGTTAAATATGTTAAAGCAAGTTGCAAGTGAAAATCTATGTCTCTGACTAAGTTTGCATTACTGTGATTTGACCTCTCTGCTGGCTGAGATAAGCTCATTTTCAACGTCCAATTCAGAAAGTGATAAAAACAGATCCAGCCATAAAATGCATCATTCTTTTTTGTTTTAGACAACATTTCATGCACTGTTAAACATGTTAAAGCAAGTTGCAAGTGAAAATCTATGTCTCTGACTGAGTTTGCATTACTGTGATTTGACCTCTCTGCTGGCTGAGATAAGCTCATTTTCAACGTCCAATTCAGAATGTAATAAAACCAGATCCAGCCATAAAAATGCATCATTCTTTTTTGTTTTAGACAACATTTCATGCACTGTTAAACATGTTAAAGCAAGTTGCAAGTGAAAATCTATGTCTCTGACTGAGTTTGCATTACTGTGATTTGACCTATCTGCTGGCTGAGATAAGCTCATTTTCAACGTCCAATTCAGAAAGTGATAAAAACAGATCCAGCCATAAAAAGCATCATTCTTTTTTGTTTTAGACAACATTTCATGCACTGTTAAACATGTTAAAGCAAGTTGCAAGTGAAAATCTATGTCTCTGACTGAGTTTGCATTACTGTGATTTGACCTCTCTGCTGGCTGAGATAAGCTCATTTTCAACGTCCAATTCAGAATGTAATAAAACCAGATCCAGCTATAAAATGCATCATTCTTTTTTGTTTTAGACAACATTTCATGCACTGTTAAACATGTTAAAGCAAGTTGCAAGTGAAAATCTATGTCTCTGACTGAGTTTGCATTACTGTGATTTGACCTCTCTGCTGGCTGAGATAAGCTCATTTTCAACGTCCAATTCAGAATGTAATAAAACCAGATCCAGCCATAAAATGCATCATTCTTTTTTGTTTTAGACATTTCATGCACTGTTAAACATGTTAAAGCAAGTTGCAAGTGAAAATCTATGTCTCTGACTGAGTATGCATTACTGTGATTTGACCTCTCTGCTGGCTGAGATAAGCTCATTTTCAACGTCCAATTCAGAATATAATAAAACCTGATCCAGCTATAAATTGCATCATTCTTTTTTGTTTTAGACAATATTTCATGCACTGTTAAACATGTTAAAGCAAGTTGCAAGTGAAAATCTATGTCTCTGACTGAGTTTGCATTACTGTGATTTGACCTCTCTGCTGGCTGAGATAAGCTCATTTTCAACGTCCAATTCAGAATGTAATAAAACCTGATCCAGCTATAAAATGCATCATTCTTTTTTGTTTTAGACAACATTTCATGCACTGTTAAACATGTTAAAGCAAGTTGCAAGTGAAAATCTATGTCTCTGACTGAGTTTGCATTACTGTGATTTGACCTCTCTGCTGGCTGAGATAAGCTCATTTTCAACGTCCAATTCAGAATGTAATAAAACCAGATCCAGCTATAAAATGCATCATTCTTTTTTGTTTTAGACAACATTTCATGCACTGTTAAATATGTTAAAGCAAGTTGCAAGTGAAAATCTATGTCTCTGACTAAGTTTGCATTACTGTGATTTGACCTCTCTGCTGGCTGAGATAAGCTCATTTTCAACGTCCAATTCAGAAAGTGATAAAAACAGATCCAGCCATAAAATGCATCATTCTTTTTTGTTTTAGACAACATTTCATGCACTGTTAAACATGTTAAAGCAAGTTGCAAGTGAAAATCTATGTCTCTGACTGAGTTTGCATTACTGTGATTTGACCTCTCTGCTGGCTGAGATAAGCTCATTTTCAACGTCCAATTCAGAATGTAATAAAACCAGATCCAGCCATAAAAATGCATCATTCTTTTTTGTTTTAGACAACATTTCATGCACTGTTAAACATGTTAAAGCAAGTTGCAAGTGAAAATCTATGTCTCTGACTGAGTTTGCATTACTGTGATTTGACCTATCTGCTGGCTGAGATAAGCTCATTTTCAACGTCCAATTCAGAAAGTGATAAAAACAGATCCAGCCATAAAAAGCATCATTCTTTTTTGTTTTAGACAACATTTCATGCACTGTTAAACATGTTAAAGCAAGTTGCAAGTGAAAATCTATGTCTCTGACTGAGTTTGCATTACTGTGATTTGACCTCTCTGCTGGCTGAGATAAGCTCATTTTCAACGTCCAATTCAGAATGTAATAAAACCAGATCCAGCTATAAAATGCATCATTCTTTTTTGTTTTAGACAACATTTCATGCACTGTTAAACATGTTAAAGCAAGTTGCAAGTGAAAATCTATGTCTCTGACTGAGTTTGCATTACTGTGATTTGACCTCTCTGCTGGCTGAGATAAGCTCATTTTCAACGTCCAATTCAGAATGTAATAAAACCAGATCCAGCCATAAAATGCATCATTCTTTTTTGTTTTAGACATTTCATGCACTGTTAAACATGTTAAAGCAAGTTGCAAGTGAAAATCTATGTCTCTGACTGAGTATGCATTACTGTGATTTGACCTCTCTGCTGGCTGAGATAAGCTCATTTTCAACGTCCAATTCAGAATATAATAAAACCTGATCCAGCTATAAATTGCATCATTCTTTTTTGTTTTAGACAATATTTCATGCACTGTTAAACATGTTAAAGCAAGTTGCAAGTGAAAATCTATGTCTCTGACTGAGTTTGCATTACTGTGATTTGACCTCTCTGCTGGCTGAGATAAGCTCATTTTCAACGTCCAATTCAGAATGTAATAAAACCTGATCCAGCTATAAAATGCATCATTCTTTTTTGTTTTAGACAACATTTCATGCACTGTTAAACATGTTAAAGCAAGTTGCAAGTGAAAATCTATGTCTCTGACTGAGTTTGCATTACTGTGATTTGACCTCTCTGCTGGCTGAGATAAGCTCATTTTCAACGTCCAATTCAGAATGTAATAAAACCAGATCCAGCTATAAAATGCATCATTCTTTTTTGTTTTAGACAACATTTCATGCACTGTTAAACATGTTAAAGCAAGTTGCAAGTGAAAATCTATGTCTCTGACTGAGTTTGCATTACTGTGATTTGACCTCTCTGCTGGCTGAGATAAGCTCATTTTCAACGTCCAATTCAGAATGTAATAAAACCAGATCCAGCCATAAAAATGCATCATTCTTTTTTGTTTTAGACAACATTTCATGCACTGTTAAACATGTTAAAGCAAGTTGCAAGTGAAAATCTATGTCTCTGACTGAGTTTGCATTACTGTGATTTGACCTATCTGCTGGCTGAGATAAGCTCATTTTCAACGTCCAATTCAGAAAGTGATAAAAACAGATCCAGCCATAAAAAGCATCATTCTTTTTTGTTTTAGACAACATTTCATGCACTGTTAAACATGTTAAAGCAAGTTGCAAGTGAAAATCTATGTCTCTGACTGAGTTTGCATTACTGTGATTTGACCTCTCTGCTGGCTGAGATAAGCTCATTTTCAACGTCCAATTCAGAATGTAATAAAACCAGATCCAGCTATAAAATGCATCATTCTTTTTTGTTTTAGACAACATTTCATGCACTGTTAAACATGTTAAAGCAAGTTGCAAGTGAAAATCTATGTCTCTGACTGAGTTTGCATTACTGTGATTTGACCTCTCTGCTGGCTGAGATAAGCTCATTTTCAACGTCCAATTCAGAATGTAATAAAACCAGATCCAGCCATAAAATGCATCATTCTTTTTTGTTTTAGACAACATTTCATGCACTGTTAAACATGTTAAAGCAAGTTGCAAGTGAAAATCTATGTCTCTGACTGAGTATGCATTACTGTGATTTGACCTCTCTGCTGGCTGAGATAAGCTCATTTTCAACGTCCAATTCAGAATATAATAAAACCTGATCCAGCTATAAATTGCATCATTCTTTTTTGTTTTAGACAATATTTCATGCACTGTTAAACATGTTAAAGCAAGTTGCAAGTGAAAATCTATGTCTCTGACTGAGTTTGCATTACTGTGATTTGACCTCTCTGCTGGCTGAGATAAGCTCATTTTCAACGTCCAATTCAGAATGTAATAAAACCTGATCCAGCTATAAAATGCATCATTCTTTTTTGTTTTAGACAACATTTCATGCACTGTTAAACATGTTAAAGCAAGTTGCAAGTGAAAATCTATGTCACTGACTGAGTTTGCATTACTGTGATTTGACCTCTCTGCTGGCTGAGATAAGCTCATTTTCAACGTCCAATTCAGAATGTAATAAAACCAGATCCAGCTATAAAATGCATCATTCTTTTTTGTTTTAGACAACATTTCATGCACTGTTAAACATGTTAAAGCAAGTTGCAAGTGAAAATCTATATCTCTGACTGAGTTTGCATTACTGTGATTTGACCTCTCTGCTGGCTGAGATAAGCTCATTTTCAACGTCCAATTCAGAATGTAATAAAACCAGATCCAGCTATAAAATGCATCATTCTTTTTTGTTTTAGACAACATTTCATGCACTGTTAAACATGTTAAAGCAAGTTGCAAGTGAAAATCTATGTCTCTGACTGAGTTTGCATTACTGTGATTTGACCTCTCTGCTGGCTAAGATAAGCTCATTTTCAACGTCCAATTCAGAATGTAATAAAACCAGATCCAGCCATAAAATGCATCATTCTTTTTTGTTTTAGACAACATTTCATTCACTGTTAAACATGTTAAAGCAAATTGCAAGTAAAAATGTATGTCTCTGACTGAGTTTGCATTACTGTGATTTGACCTCTCTGCTGGCTGAGATAAGCTCATTTTCAACGTCCAATTCAGAAAGTGATAAAAACAGATCCAGCCATAAAATGCATCATTCTTTTTTGTTTTAGACAACATTTCATGCACTGTTAAACATGTTAAAGCAAGTTGCAAGTGAAAATCTATGTCTCTGACTGAGTTTGCATTACTGTGATTTGACCTGTCTGCTGGCTGAGATAAGCTCATTTTCAACGTCCAATTCAGAATGTAATAAAACCAGATCCAGCTATAAAATGCATCATTCTTATTTGTTTTAGACAACATTTCATGCACTGTTAAACATGTTAAAGCAAGTTGCAAGTGAAAATCTATGTCTCTGACTGAGTTTGCATTACTGTGATTTGACCTCTCTGCTGGCTGAGATAAGCTCATTTTCAACGTCCAATTCAGAATGTAATAAAACCAGATTCAGCTATAAAATGCATCATTCTTTTTTTGTTTTAGACAACATTTCATGCACTGTTAAACATGTTAAAGCAAGTTGCAAGTGAAAATCTATGTCTCTGACTGAGTTTGCATTACTGTGATTTGACCTCTCTGCTGGCTGAGATAAGCTCATTTTCAACGTCCAATTCAGAATGTAATAAAACCAGATCCAGCCATAAAATGCATCATTCTTTTTTGTTTTAGACAACATTTCATGCACTGTTAAACATGTTAAAGCAAGTTGCAAGTGAAAATCTATGTCTCTGACTGAGTATGCATTACTGTGATTTGACCTCTCTGCTGGCTGAGATAAGCTCATTTTCAACGTCCAATTCAGAATATAATAAAACCAGATCCAGCTATAAAATGCATCATTCTTATTTGTTTTAGACAACATTTCATGCACTGTTAAACATATTAAAGCAAGTTGCAAGTGAAAATCTATGTCTCTGACTGAGTTTGCATTACTGTGATTTGACCTCTCTGCTGGCTGAGATAAGCTCATTTTCAACGTCCAATTCAGAATGTAATAAAACCAGATCCAGCCATAAAATGCATCATTCTTTTTTGTTTTAGACAACATTTCATGCACTGTTAAACATGTTAAAGCAAGTTGCAAGTGAAAATCTATGTCTCTGACTGAGTATGCATTACTGTGATTTGACCTCTCTGCTGGCTGAGATAAGCTCATTTTCAACGTCCAATTCAGAATATAATAAAACCTGATCCAGCTATAAATTGCATCATTCTTTTTTGTTTTACACAACATTTCATGCACTGTTAAACATGTTAAAGCAAGTTGCAAGTGAAAATCTATGTCTCTGACTGAGTTTGCATTACTGTGATTTGACCTCTCTGCTGGCTGAGATAAGCTCATTTTCAACGTCCAATTCAGAAAGTGATAAAAACAGATCCAGCCATAAAATGCATCATTCTTTTTTGTTTTAGACAACATTTCATGCACTGTTAAACATGTTAAAGCAAGTTGCAAGTGAAAATCTATGTCACTGACTGAGTTTGCATTACTGTGATTTGACCTCTCTGCTGGCTGAGATAAGCTCATTTTCAACGTCCAATTCAGAAAGTGATAAAAACAGATCCAGCCATAAAATGCATCATTCTTTTTTTGTTTTAGACAACCTTTCATGCACTGTTAAACATGTTAAAGCAAGTTGCAAGTGAAAATCTATGTCTCTGACTGAGTTTGCATTACTGTGATTTGACCTCTCTGCTGGCTGAGATAAGCTCATTTTCAACGTCCAATTCAGAATGTAATAAAACCTGATCCAGCTATAAAATGCATCATTCTTTTTTGTTTTAGACAACATTTCATGCACTGTTAAACATGTTAAAGCAAGTTTCAAGTGAAAATCTATGTCTCTGACTGAGTTTGCATTACTGTGATTTGACCTCTCTGCTGGCTGAGATAAGCTCATTTTCAACGTCCAATTCAGAAAGTGATAAAAACAGATCCAGCCATAAACTGCATCATTCTTTTTTGTTTTAGACAACATTTCATGCACTGTTAAACATGTTAAAGCAAGTTGCAAGTGAAAATCTATGTCTCTGACTGAGTTTGCATTACTGTGATTTGACCTCTCTGCTGGCTGAGATAAGCTCATTTTCAACGTCCAATTCAGAATGTAATAAAACCAGATCCAGCTATAAAATGCATCATTCTTTTTTGTTTTAGACAACATTTCATGCACTGTTAAACATGTTAAAGCAAGTTGCAAGTGAAAATCTATGTCTCTGACTGTGTTTGCATTACTGTGATTTGACCTCTCTGCTGGCTGAGATAAGCTCATTTTCAACGTCCAATTCAGAATGTAATAAAACCAGATCCAGCCATAAAATGCATCATTCTTTTTTGTTTTAGACAACATTTCATGCACTGTTAAACATGTTAAAGCAAGTTGCAAGTGAAAATCTATGTCTCTGACTGAGTATGCATTACTGTGATTTGACCTTTCTGCTGGCTGAGATAAGCTCATTTTCAACGTCCAATTCAGAATATAATAAAACCTGATCCAGCTATAAAATGCATCATTCTTTTTTGTTTTAGACAACATTTCATGCACTGTTAAACATGTTAAAGCAAGTTGCAAGTGAAAATCTATGTCTCTGACTGAGTTTGCATTACTGTGATTTGACCTCTCTGCTGGCTGAGATAAGCTAATTTTCAACGTCCAATTCAGAAAGTGATAAAAACAGATCCAGCCATAAAATGCATCATTCTTTTTTATTTTAGACAACATTTCATGCACTGTTAAACATGTTAAAGCAAGTTGCAAGTGAAAATCTATGTCTCTGACTGAGTTTGCATTACTGTGATTTGACCTCTCTGCTGGCTGAGATAAGCTCATTTTCAACGTCCAATTCAGAATGTAATAAAACCAGATCCAGCTATAAAATGCATCATTCTTTTTTGTTTTAGACAACATTTCATGCACTGTTAAACATGTTAAAGCAAGTTGCAAGTGAAAATCTATGTCTCTGACTGAGTTTGCATTACTGTGATTTGACCTCTCTGCTGGCTGAGATAAGCTCATTTTCAACGTCCAATTCAGAAAGTGATAAAAACAGATCCAGCCATAAAATGCATCATTCTTTTTTTGTTTTAGACAACCTTTCATGCACTGTTAAACATGTTAAAGCAAGTTGCAAGTGAAAATCTATGTCTCTGACTGAGTTTGCATTACTGTGATTTGACCTCTCTGCTGGCTGAGATAAGCTTATTTTCAACGTCCAATTCAGAATGTAATAAAACCTGATCCAGCTATAAAATGCATCATTCTTTTTTGTTTTAGACAACATTTCATGCACTGTTAAACATGTTAAAGCAAGTTGCAAGTGAAAATCTATGTCTCTGACTGAGTTTGCATTACTGTGATTTGACCTCTCTGCTGGCTGAGATAAGCAAATTTTCAACAACCAATTCAGAATGTAATAAAACCAGATCCAGCCATAAAATGCATCATTCTTTTTTGTTTTAGACAACATTTCATGCACTGTTAAACATGTTAAAGCAAGTTGCAAGTGAAAATCTATGTCTCTGACTGAGTTTGCATTACTGTGATTTGACCTCTCTGCTGGCTGAGATAAGCTCATTTTCAACGTCCAATTCAGAAAGTGATAAAAACAGATCCAGCCATAAAATGCATCATTCTTTTTTGTTTTAGACAACATTTCATGCACTGTTAAACATGTTAAAGCAAGTTGCAAGTGAAAATCTATGTCTCTGACTGAGTTTGCATTACTGTGATTTGACCTCTCTGCAGGCTGAGATAAGCTCATTTTCAACGTCCAATTCAGAATGTAATAAAACCAGATCCAGCTATAAAATGCATCATTCTTTTTTGTTTTAGACAACATTTCATGCACTGTTAAACATGTTAAAGCAAGTTGCAAGTGAAAATCTATGTCTCTGACTGAGTTTGCATTACTGTGATTTGACCTCTCTGCTGGCTGAGATAAGCTCATTTTCAACGTCCAATTCAGAATGTAATAAAACCAGATCCAGCTATAAAATGCATCATTCTTTTTTGTTTTAGACAACATTTCATGCACTGTTAAACATGTTAAAGCAAGTTGCAAGTGAAAATCTATGTCTCTGACTGAGTTTGCATTACTGTGATTTGACCTCTCTGCTGGCTGAGATAAGCTCATTTTCAACGTCCAATTCAGAATGTAATAAAACCAGATCCAGCCATAAAATGCATCATTCTTTTTTGTTTTAGACAACATTTCATGCACTGTTAAACATGTTAAAGCAAGTTGCAAGTGAAAATCTATGTCTCTGACTGAGTATGCATTACTGTGATTTGACCTTTCTGCTGGCTGAGATAAGCTCATTTTCAACGTCCAATACAGAATATAATAAAACCTGTTCCAGCTATAAAATGCATCATTCTTTTTTGTTTTAGACAACATTTCATGCACTGTTAAATATGTTAAAGCAAGTTGCAAGTGAAAATCTATGTCTCTGACTAAGTTTGCATTACTGTGATTTGACCTCTCTGCTGGCTGAGATAAGCTCATTTTCAACGTCCAATTCAGAAAGTGATAAAAACAGATCCAGCCATAAAATGCATCATTCTTTTTTGTTTTAGACAACATTTCATGCACTGTTAAACATGTTAAAGCAAGTTGCAAGTGAAAATCTATGTCTCTGACTGAGTTTGCATTACTGTGATTTGACCTCTCTGCTGGCTGAGATAAGCTCATTTTCAACGTCCAATTCAGAATGTAATAAAACCAGATCCAGCCATAAAAATGCATCATTCTTTTTTGTTTTAGACAACATTTCATGCACTGTTAAACATGTTAAAGCAAGTTGCAAGTGAAAATCTATGTCTCTGACTGAGTTTGCATTACTGTGATTTGACCTATCTGCTGGCTGAGATAAGCTCATTTTCAACGTCCAATTCAGAAAGTGATAAAAACAGATCCAGCCATAAAAAGCATCATTCTTTTTTGTTTTAGACAACATTTCATGCACTGTTAAACATGTTAAAGCAAGTTGCAAGTGAAAATCTATGTCTCTGACTGAGTTTGCATTACTGTGATTTGACCTCTCTGCTGGCTGAGATAAGCTCATTTTCAACGTCCAATTCAGAATGTAATAAAACCAGATCCAGCTATAAAATGCATCATTCTTTTTTGTTTTAGACAACATTTCATGCACTGTTAAACATGTTAAAGCAAGTTGCAAGTGAAAATCTATGTCTCTGACTGAGTTTGCATTACTGTGATTTGACCTCTCTGCTGGCTGAGATAAGCTCATTTTCAACGTCCAATTCAGAATGTAATAAAACCAGATCCAGCCATAAAATGCATCATTCTTTTTTGTTTTAGACATTTCATGCACTGTTAAACATGTTAAAGCAAGTTGCAAGTGAAAATCTATGTCTCTGACTGAGTATGCATTACTGTGATTTGACCTCTCTGCTGGCTGAGATAAGCTCATTTTCAACGTCCAATTCAGAATATAATAAAACCTGATCCAGCTATAAATTGCATCATTCTTTTTTGTTTTAGACAACATTTCATGCACTGTTAAACATGTTAAAGCAAGTTGCAAGTGAAAATCTATGTCTCTGACTGAGTTTGCATTACTGTGATTTGACCTCTCTGCTGGCTGAGATAAGCTCATTTTCAACGTCCAATTCAGAATGTAATAAAACCAGATCCAGCCATAAAAATGCATCATTCTTTTTTGTTTTAGACAACATTTCATGCACTGTTAAACATGTTAAAGCAAGTTGCAAGTGAAAATCTATGTCTCTGACTGAGTTTGCATTACTGTGATTTGACCTATCTGCTGGCTGAGATAAGCTCATTTTCAACGTCCAATTCAGAAAGTGATAAAAACAGATCCAGCCATAAAAAGCATCATTCTTTTTTGTTTTAGACAACATTTCATGCACTGTTAAACATGTTAAAGCAAGTTGCAAGTGAAAATCTATGTCTCTGACTGAGTTTGCATTACTGTGATTTGACCTCTCTGCTGGCTGAGATAAGCTCATTTTCAACGTCCAATTCAGAATGTGATAAAACCAGATCCAGCTATAAAATGCATCATTCTTTTTTGTTTTAGACAACATTTCATGCACTGTTAAACATGTTAAAGCAAGTTGCAAGTGAAAATCTATGTCTCTGACTGAGTTTGCATTACTGTGATTTGACCTCTCTGCTGGCTGAGATAAGCTCATTTTCAACGTCCAATTCAGAATGTAATAAAACCAGATCCAGCCATAAAATGCATCATTCTTTTTTGTTTTAGACAACATTTCATGCACTGTTAAACATGTTAAAGCAAGTTGCAAGTGAAAATCTATGTCTCTGACTGAGTATGCATTACTGTGATTTGACCTCTCTGCTGGCTGAGATAAGCTCATTTTCAACGTCCAATTCAGAATATAATAAAACCTGATCCAGCTATAAATTGCATCATTCTTTTTTGTTTTAGACAATGTTTCATGCACTGTTAAACATGTTAAAGCAAGTTGCAAGTGAAAATCTATGTCTCTGACTGAGTTTGCATTACTGTGATTTGACCTCTCTGCTGGCTGAGATAAGCTCATTTTCAACGTCCAATTCAGAATGTAATAAAACCTGATCCAGCTATAAAATGCATCATTCTTTTTTGTTTTAGACAACATTTCATGCACTGTTAAACATGTTAAAGCAAGTTGCAAGTGAAAATCTATGTCACTGACTGAGTTTGCATTACTGTGATTTGACCTCTCTGCTGGCTGAGATAAGCTCATTTTCAACGTCCAATTCAGAATGTAATAAAACCAGATCCAGCTATAAAATGCATCATTCTTTTTTGTTTTAGACAACATTTCATGCACTGTTAAACATGTTAAAGCAAGTTGCAAGTGAAAATCTATATCTCTGACTGAGTTTGCATTACTGTGATTTGACCTCTCTGCTGGCTGAGATAAGCTCATTTTCAACGTCCAATTCAGAATGTAATAAAACCAGATCCAGCTATAAAATGCATCATTCTTTTTTGTTTTAGACAACATTTCATGCACTGTTAAACATGTTAAAGCAAGTTGCAAGTGAAAATCTATGTCTCTGACTGAGTTTGCATTACTGTGATTTGACCTCTCTGCTGGCTAAGATAAGCTCATTTTCAACGTCCAATTCAGAATGTAATAAAACCAGATCCAGCCATAAAATGCATCATTCTTTTTTGTTTTAGACAACATTTCATTCACTGTTAAACATGTTAAAGCAAGTTGCAAGTAAAAATGTATGTCTCTGACTGAGTTTGCATTACTGTGATTTGACCTCTCTGCTGGCTGAGATAAGCTAATTTTCAACGTCCAATTCAGAAAGTTATAAAAACAGATCCAGCCATAAAATGCATCATTCTTTTTTATTTTAGACAACATTTCATGCACTGTTAAACATGTTAAAGCAAGTTGCAAGTGAAAATCTATGTCTCTGACTGAGTTTGCATTACTGTGATTTGACCTCTCTGCTGGCTGAGATAAGCTCATTTTCAACGTCCAATTCAGAATGTAATAAAACCAGATCCAGCTATAAAATGCATCATTCTTTTTTGTTTTAGACAACATTTCATGCACTGTTAAATATGTTAAAGCAAGTTGCAAGTGAAAATCTATGTCTCTGACTAAGTTTGCATTACTGTGATTTGACCTCTCTGCTGGCTGAGATAAGCTCATTTTCAACGTCCAATTCAGAAAGTGATAAAAACAGATCCAGCCATAAAATGCATCATTCTTTTTTGTTTTAGACAACATTTCATGCACTGTTAAACATGTTAAAGCAAGTTGCAAGTGAAAATCTATGTCTCTGACTGAGTTTGCATTACTGTGATTTGACCTCTCTGCTGGCTGAGATAAGCTCATTTTCAACGTCCAATTCAGAATGTAATAAAACCAGATCCAGCCATAAAAATGCATCATTCTTTTTTGTTTTAGACAACATTTCATGCACTGTTAAACATGTTAAAGCAAGTTGCAAGTGAAAATCTATGTCTCTGACTGAGTTTGCATTACTGTGATTTGACCTATCTGCTGGCTGAGATAAGCTCATTTTCAACGTCCAATTCAGAAAGTGATAAAAACAGATCCAGCCATAAAAAGCATCATTCTTTTTTGTTTTAGACAACATTTCATGCACTGTTAAACATGTTAAAGCAAGTTGCAAGTGAAAATCTATGTCTCTGACTGAGTTTGCATTACTGTGATTTGACCTCTCTGCTGGCTGAGATAAGCTCATTTTCAACGTCCAATTCAGAATGTAATAAAACCAGATCCAGCTATAAAATGCATCATTCTTTTTTGTTTTAGACAACATTTCATGCACTGTTAAACATGTTAAAGCAAGTTGCAAGTGAAAATCTATGTCTCTGACTGAGTTTGCATTACTGTGATTTGACCTCTCTGCTGGCTGAGATAAGCTCATTTTCAACGTCCAATTCAGAATGTAATAAAACCAGATCCAGCCATAAAATGCATCATTCTTTTTTTGTTTTAGACATTTCATGCACTGTTAAACATGTTAAAGCAAGTTGCAAGTGAAAATCTATGTCTCTGACTGAGTATGCATTACTGTGATTTGACCTCTCTGCTGGCTGAGATAAGCTCATTTTCAACGTCCAATTCAGAATATAATAAAACCTGATCCAGCTATAAATTGCATCATTCTTTTTTGTTTTAGACAATATTTCATGCACTGTTAAACATGTTAAAGCAAGTTGCAAGTGAAAATCTATGTCTCTGACTGAGTTTGCATTACTGTGATTTGACCTCTCTGCTGGCTGAGATAAGCTCATTTTCAACGTCCAATTCAGAATGTAATAAAACCTGATCCAGCTATAAAATGCATCATTCTTTTTTGTTTTAGACAACATTTCATGCACTGTTAAACATGTTAAAGCAAGTTGCAAGTGAAAATCTATGTCTCTGACTGAGTTTGCATTACTGTGATTTGACCTCTCTGCTGGCTGAGATAAGCTCATTTTCAACGTCCAATTCAGAATGTAATAAAACCAGATCCAGCTATAAAATGCATCATTCTTTTTTGTTTTAGACAACATTTCATGCACTGTTAAACATGTTAAAGCAAGTTGCAAGTGAAAATCTATGTCTCTGACTGAGTTTGCATTACTGTGATTTGACCTCTCTGCTGGCTGAGATAAGCTCATTTTCAACGTCCAATTCAGAATGTAATAAAACCAGATCCAGCCATAAAAATGCATCATTCTTTTTTGTTTTAGACAACATTTCATGCACTGTTAAACATGTTAAAGCAAGTTGCAAGTGAAAATCTATGTCTCTGACTGAGTTTGCATTACTGTGATTTGACCTATCTGCTGGCTGAGATAAGCTCATTTTCAACGTCCAATTCAGAAAGTGATAAAAACAGATCCAGCCATAAAAAGCATCATTCTTTTTTGTTTTAGACAACATTTCATGCACTGTTAAACATGTTAAAGCAAGTTGCAAGTGAAAATCTATGTCTCTGACTGAGTTTGCATTACTGTGATTTGACCTCTCTGCTGGCTGAGATAAGCTCATTTTCAACGTCCAATTCAGAATGTAATAAAACCAGATCCAGCTATAAAATGCATCATTCTTTTTTGTTTTAGACAACATTTCATGCACTGTTAAACATGTTAAAGCAAGTTGCAAGTGAAAATCTATGTCTCTGACTGAGTTTGCATTACTGTGATTTGACCTCTCTGCTGGCTGAGATAAGCTCATTTTCAACGTCCAATTCAGAATGTAATAAAACCAGATCCAGCCATAAAATGCATCATTCTTTTTTGTTTTAGACAACATTTCATGCACTGTTAAACATGTTAAAGCAAGTTGCAAGTGAAAATCTATATCTCTGACTGAGTTTGCATTACTGTGATTTGACCTCTCTGCTGGCTGAGATAAGCTCATTTTCAACGTCCAATTCAGAATGTAATAAAACCAGATCCAGCTATAAAATGCATCATTCTTTTTTGTTTTAGACAACATTTCATGCACTGTTAAACATGTTAAAGCAAGTTGCAAGTGAAAATCTATGTCTCTGACTGAGTTTGCATTACTGTGATTTGACCTCTCTGCTGGCTAAGATAAGCTCATTTTCAACGTCCAATTCAGAATGTAATAAAACCAGATCCAGCCATAAAATGCATCATTCTTTTTTGTTTTAGACAACATTTCATTCACTGTTAAACATGTTAAAGCAAGTTGCAAGTAAAAATGTTTGTCTCTGACTGAGTTTGCATTACTGTGATTTGACCTCTCTGCTGGCTGAGATAAGCTAATTTTCAACGTCCAATTCAGAAAGTTATAAAAACAGATCCAGCCATAAAATGCATCATTCTTTTTTATTTTAGACAACATTTCATGCACTGTTAAACATGTTAAAGCAAGTTGCAAGTGAAAATCTATGTCTCTGACTGAGTTTGCATTACTGTGATTTGACCTCTCTGCTGGCTGAGATAAGCTCATTTTCAACGTCCAATTCAGAATGTAATAAAACCAGATCCAGCTATAAAATGCATCATTCTTTTTTGTTTTAGACAACATTTCATGCACTGTTAAATATGTTAAAGCAAGTTGCAAGTGAAAATCTATGTCTCTGACTAAGTTTGCATTACTGTGATTTGACCTCTCTGCTGGCTGAGATAAGCTCATTTTCAACGTCCAATTCAGAAAGTGATAAAAACAGATCCAGCCATAAAATGCATCATTCTTTTTTGTTTTAGACAACATTTCATGCACTGTTAAACATGTTAAAGCAAGTTGCAAGTGAAAATCTATGTCTCTGACTGAGTTTGCATTACTGTGATTTGACCTCTCTGCTGGCTGAGATAAGCTCATTTTCAACGTCCAATTCAGAATGTAATAAAACCAGATCCAGCCATAAAAATGCATCATTCTTTTTTGTTTTAGACAACATTTCATGCACTGTTAAACATGTTAAAGCAAGTTGCAAGTGAAAATCTATGTCTCTGACTGAGTTTGCATTACTGTGATTTGACCTATCTGCTGGCTGAGATAAGCTCATTTTCAACGTCCAATTCAGAAAGTGATAAAAACAGATCCAGCCATAAAAAGCATCATTCTTTTTTGTTTTAGACAACATTTCATGCACTGTTAAACATGTTAAAGCAAGTTGCAAGTGAAAATCTATGTCTCTGACTGAGTTTGCATTACTGTGATTTGACCTCTCTGCTGGCTGAGATAAGCTCATTTTCAACGTCCAATTCAGAATGTAATAAAACCAGATCCAGCTATAAAATGCATCATTCTTTTTTGTTTTAGACAACATTTCATGCACTGTTAAACATGTTAAAGCAAGTTGCAAGTGAAAATCTATGTCTCTGACTGAGTTTGCATTACTGTGATTTGACCTCTCTGCTGGCTGAGATAAGCTCATTTTCAACGTCCAATTCAGAATGTAATAAAACCAGATCCAGCCATAAAATGCATCATTCTTTTTTTGTTTTAGACATTTCATGCACTGTTAAACATGTTAAAGCAAGTTGCAAGTGAAAATCTATGTCTCTGACTGAGTATGCATTACTGTGATTTGACCTCTCTGCTGGCTGAGATAAGCTCATTTTCAACGTCCAATTCAGAATATAATAAAACCTGATCCAGCTATAAATTGCATCATTCTTTTTTGTTTTAGACAATATTTCATGCACTGTTAAACATGTTAAAGCAAGTTGCAAGTGAAAATCTATGTCTCTGACTGAGTTTGCATTACTGTGATTTGACCTCTCTGCTGGCTGAGATAAGCTCATTTTCAACGTCCAATTCAGAATGTAATAAAACCTGATCCAGCTATAAAATGCATCATTCTTTTTTGTTTTAGACAACATTTCATGCACTGTTAAACATGTTAAAGCAAGTTGCAAGTGAAAATCTATGTCTCTGACTGAGTTTGCATTACTGTGATTTGACCTCTCTGCTGGCTGAGATAAGCTCATTTTCAACGTCCAATTCAGAATGTAATAAAACCAGATCCAGCTATAAAATGCATCATTCTTTTTTGTTTTAGACAACATTTCATGCACTGTTAAACATGTTAAAGCAAGTTGCAAGTGAAAATCTATGTCTCTGACTGAGTTTGCATTACTGTGATTTGACCTCTCTGCTGGCTGAGATAAGCTCATTTTCAACGTCCAATTCAGAATGTAATAAAACCAGATCCAGCCATAAAAATGCATCATTCTTTTTTGTTTTAGACAACATTTCATGCACTGTTAAACATGTTAAAGCAAGTTGCAAGTGAAAATCTATGTCTCTGACTGAGTTTGCATTACTGTGATTTGACCTATCTGCTGGCTGAGATAAGCTCATTTTCAACGTCCAATTCAGAAAGTGATAAAAACAGATCCAGCCATAAAAAGCATCATTCTTTTTTGTTTTAGACAACATTTCATGCACTGTTAAACATGTTAAAGCAAGTTGCAAGTGAAAATCTATGTCTCTGACTGAGTTTGCATTACTGTGATTTGACCTCTCTGCTGGCTGAGATAAGCTCATTTTCAACGTCCAATTCAGAATGTAATAAAACCAGATCCAGCTATAAAATGCATCATTCTTTTTTGTTTTAGACAACATTTCATGCACTGTTAAACATGTTAAAGCAAGTTGCAAGTGAAAATCTATGTCTCTGACTGAGTTTGCATTACTGTGATTTGACCTATCTGCTGGCTGAGATAAGCTCATTTTCAACGTCCAATTCAGAAAGTGATAAAAACAGATCCAGCCATAAAAAGCATCATTCTTTTTTGTTTTAGACAACATTTCATGCACTGTTAAACATGTTAAAGCAAGTTGCAAGTGAAAATCTATGTCTCTGACTGAGTTTGCATTACTGTGATTTGACCTCTCTGCTGGCTGAGATAAGCTCATTTTCAACGTCCAATTCAGAATGTAATAAAACCAGATCCAGCTATAAAATGCATCATTCTTTTTTGTTTTAGACAACATTTCATGCACTGTTAAACATGTTAAAGCAAGTTGCAAGTGAAAATCTATGTCTCTGACTGAGTTTGCATTACTGTGATTTGACCTCTCTGCTGGCTGAGATAAGCTCATTTTCAACGTCCAATTCAGAATGTAATAAAACCAGATCCAGCCATAAAATGCATCATTCTTTTTTTGTTTTAGACATTTCATGCACTGTTAAACATGTTAAAGCAAGTTGCAAGTGAAAATCTATGTCTCTGACTGAGTATGCATTACTGTGATTTGACCTCTCTGCTGGCTGAGATAAGCTCATTTTCAACGTCCAATTCAGAATATAATAAAACCTGATCCAGCTATAAATTGCATCATTCTTTTTTGTTTTAGACAATATTTCATGCACTGTTAAACATGTTAAAGCAAGTTGCAAGTGAAAATCTATGTCTCTGACTGAGTTTGCATTACTGTGATTTGACCTCTCTGCTGGCTGAGATAAGCTCATTTTCAACGTCCAATTCAGAATGTAATAAAACCTGATCCAGCTATAAAATGCATCATTCTTTTTTGTTTTAGACAACATTTCATGCACTGTTAAACATGTTAAAGCAAGTTGCAAGTGAAAATCTATGTCTCTGACTGAGTTTGCATTACTGTGATTTGACCTCTCTGCTGGCTGAGATAAGCTCATTTTCAACGTCCAATTAAGAATGTAATAAAACCAGATCCAGCTATAAAATGCATCATTCTTTTTTGTTTTAGACAACATTTCATGCACTGTTAAACATGTTAAAGCAAGTTGCAAGTGAAAATCTATGTCTCTGACTGAGTTTGCATTACTGTGATTTGACCTCTCTGCTGGCTGAGATAAGCTCATTTTCAACGTCCAATTCAGAATGTAATAAAACCAGATCCAGCCATAAAAATGCATCATTCTTTTTTGTTTTAGACAACATTTCATGCACTGTTAAACATGTTAAAGCAAGTTGCAAGTGAAAATCTATGTCTCTGACTGAGTTTGCATTACTGTGATTTGACCTATCTGCTGGCTGAGATAAGCTCATTTTCAACGTCCAATTCAGAAAGTGATAAAAACAGATCCAGCCATAAAAAGCATCATTCTTTTTTGTTTTAGACAACATTTCATGCACTGTTAAACATGTTAAAGCAAGTTGCAAGTGAAAATCTATGTCTCTGACTGAGTTTGCATTACTGTGATTTGACCTCTCTGCTGGCTGAGATAAGCTCATTTTCAACGTCCAATTCAGAATGTAATAAAACCAGATCCAGCTATAAAATGCATCATTCTTTTTTGTTTTAGACAACATTTCATGCACTGTTAAACATGTTAAAGCAAGTTGCA
Source organism: Danio rerio (assembly GCF_052040795.2). NCBI lineage: Eukaryota > Metazoa > Chordata > Actinopteri > Cypriniformes > Danionidae > Danio > Danio rerio. Next base: position 16,046,905 of record NC_141031.1, read on the forward strand.
AGTGAAAATCTATGTCTCTGACTGAGTTTGCATTACTGTGATTTGACCTCTCTGCTGGCTGAGATAAGCTCATTTTCAACGTCCAATTCAGAATGTAATAAAACCAGATCCAGCCATAAAATGCATCATTCTTTTTTGTTTTAGACAACATTTCATGCACTGTTAAACATGTTAAAGCAAGTTGCAAGTGAAAATCTATGTCTCTGACTGAGTATGCATTACTGTGATTTGACCTCTCTGCTGGCTGAGATAAGCTCATTTTCAACGTCCAATTCAGAATATAATAAAACCTGATCCAGCTATAAATTGCATCATTCTTTTTTGTTTTAGACAATATTTCATGCACTGTTAAACATGTTAAAGCAAGTTGCAAGTGAAAATCTATGTCTCTGACTGAGTTTGCATTACTGTGATTTGACCTCTCTGCTGGCTGAGATAAGCTCATTTTCAACGTCCAATTCAGAATGTAATAAAACCTGATCCAGCTATAAAATGCATCATTCTTTTTTGTTTTAGACAACATTTCATGCACTGTTAAACATGTTAAAGCAAGTTGCAAGTGAAAATCTATGTCACTGACTGAGTTTGCATTACTGTGATTTGACCTCTCTGCTGGCTGAGATAAGCTCATTTTCAACGTCCAATTCAGAATGTAATAAAACCAGATCCAGCTATAAAATGCATCATTCTTTTTTGTTTTAGACAACATTTCATGCACTGTTAAACATGTTAAAGCAAGTTGCAAGTGAAAATCTATATCTCTGACTGAGTTTGCATTACTGTGATTTGACCTCTCTGCTGGCTGAGATAAGCTCATTTTCAACGTCCAATTCAGAATGTAATAAAACCAGATCCAGCTATAAAATGCATCATTCTTTTTTGTTTTAGACAACATTTCATGCACTGTTAAACATGTTAAAGCAAGTTGCAAGTGAAAATCTATGTCTCTGACTGAGTTTGCATTACTGTGATTTGACCTCTCTGCTGGCTAAGATAAGCTCATTTTCAACGTCCAATTCAGAATGTAATAAAACCAGATCCAGCCATAAAATGCATCATTCTTTTTTGTTTTAGACAACATTTCATTCACTGTTAAACATGTTAAAGCAAATTGCAAGTAAAAATGTATGTCTCTGACTGAGTTTGCATTACTGTGATTTGACCTATCTGCTGGCTGAGATAAGCTCATTTTCAACGTCCAATTCAGAAAGTGATAAAAACAGATCCAGCCATAAAATGCATCATTCTTTTTTGTTTTAGACAACATTTCATGCACTGTTAAACATGTTAAAGCAAGTTGCAAGTGAAAATCTATGTCTCTGACTGAGTTTGCATTACTGTGATTTGACCTGTCTGCTGGCTGAGATAAGCTCATTTTCAACGTCCAATTCAGAATGTAATAAAACCAGATCCAGCTATAAAATGCATCATTCTTATTTGTTTTAGACAACATTTCATGCACTGTTAAACATGTTAAAGCAAGTTGCAAGTGAAAATCTATGTCTCTGACTGAGTTTGCATTACTGTGATTTGACCTCTCTGCTGGCTGAGATAAGCTCATTTTCAACGTCCAATTCAGAATGTAATAAAACCAGATTCAGCTATAAAATGCATCATTCTTTTTTGTTTTAGACAACATTTCATGCACTGTTAAACATGTTAAAGCAAGTTGCAAGTGAAAATCTATGTCTCTGACTGAGTTTGCATTACTGTGATTTGACCTCTCTGCTGGCTGAGATAAGCTCATTTTCAACGTCCAATTCAGAATGTAATAAAACCAGATCCAGCCATAAAATGCATCATTCTTTTTTGTTTTAGACAACATTTCATGCACTGTTAAACATGTTAAAGCAAGTTGCAAGTGAAAATCTATGTCTCTGACTGAGTATGCATTACTGTGATTTGACCTCTCTGCTGGCTGAGATAAGCTCATTTTCAACGTCCAATTCAGAATATAATAAAACCAGATCCAGCTATAAAATGCATCATTCTTATTTGTTTTAGACAACATTTCATGCACTGTTAAACATATTAAAGCAAGTTGCAAGTGAAAATCTATGTCTCTGACTGAGTTTGCATTACTGTGATTTGACCTCTCTGCTGGCTGAGATAAGCTCATTTTCAACGTCCAATTCAGAATGTAATAAAACCAGATCCAGCCATAAAATGCATCATTCTTTTTTGTTTTAGACAACATTTCATGCACTGTTAAACATGTTAAAGCAAGTTGCAAGTGAAAATCTATGTCTCTGACTGAGTATGCATTACTGTGATTTGACCTCTCTGCTGGCTGAGATAAGCTCATTTTCAACGTCCAATTCAGAATATAATAAAACCTGATCCAGCTATAAATTGCATCATTCTTTTTTGTTTTACACAACATTTCATGCACTGTTAAACATGTTAAAGCAAGTTGCAAGTGAAAATCTATGTCTCTGACTGAGTTTGCATTACTGTGATTTGACCTCTCTGCTGGCTGAGATAAGCTCATTTTCAACGTCCAATTCAGAAAGTGATAAAAACAGATCCAGCCATAAAATGCATCATTCTTTTTTGTTTTAGACAACATTTCATGCACTGTTAAACATGTTAAAGCAAGTTGCAAGTGAAAATCTATGTCACTGACTGAGTTTGCATTACTGTGATTTGACCTCTCTGCTGGCTGAGATAAGCTCATTTTCAACGTCCAATTCAGAAAGTGATAAAAACAGATCCAGCCATAAAATGCATCATTCTTTTTTTGTTTTAGACAACCTTTCATGCACTGTTAAACATGTTAAAGCAAGTTGCAAGTGAAAATCTATGTCTCTGACTGAGTTTGCATTACTGTGATTTGACCTCTCTGCTGGCTGAGATAAGCTCATTTTCAACGTCCAATTCAGAATGTAATAAAACCTGATCCAGCTATAAAATGCATCATTCTTTTTTGTTTTAGACAACATTTCATGCACTGTTAAACATGTTAAAGCAAGTTTCAAGTGAAAATCTATGTCTCTGACTGAGTTTGCATTACTGTGATTTGACCTCTCTGCTGGCTGAGATAAGCTCATTTTCAACGTCCAATTCAGAAAGTGATAAAAACAGATCCAGCCATAAACTGCATCATTCTTTTTTGTTTTAGACAACATTTCATGCACTGTTAAACATGTTAAAGCAAGTTGCAAGTGAAAATCTATGTCTCTGACTGAGTTTGCATTACTGTGATTTGACCTCTCTGCTGGCTGAGATAAGCTCATTTTCAACGTCCAATTCAGAATGTAATAAAACCAGATCCAGCTATAAAATGCATCATTCTTTTTTGTTTTAGACAACATTTCATGCACTGTTAAACATGTTAAAGCAAGTTGCAAGTGAAAATCTATGTCTCTGACTGAGTTTGCATTACTGTGATTTGACCTCTCTGCTGGCTGAGATAAGCTCATTTTCAACGTCCAATTCAGAATGTAATAAAACCAGATCCAGCCATAAAATGCATCATTCTTTTTTGTTTTAGACAACATTTCATGCACTGTTAAACATGTTAAAGCAAGTTGCAAGTGAAAATCTATGTCTCTGACTGAGTATGCATTACTGTGATTTGACCTTTCTGCTGGCTGAGATAAGCTCATTTTCAACGTCCAATTCAGAATATAATAAAACCTGATCCAGCTATAAAATGCATCATTCTTTTTTGTTTTAGACAACATTTCATGCACTGTTAAACATGTTAAAGCAAGTTGCAAGTGAAAATCTATGTCTCTGACTGAGTTTGCATTACTGTGATTTGACCTCTCTGCTGGCTGAGATAAGCTAATTTTCAACGTCCAATTCAGAAAGTGATAAAAACAGATCCAGCCATAAAATGCATCATTCTTTTTTATTTTAGACAACATTTCATGCACTGTTAAACATGTTAAAGCAAGTTGCAAGTGAAAATCTATGTCTCTGACTGAGTTTGCATTACTGTGATTTGACCTCTCTGCTGGCTGAGATAAGCTCATTTTCAACGTCCAATTCAGAATGTAATAAAACCAGATCCAGCTATAAAATGCATCATTCTTTTTTGTTTTAGACAACATTTCATGCACTGTTAAACATGTTAAAGCAAGTTGCAAGTGAAAATCTATGTCTCTGACTGAGTTTGCATTACTGTGATTTGACCTCTCTGCTGGCTGAGATAAGCTCATTTTCAACGTCCAATTCAGAAAGTGATAAAAACAGATCCAGCCATAAAATGCATCATTCTTTTTTTGTTTTAGACAACCTTTCATGCACTGTTAAACATGTTAAAGCAAGTTGCAAGTGAAAATCTATGTCTCTGACTGAGTTTGCATTACTGTGATTTGACCTCTCTGCTGGCTGAGATAAGCTCATTTTCAACGTCCAATTCAGAAAGTGATAAAAACAGATCCAGCCATAAAATGCATCATTCTTTTTTGTTTTAGACAACATTTCATGCACTGTTAAACATGTTAAAGCAAGTTGCAAGTGAAAATCTATGTCTCTGACTGAGTTTGCATTACTGTGATTTGACCTCTCTGCAGGCTGAGATAAGCTCATTTTCAACGTCCAATTCAGAATGTAATAAAACCAGATCCAGCTATAAAATGCATCATTCTTTTTTGTTTTAGACAACATTTCATGCACTGTTAAACATGTTAAAGCAAGTTGCAAGTGAAAATCTATGTCTCTGACTGAGTTTGCATTACTGTGATTTGACCTCTCTGCTGGCTGAGATAAGCTCATTTTCAACGTCCAATTCAGAATGTAATAAAACCAGATCCAGCCATAAAATGCATCATTCTTTTTTGTTTTAGACAACATTTCATGCACTGTTAAACATGTTAAAGCAAGTTGCAAGTGAAAATCTATGTCTCTGACTGAGTATGCATTACTGTGATTTGACCTTTCTGCTGGCTGAGATAAGCTCATTTTCAACGTCCAATTCAGAATATAATAAAACCTGATCCAGCTATAAAATGCATCATTCTTTTTTGTTTTAGACAACATTTCATGCACTGTTAAACATGTTAAAGCAAGTTGCAAGTGAAAATCTATGTCTCTGACTGAGTTTGCATTACTGTGATTTGACCTCTCTGCTGGCTGAGATAAGCTAATTTTCAACGTCCAATTCAGAAAGTGATAAAAACAGATCCAGCCATAAAATGCATCATTCTTTTTTATTTTAGACAACATTTCATGCACTGTTAAACATGTTAAAGCAAGTTGCAAGTGAAAATCTATGTCTCTGACTGAGTTTGCATTACTGTGATTTGACCTCTCTGCTGGCTGAGATAAGCTCATTTTCAACGTCCAATTCAGAATGTAATAAAACCAGATCCAGCTATAAAATGCATCATTCTTTTTTGTTTTAGACAACATTTCATGCACTGTTAAACATGTTAAAGCAAGTTGCAAGTGAAAATCTATGTCTCTGACTGAGTTTGCATTACTGTGATTTGACCTCTCTGCTGGCTGAGATAAGCTCATTTTCAACGTCCAATTCAGAATGTAATAAAACCAGATCCAGCCATAAAATGCATCATTCTTTTTTGTTTTAGACAACATTTCATGCACTGTTAAACATGTTAAAGCAAGTTGCAAGTGAAAATCTATGTCTCTGACTGAGTATGCATTACTGTGATTTGACCTTTCTGCTGGCTGAGATAAGCTCATTTTCAACGTCCAATACAGAATATAATAAAACCTGTTCCAGCTATAAAATGCATCATTCTTTTTTGTTTTAGACAACATTTCATGCACTGTTAAACATGTTAAAGCAAGTTGCAAGTGAAAATCTATGTCTCTGACTGAGTTTGCATTACTGTGATTTGACCTCTCTGCTGGCTGAGATAAGCTAATTTTCAACGTCCAATTCAGAAAGTTATAAAAACAGATCCAGCCATAAAATGCATCATTCTTTTTTATTTTAGACAACATTTCATGCACTGTTAAACATGTTAAAGCAAGTTGCAAGTGAAAATCTATGTCTCTGACTGAGTTTGCATTACTGTGATTTGACCTCTCTGCTGGCTGAGATAAGCTCATTTTCAACGTCCAATTCAGAATGTAATAAAACCAGATCCAGCTATAAAATGCATCATTCTTTTTTGTTTTAGACAACATTTCATGCACTGTTAAATATGTTAAAGCAAGTTGCAAGTGAAAATCTATGTCTCTGACTAAGTTTGCATTACTGTGATTTGACCTCTCTGCTGGCTGAGATAAGCTCATTTTCAACGTCCAATTCAGAAAGTGATAAAAACAGATCCAGCCATAAAATGCATCATTCTTTTTTGTTTTAGACAACATTTCATGCACTGTTAAACATGTTAAAGCAAGTTGCAAGTGAAAATCTATGTCTCTGACTGAGTTTGCATTACTGTGATTTGACCTCTCTGCTGGCTGAGATAAGCTCATTTTCAACGTCCAATTCAGAATGTAATAAAACCAGATCCAGCCATAAAAATGCATCATTCTTTTTTGTTTTAGACAACATTTCATGCACTGTTAAACATGTTAAAGCAAGTTGCAAGTGAAAATCTATGTCTCTGACTGAGTTTGCATTACTGTGATTTGACCTATCTGCTGGCTGAGATAAGCTCATTTTCAACGTCCAATTCAGAAAGTGATAAAAACAGATCCAGCCATAAAAAGCATCATTCTTTTTTGTTTTAGACAACATTTCATGCACTGTTAAACATGTTAAAGCAAGTTGCAAGTGAAAATCTATGTCTCTGACTGAGTTTGCATTACTGTGATTTGACCTCTCTGCTGGCTGAGATAAGCTCATTTTCAACGTCCAATTCAGAATGTAATAAAACCAGATCCAGCTATAAAATGCATCATTCTTTTTTGTTTTAGACAACATTTCATGCACTGTTAAACATGTTAAAGCAAGTTGCAAGTGAAAATCTATGTCTCTGACTGAGTTTGCATTACTGTGATTTGACCTCTCTGCTGGCTGAGATAAGCTCATTTTCAACGTCCAATTCAGAATGTAATAAAACCAGATCCAGCCATAAAATGCATCATTCTTTTTTGTTTTAGACATTTCATGCACTGTTAAACATGTTAAAGCAAGTTGCAAGTGAAAATCTATGTCTCTGACTGAGTATGCATTACTGTGATTTGACCTCTCTGCTGGCTGAGATAAGCTCATTTTCAACGTCCAATTCAGAATATAATAAAACCTGATCCAGCTATAAATTGCATCATTCTTTTTTGTTTTAGACAACATTTCATGCACTGTTAAACATGTTAAAGCAAGTTGCAAGTGAAAATCTATGTCTCTGACTGAGTTTGCATTACTGTGATTTGACCTCTCTGCTGGCTGAGATAAGCTCATTTTCAACGTCCAATTCAGAATGTAATAAAACCAGATCCAGCCATAAAAATGCATCATTCTTTTTTGTTTTAGACAACATTTCATGCACTGTTAAACATGTTAAAGCAAGTTGCAAGTGAAAATCTATGTCTCTGACTGAGTTTGCATTACTGTGATTTGACCTATCTGCTGGCTGAGATAAGCTCATTTTCAACGTCCAATTCAGAAAGTGATAAAAACAGATCCAGCCATAAAAAGCATCATTCTTTTTTGTTTTAGACAACATTTCATGCACTGTTAAACATGTTAAAGCAAGTTGCAAGTGAAAATCTATGTCTCTGACTGAGTTTGCATTACTGTGATTTGACCTCTCTGCTGGCTGAGATAAGCTCATTTTCAACGTCCAATTCAGAATGTGATAAAACCAGATCCAGCTATAAAATGCATCATTCTTTTTTGTTTTAGACAACATTTCATGCACTGTTAAACATGTTAAAGCAAGTTGCAAGTGAAAATCTATGTCTCTGACTGAGTTTGCATTACTGTGATTTGACCTCTCTGCTGGCTGAGATAAGCTCATTTTCAACGTCCAATTCAGAATGTAATAAAACCAGATCCAGCCATAAAATGCATCATTCTTTTTTGTTTTAGACAACATTTCATGCACTGTTAAACATGTTAAAGCAAGTTGCAAGTGAAAATCTATGTCTCTGACTGAGTATGCATTACTGTGATTTGACCTCTCTGCTGGCTGAGATAAGCTCATTTTCAACGTCCAATTCAGAATATAATAAAACCTGATCCAGCTATAAATTGCATCATTCTTTTTTGTTTTAGACAATGTTTCATGCACTGTTAAACATGTTAAAGCAAGTTGCAAGTGAAAATCTATGTCTCTGACTGAGTTTGCATTACTGTGATTTGACCTCTCTGCTGGCTGAGATAAGCTCATTTTCAACGTCCAATTCAGAATGTAATAAAACCTGATCCAGCTATAAAATGCATCATTCTTTTTTGTTTTAGACAACATTTCATGCACTGTTAAACATGTTAAAGCAAGTTGCAAGTGAAAATCTATGTCACTGACTGAGTTTGCATTACTGTGATTTGACCTCTCTGCTGGCTGAGATAAGCTCATTTTCAACGTCCAATTCAGAATGTAATAAAACCAGATCCAGCTATAAAATGCATCATTCTTTTTTGTTTTAGACAACATTTCATGCACTGTTAAACATGTTAAAGCAAGTTGCAAGTGAAAATCTATATCTCTGACTGAGTTTGCATTACTGTGATTTGACCTCTCTGCTGGCTGAGATAAGCTCATTTTCAACGTCCAATTCAGAATGTAATAAAACCAGATCCAGCTATAAAATGCATCATTCTTTTTTGTTTTAGACAACATTTCATGCACTGTTAAACATGTTAAAGCAAGTTGCAAGTGAAAATCTATGTCTCTGACTGAGTTTGCATTACTGTGATTTGACCTCTCTGCTGGCTAAGATAAGCTCATTTTCAACGTCCAATTCAGAATGTAATAAAACCAGATCCAGCCATAAAATGCATCATTCTTTTTTGTTTTAGACAACATTTCATTCACTGTTAAACATGTTAAAGCAAGTTGCAAGTAAAAATGTATGTCTCTGACTGAGTTTGCATTACTGTGATTTGACCTCTCTGCTGGCTGAGATAAGCTAATTTTCAACGTCCAATTCAGAAAGTTATAAAAACAGATCCAGCCATAAAATGCATCATTCTTTTTTATTTTAGACAACATTTCATGCACTGTTAAACATGTTAAAGCAAGTTGCAAGTGAAAATCTATGTCTCTGACTGAGTTTGCATTACTGTGATTTGACCTCTCTGCTGGCTGAGATAAGCTCATTTTCAACGTCCAATTCAGAAAGTGATAAAAACAGATCCAGCCATAAAATGCATCATTCTTTTTTGTTTTAGACAACATTTCATGCACTGTTAAACATGTTAAAGCAAGTTGCAAGTGAAAATCTATGTCTCTGACTGAGTTTGCATTACTGTGATTTGACCTCTCTGCTGGCTGAGATAAGCTCATTTTCAACGTCCAATTCAGAATGTAATAAAACCTGATCCAGCTATAAAATGCATCATTCTTTTTTGTTTTAGACAACATTTCATGCACTGTTAAACATGTTAAAGCAAGTTTCAAGTGAAAATCTATGTCTCTGACTGAGTTTGCATTACTGTGATTTGACCTCTCTGCTGGCTGAGATAAGCTCATTTTCAACGTCCAATTCAGAAAGTGATAAAAACAGATCCAGCCATAAACTGCATCATTCTTTTTTGTTTTAGACAACATTTCATGCACTGTTAAACATGTTAAAGCAAGTTGCAAGTGAAAATCTATGTCTCTGACTGAGTTTGCATTACTGTGATTTGACCTCTCTGCTGGCTGAGATAAGCTCATTTTCAACGTCCAATTCAGAATGTAATAAAACCAGATCCAGCTATAAAATGCATCATTCTTTTTTGTTTTAGACAACATTTCATGCACTGTTAAACATGTTAAAGCAAGTTGCAAGTGAAAATCTATGTCTCTGACTGAGTTTGCATTACTGTGATTTGACCTCTCTGCTGGCTGAGATAAGCTAATTTTCAACGTCCAATTCAGAAAGTGATAAAAACAGATCCAGCCATAAAATGCATCATTCTTTTTTATTTTAGACAACATTTCATGCACTGTTAAACATGTTAAAGCAAGTTGCAAGTGAAAATCTATGTCTCTGACTGAGTTTGCATTACTGTGATTTGACCTCTCTGCTGGCTGAGATAAGCTCATTTTCAACGTCCAATTCAGAATGTAATAAAACCAGATCCAGCTATAAAATGCATCATTCTTTTTTGTTTTAGACAACATTTCATGCACTGTTAAACATGTTAAAGCAAGTTGCAAGTGAAAATCTATGTCTCTGACTGAGTTTGCATTACTGTGATTTGACCTCTCTGCTGGCTGAGATAAGCTCATTTTCAACGTCCAATTCAGAATGTAATAAAACCAGATCCAGCCATAAAATGCATCATTCTTTTTTGTTTTAGACAACATTTCATGCACTGTTAAACATGTTAAAGCAAGTTGCAAGTGAAAATCTATGTCTCTGACTGAGTATGCATTACTGTGATTTGACCTTTCTGCTGGCTGAGATAAGCTCATTTTCAACGTCCAATACAGAATATAATAAAACCTGTTCCAGCTATAAAATGCATCATTCTTTTTTGTTTTAGACAACATTTCATGCACTGTTAAACATGTTAAAGCAAGTTGCAAGTGAAAATCTATGTCTCTGACTGAGTTTGCATTACTGTGATTTGACCTCTCTGCTGGCTGAGATAAGCTAATTTTCAACGTCCAATTCAGAAAGTTATAAAAACAGATCCAGCCATAAAATGCATCATTCTTTTTTATTTTAGACAACATTTCATGCACTGTTAAACATGTTAAAGCAAGTTGCAAGTGAAAATCTATGTCTCTGACTGAGTTTGCATTACTGTGATTTGACCTCTCTGCTGGCTGAGATAAGCTCATTTTCAACGTCCAATTCAGAATGTAATAAAACCAGATCCAGCTATAAAATGCATCATTCTTTTTTGTTTTAGACAACATTTCATGCACTGTTAAATATGTTAAAGCAAGTTGCAAGTGAAAATCTATGTCTCTGACTAAGTTTGCATTACTGTGATTTGACCTCTCTGCTGGCTGAGATAAGCTCATTTTCAACGTCCAATTCAGAAAGTGATAAAAACAGATCCAGCCATAAAATGCATCATTCTTTTTTGTTTTAGACAACATTTCATGCACTGTTAAACATGTTAAAGCAAGTTGCAAGTGAAAATCTATGTCTCTGACTGAGTTTGCATTACTGTGATTTGACCTCTCTGCTGGCTGAGATAAGCTCATTTTCAACGTCCAATTCAGAATGTAATAAAACCAGATCCAGCCATAAAAATGCATCATTCTTTTTTGTTTTAGACAACATTTCATGCACTGTTAAACATGTTAAAGCAAGTTGCAAGTGAAAATCTATGTCTCTGACTGAGTTTGCATTACTGTGATTTGACCTATCTGCTGGCTGAGATAAGCTCATTTTCAACGTCCAATTCAGAAAGTGATAAAAACAGATCCAGCCATAAAAAGCATCATTCTTTTTTGTTTTAGACAACATTTCATGCACTGTTAAACATGTTAAAGCAAGTTGCAAGTGAAAATCTATGTCTCTGACTGAGTTTGCATTACTGTGATTTGACCTCTCTGCTGGCTGAGATAAGCTCATTTTCAACGTCCAATTCAGAATGTAATAAAACCAGATCCAGCTATAAAATGCATCATTCTTTTTTGTTTTAGACAACATTTCATGCACTGTTAAACATGTTAAAGCAAGTTGCAAGTGAAAATCTATGTCTCTGACTGAGTTTGCATTACTGTGATTTGACCTCTCTGCTGGCTGAGATAAGCTCATTTTCAACGTCCAATTCAGAATGTAATAAAACCAGATCCAGCCATAAAATGCATCATTCTTTTTTGTTTTAGACATTTCATGCACTGTTAAACATGTTAAAGCAAGTTGCAAGTGAAAATCTATGTCTCTGACTGAGTATGCATTACTGTGATTTGACCTCTCTGCTGGCTGAGATAAGCTCATTTTCAACGTCCAATTCAGAATATAATAAAACCTGATCCAGCTATAAATTGCATCATTCTTTTTTGTTTTAGACAACATTTCATGCACTGTTAAACATGTTAAAGCAAGTTGCAAGTGAAAATCTATGTCTCTGACTGAGTTTGCATTACTGTGATTTGACCTATCTGCTGGCTGAGATAAGCTCATTTTCAACGTCCAATTCAGAAAGTGATAAAAACAGATCCAGCCATAAAAAGCATCATTCTTTTTTGTTTTAGACAACATTTCATGCACTGTTAAACATGTTAAAGCAAGTTGCAAGTGAAAATCTATGTCTCTGACTGAGTTTGCATTACTGTGATTTGACCTCTCTGCTGGCTGAGATAAGCTCATTTTCAACGTCCAATTCAGAATGTGATAAAACCAGATCCAGCTATAAAATGCATCATTCTTTTTTGTTTTAGACAACATTTCATGCACTGTTAAACATGTTAAAGCAAGTTGCAAGTGAAAATCTATGTCTCTGACTGAGTTTGCATTACTGTGATTTGACCTCTCTGCTGGCTGAGATAAGCTCATTTTCAACGTCCAATTCAGAATGTAATAAAACCAGATCCAGCCATAAAATGCATCATTCTTTTTTGTTTTAGACAACATTTCATGCACTGTTAAACATGTTAAAGCAAGTTGCAAGTGAAAATCTATGTCTCTGACTGAGTATGCATTACTGTGATTTGACCTCTCTGCTGGCTGAGATAAGCTCATTTTCAACGTCCAATTCAGAATATAATAAAACCTGATCCAGCTATAAATTGCATCATTCTTTTTTGTTTTAGACAATGTTTCATGCACTGTTAAACATGTTAAAGCAAGTTGCAAGTGAAAATCTATGTCTCTGACTGAGTTTGCATTACTGTGATTTGACCTCTCTGCTGGCTGAGATAAGCTCATTTTCAACGTCCAATTCAGAATGTAATAAAACCTGATCCAGCTATAAAATGCATCATTCTTTTTTGTTTTAGACAACATTTCATGCACTGTTAAACATGTTAAAGCAAGTTGCAAGTGAAAATCTATGTCACTGACTGAGTTTGCATTACTGTGATTTGACCTCTCTGCTGGCTGAGATAAGCTCATTTTCAACGTCCAATTCAGAATGTAATAAAACCAGATCCAGCTATAAAATGCATCATTCTTTTTTGTTTTAGACAACATTTCATGCACTGTTAAACATGTTAAAGCAAGTTGCAAGTGAAAATCTATATCTCTGACTGAGTTTGCATTACTGTGATTTGACCTCTCTGCTGGCTGAGATAAGCTCATTTTCAACGTCCAATTCAGAATGTAATAAAACCAGATCCAGCTATAAAATGCATCATTCTTTTTTGTTTTAGACAACATTTCATGCACTGTTAAACATGTTAAAGCAAGTTGCAAGTGAAAATCTATGTCTCTGACTGAGTTTGCATTACTGTGATTTGACCTCTCTGCTGGCTAAGATAAGCTCATTTTCAACGTCCAATTCAGAATGTAATAAAACCAGATCCAGCCATAAAATGCATCATTCTTTTTTGTTTTAGACAACATTTCATTCACTGTTAAACATGTTAAAGCAAGTTGCAAGTAAAAATGTATGTCTCTGACTGAGTTTGCATTACTGTGATTTGACCTATCTGCTGGCTGAGATAAGCTCATTTTCAACGTCCAATTCAGAAAGTGATAAAAACAGATCCAGCCATAAAATGCATCATTCTTTTTTGTTTTAGACAACATTTCATGCACTGTTAAACATGTTAAAGCAAGTTGCAAGTGAAAATCTATGTCTCTGACTGAGTTTGCATTACTGTGATTTGACCTGTCTGCTGGCTGAGATAAGCTCATTTTCAACGTCCAATTCAGAATGTAATAAAACCAGATCCAGCTATAAAATGCATCATTCTTTTTTGTTTTAGACAACATTTCATGCACTGTTAAACATGTTAAAGCAAGTTGCAAGTGAAAATCTATGTCTCTGACTGAGTTTGCATTACTGTGATTTGACCTCTCTGCTGGCTGAGATAAGCTCATTTTCAACGTCCAATTCAGAATGTAATAAAACCAGATCCAGCCATAAAATGCATCATTCTTTTTTGTTTTAGACAACATTTCATGCACTGTTAAACATGTTAAAGCAAGTTGCAAGTGAAAATCTATGTCTCTGACTGAGTATGCATTACTGTGATTTGACCTCTCTGCTGGCTGAGATAAGCTCATTTTCAACGTCCAATTCAGAATATAATAAAACCAGATCCAGCTATAAAATGCATCATTCTTATTTGTTTTAGACAACATTTCATGCACTGTTAAACATATTAAAGCAAGTTGCAAGTGAAAATCTATGTCTCTGACTGAGTTTGCATTACTGTGATTTGACCTCTCTGCTGGCTGAGATAAGCTCATTTTCAACGTCCAATTCAGAATGTAATAAAACCAGATCCAGCCATAAAATGCATCATTCTTTTTTGTTTTAGACAACATTTCATGCACTGTTAAACATGTTAAAGCAAGTTGCAAGTGAAAATCTATGTCTCTGACTGAGTATGCATTACTGTGATTTGACCTCTCTGCTGGCTGAGATAAGCTCATTTTCAACGTCCAATTCAGAATATAATAAAACCTGATCCAGCTATAAATTGCATCATTCTTTTTTGTTTTACACAACATTTCATGCACTATTAAACATGTTAAAGCAAGTTGCAAGTGAAAATCTATGTCTCTGACTGAGTTTGCATTACTGTGATTTGACCTCTCTGCTGGCTGAGATAAGCTCATTTTCAACGTCCAATTCAGAAAGTGATAAAAACAGATCCAGCCATAAAATGCATCATTCTTTTTTGTTTTAGACAACATTTCATGCACTGTTAAACATGTTAAAGCAAGTTGCAAGTGAAAATCTATGTCACTGACTGAGTTTGCATTACTGTGATTTGACCTCTCTGCTGGCTGAGATAAGCTCATTTTCAACGTCCAATTCAGAAAGTGATAAAAACAGATCCAGCCATAAAATGCATCATTCTTTTTTTGTTTTAGACAACCTTTCATGCACTGTTAAACATGTTAAAGCAAGTTGCAAGTGAAAATCTATGTCTCTGACTGAGTTTGCATTACTGTGATTTGACCTCTCTGCTGGCTGAGATAAGCTCATTTTCAACGTCCAATTCAGAATGTAATAAAACCTGATCCAGCTATAAAATGCATCATTCTTTTTTGTTTTAGACAACATTTCATGCACTGTTAAACATGTTAAAGCAAGTTGCAAGTGAAAATCTATGTCTCTGACTGAGTTTGCATTACTGTGATTTGACCTCTCTGCTGGCTGAGATAAGCTCATTTTCAACAACCAATTCAGAATGTAATAAAACCAGATCCAGCCATAAAATGCATCATTCTTTTTTGTTTTAGACAACATTTCATGCACTGTTAAACATGTTAAAGCAAGTTTCAAGTGAAAATCTATGTCTCTGACTGAGTTTGCATTACTGTGATTTGACCTCTCTGCTGGCTGAGATAAGCTCATTTTCAACGTCCAATTCAGAAAGTGATAAAAACAGATCCAGCCATAAAATGCATCATTCTTTTTTGTTTTAGACAACATTTCATGCACTGTTAAACATGTTAAAGCAAGTTGCAAGTGAAAATCTATGTCTCTGACTGAGTTTGCATTACTGTGATTTGACCTCTCTGCTGGCTGAGATAAGCTCATTTTCAACGTCCAATTCAGAATGTAATAAAACCTGATCCAGCTATAAAATGCATCATTCTTTTTTGTTTTAGACAACATTTCATGCACTGTTAAACATGTTAAAGCAAGTTGCAAATGAAAATTTATGTCTCTGACTGAGTTTGCATTACTGTGATTTGACCTCTCTGCTGGCTGAGATAAGCTCATTTTCAACGTCCAATTCAGAATGTAATAAAACCTGATCCAGCTATAAAATGCATCATTCTTTTTTGTTTTAGACAACATTTCATGCACTGTTAAACATGTTAAAGCAAGTTGCAAGTGAAAATCTATGTCTCTGACTGAGTTTGCATTACTGTGATTTGACCTCTCTGCTGGCTGAGATAAGCTCATTTTCAACGTCCAATTCAGAATGTAATAAAACCAGATCCAGCTATAAAATGCATCATTCTTTTTTGTTTTAGACAACATTTCATGCACTGTTAAACATGTTAAAGCAAGTTGCAAGTGAAAATCTATGTCTCTGACTGAGTTTGCATTACTGTGATTTGACCTCTCTGCTGGCTGAGATAAGCTCATTTTCAACGTCCAATTCAGAAAGTGATAAAAACAGATCCAGCCATAAAATGCATCATTCTTTTTTTGTTTTAGACAACCTTTCATGCACTGTTAAACATGTTAAAGCAAGTTGCAAGTGAAAATCTATGTCTCTGACTGAGTTTGCATTACTGTGATTTGACCTCTCTGCTGGCTGAGATAAGCTCATTTTCAACGTCCAATTCAGAATGTAATAAAACCTGATCCAGCTATAAAATGCATCATTCTTTTTTGTTTTAGACAACATTTCATGCACTGTTAAACATGTTAAAGCAAGTTGCAAGTGAAAATCTATGTCTCTGACTGAGTTTGCATTACTGTGATTTGACCTCTCTGCTGGCTGAGATAAGCTCATTTTCAACAACCAATTCAGAATGTAATAAAACCAGATCCAGCCATAAAATGCATCATTCTTTTTTGTTTTAGACAACATTTCATGCACTGTTAAACATGTTAAAGCAAGTTTCAAGTGAAAATCTATGTCTCTGACTGAGTTTGCATTACTGTGATTTGACCTCTCTGCTGGCTGAGATAAGCTCATTTTCAACGTCCAATTCAGAAAGTGATAAAAACAGATCCAGCCATAAAATGCATCATTCTTTTTTGTTTTAGACAACATTTCATGCACTGTTAAACATGTTAAAGCAAGTTGCAAGTGAAAATCTATGTCTCTGACTGAGTTTGCATTACTGTGATTTGACCTCTCTGCTGGCTGAGATAAGCTCATTTTCAACGTCCAATTCAGAATGTAATAAAACCTGATCCAGCTATAAAATGCATCATTCTTTTTTGTTTTAGACAACATTTCATGCACTGTTCAACATGTTAAAGCAAGTTGCAAATGAAAATTTATGTCTCTGACTGAGTTTGCATTACTGTGATTTGACCTCTCTGCTGGCTGAGATAAGCTCATTTTCAACGTCCAATTCAGAAAGTGATAAAAACAGATCCAGCCATAAAATGCATCATTCTTTTTTGTTTTAGACAACATTTCATGCACTGTTAAACATGTTAAAGCAAGTTGCAAGTGAAAATCTATGTCTCTGACTGAGTTTGCATTACTGTGATTTGACCTCTCTGCTGGCTGAGATAAGCTCATTTTCAACGTCCAATTCAGAATGTAATAAAACCAGATCCAGCTATAAAATGCATCATTCTTTTTTGTTTTAGACAACATTTCATGCACTGTTAAACATGTTAAAGCAAGTTGCAAGTGAAAATCTATGTCTCTGACTGAGTTTGCATTACTGTGATTTGACCTCTCTGCTGGCTGAGATAAGCTCATTTTCAACGTCCAATTCAGAATGTAATAAAACCTGATCCAGCTATAAAATGCATCATTCTTTTTTGTTTTAGACAACATTTCATGCACTGTTAAACATGTTAAAGCAAGTTGCAAGTGAAAATCTATGTCTCTGACTGAGTTTGCATTACTGTGATTTGACCTCTCTGCTGGCTGAGATAAGCTCATTTTCAACGTCCAATTCAGAATGTAACAAAACCAGATCCAGCCATAAAAATGCATCATTCTTTTTTGTTTTAGACAACATTTCATGCACTGTTAAACATGTTAAAGCAAGTTGCAAGTGAAAATCTATGTCTCTGACTGAGTTTGCATTACTGTGATTTGACCTATCTGCTGGCTGAGATAAGCTCATTTTCAACGTCCAATTTAGAAAGTGATAAAAACAGATCCAGCCATAAAAAGCATCATTCTTTTTTGTTTTAGACAACATTTCATGCACTGTTAAACATGTTAAAGCAAGTTGCAAGTGAAAATCTATGTCTCTGACTGAGTTTGCATTACTGTGATTTGACCTCTCTGCTGGCTGAGATAAGCTCATTTTCAACGTCCAATTCAGAATGTAATAAAACCAGATCCAGCTATAAAATGCATCATTCTTTTTTGTTTTAGACAACATTTCATGCACTGTTAAACATGTTAAAGCAAGTTGCAAGTGAAAATCTATGTCTCTGACTGAGTTTGCATTACTGTGATTTGACCTCTCTGCTGGCTGAGATAAGCTCATTTTCAACGTCCAATTCAAAATGTAATAAAACCAGATCCAGCCATAAAATGCATCATTCTTTTTTGTTTTAGACAACATTTCATGCACTGTTAAACATGTTAAAGCAAGTTGCAAGTGAAAATCTATGTCTCTGACTGAGTATGCATTACTGTGATTTGACCTCTCTGCTGGCTGAGATAAGCTCATTTTCAACGTCCAATTCAGAATATAATAAAACCTGATCCAGCTATAAATTGCATCATTCTTTTTTGTTTTAGACAACATTTCATGCACTGTTAAACATGTTAAAGCAAGTTGCAAGTGAAAATCTATGTCTCTGACTGAGTTTGCATTACTGTGATTTGACCTCTCTGCTGGCTGAGATAAGCTCATTTTCAACGTCCAATTCAGAAAGTGATAAAAACAGATCCAGCCATAAAATGCATCATTCTTTTTTGTTTTAGACAACATTTCATGCACTGTTAAACATGTTAAAGCAAGTTGCAAGTGAAAATCTATGTCTCTGACTGAGTTTGCATTACTGTGATTTGACCTCTCTGCTGGCTGAGATAAGCTCATTTTCAACGTCCAATTCAGAATGTAATAAAACCAGATCCAGCTATAAAATGCATCATTCTTTTTTGTTTTAGACAACATTTCATGCACTGTTAAACATGTTAAAGCAAGTTGCAAGTGAAAATCTATGTCTCTGACTGAGTTTGCATTACTGTGATTTGACCTCTCTGCTGGCTGAGATAAGCTCATTTTCAACGTCCAATTCAGAATGTAATAAAACCAGATCCAGCCATAAAATGCATCATTCTTTTTTGTTTTAGACAACATTTCATGCACTGTTAAACATGTTAAAGCAAGTTGCAAGTGAAAATCTATGTCTCTGACTGAGTTTGCATTACTGTGATTTGACCTCTCTGCTGGCTGAGATAAGCTCATTTTCAACGTCCAATTCAGAATGTAATAAAACCTGATCCAGCTATAAAATGCATCATTCTTTTTTGTTTTAGACAACATTTCATGCACTGTTAAACATGTTAAAGCAAGTTGCAAGTGAAAATCTATGTCTCTGACTGAGTTTGCATTACTGTGATTTGACCTCTCTGCTGGCTGAGATAAGCTCATTTTCAACGTCCAATTCAGAATGTAATAAAACCAGATCCAGCCATAAAATGCATCATTCTTTTTTGTTTTAGACAACATTTCATGCACTGTTAAACATGTTAAAGCAAGTTGCAAGTGAAAATCTATGTCTCTGACTGAGTTTGCATTACTGTGATTTGACCTCTCTGCTGGCTGAGATAAGCTCATTTTCAACGTCCAATTCAGAAAGTGATAAAAACAGATCCAGCCATAAAATGCATCATTCTTTTTTGTTTTAGACAACATTTCATGCACTGTTAAACATGTTAAAGCAAGTTGCAAGTGAAAATCTATGTCTCTGACTGAGTTTGCATTACTGTGATTTGACCTCTCTGCTGGCTGAGATAAGCTCATTTTCAACGTCCAATTCAGAAAGTGATAAAAACAGATCCAGCCATAAAATGCATCATTCTTTTTTGTTTTAGACAACATTTCATGCACTGTTAAACATGTTAAAGCAAGTTGCAAGTGAAAATCTATGTCTCTGACTGAGTTTGCATTACTGTGATTTGACCTCTCTGCTGGCTGAGATAAGCTCATTTTCAACGTCCAATTCAGAATGTAATAAAACCTGATCCAGCTATAAAATGCATCATTCTTTTTTGTTTTAGACAACATTTCATGCACTGTTAAACATGTTAAAGCAAGTTGCAAGTGAAAATCTATGTCTCTGACTGAGTTTGCATTACTGTGATTTGACCTCTCTGCTGGCTGAGATAAGCTCATTTTCAACGTCCAATTCAGAAAGTGATAAAAACAGATCCAGCCATAAAATGCATCATTCTTTTTTGTTTTAGACAACATTTCATGCACTGTTAAACATGTTAAAGCAAGTTGCAAGTGAAAATCTATGTCTCTGACTGAGTTTGCATTACTGTGATTTGACCTCTCTGCTGGCTGAGATAAGCTCATTTTCAACGTCCAATTCAGAATGTAATAAAACCTGATCCAGCTATAAAATGCATCATTCTTTTTTGTTTTAGACAACATTTCATGCACTGTTAAACATGTTAAAGCAAGTTGCAAATGAAAATTTATGTCTCTGACTGAGTTTGCATTACTGTGATTTGACCTCTCTGCTGGCTGAGATAAGCTCATTTTCAACGTCCAATTCAGAAAGTGATAAAAACAGATCCAGCCATAAAATGCATCATTCTTTTTTGTTTTAGACAACATTTCATGCACTGTTAAACATGTTAAAGCAAGTTGCAAGTGAAAATCTATGTCTCTGACTGAGTTTGCATTACTGTGATTTGACCTCTCTGCTGGCTGAGATAAGCTCATTTTCAACGTCCAATTCAGAAAGTGATAAAAACAGATCCAGCCATAAAATGCATCATTCTTTTTTGTTTTAGACAACATTACATGCACTGTTAAACATGTTAAAGCAAGTTGCAAGTGAAAATCTATGTCTCTGACTGAGTTTGCATTACTGTGATTTGACCTCTCTGCTGGCTGAGATAAGCTCATTTTCAACGTCCAATTCAGAATGTAATAAAACCAGATCCAGCTATAAAATGCATCATTCTTTTTTGTTTTAGACAACATTTCATGCACTGTTAAACATGTTAAAGCAAGTTGCAAGTGAAAATCTATGTCTCTGACTGAGTTTGCATTACTGTGATTTGACCTCTCTGCTGGCTGAGATAAGCTCATTTTCAACGTCCAATTCAGAATGTAATAAAACCAGATCCAGCTATAAAATGCATCATTCTTTTTTGTTTTAGACAACATTTCATGCACTGTTAAACATGTTAAAGCAAGTTGCAAGTGAAAATCTATGTCTCTGACTGAGTATGCATTACTGTGATTTGACCTCTCTGCTGGCTGAGATAAGCTCATTTTCAACGTCCAATTCAGAATGTGATAAAAACAGATCCAGCCATAAAATGGATCATTCTTTATTGTTTTAGACAACATTTCATGCACTGTTAAACATGTTAAAGCAAGTTGCAAGTGAAAATCAATGTCTCTGACTGAGTTTGCATTACTGTGATTTGACCTCTCTGCTGGCTGAGATAAGCTCATTTTCAACGTCCAATTCAGAATGTAATAAAACCAGATCCAGCTATAAAATGGATCATTCTTTTTTGTTTTAGACAACATTTCATGCACTGTTAAACATGTTAAAGCAAGTTGCAAGTGAAAATCTATGTCTCTGACTGAGTTTGCATTACTGTGATTTGACCTCTCTGCTGGCTGAGATAAGCTCATTTTCAACGTCCAATTCAGAAAGTGATAAAAAACAGATCCAGCCATAAAATGGATCATTCTTTTTTTGTTTTAGACAACATTTCATGCACTGTTAAACATGTTAAAGCAAGTTGCAAGTGAAAATCAATGTCTCTGACTGAGTTTGCATTACTGTGATTTGACCTCTCTGCTGGCTGAGATAAGCTCATTTTCAACGTCCAATTCAGAATGTAATAAAACCAGATCCAGCTATAAAATGCATCATTCTTTTTTGTTTTAGACAACATTTCATGCACTGTTAAACATGTTAAAGCAAGTTGCAAGTGAAAAACTATGTCTCTGACTGAGTTTGCATTACTGTGATTTGACCTCTCTGCTGGCTGAGATAAGCTAATTTTCAACGTCCAATTCAGAATGTAATAAAACCAGATCCAGCTATAAAATGGATCATTCTTTTTTGTTTTAGACAACATTTCATGCACTGTTAAACATGTTAAAGCAAGTTGCAAGTGAAAATCTATGTCTCTGACTGAGTTTGCATTACTGTGATTTGACCTCTCTGCTGGCTGAGATAAGCTCATTTTCAACGTCCAATTCAGAATGTAATAAAACCAGATCCAGCTATAAAATGCATCATTCTTTTTTGTTTTAGACAACATTTCATGCACTGTTAAACATTTTAAAGCAAGTTGCAAGTGAAAATCTATGTCTCTGACTGAGTTTGCATTACTGTGATTTGACCTCTCTGCTGGCTGAGATAAGCTCATTTTCAACGTCCAATTCAGAATGTAATAAAACCAGATCCAGCTATAAAATGCATCATTCTTTTTTGTTTTAGACAACATTTCATGCACTGTTAAACATGTTAAAGCAAGTTGCAAGTGAAAATCTATGTCTCTGACTGAGTTTGCATTACTGTGATTTGACCTCTCTGCTGGCTGAGATAAGCTCATTTTCAACGTCCAATTCAGAATGTAATAAAACCAGATCCAGCTATAAAATGGATCATTCTTTTTTGTTTTAGACAACATTTCATGCACTGTTAAACATGTTAAAGCAAGTTGCAAGTGAAAATCTATGTCTCTGACTGAGTTTGCATTACTGTGATTTGACCTCTCTGCTGGCTGAGATAAGCTCATTTTCAACGTCCAATTCAGAATGTAATAAAACCAGATCCAGCTATAAAATGCATCATTCTTTTTTGTTTTAGACAACATTTCATGCACTGTTAAACATTTTAAAGCAAGTTGCAAGTGAAAATCTATGTCTCTGACTGAGTTTGCATTACTGTGATTTGACCTCTCTGCTGGCTGAGATAAGCTCATTTTCAACGTCCAATTCAGAATGTAATAAAACCAGATCCAGCTATAAAATGCATCATTCTTTTTTGTTTTAGACAACATTTCATGCACTGTTAAACATGTTAAAGCAAGTTGCAAGTGAAAATCTATGTCTCTGACTGAGTTTGCATTACTGTGATTTGACCTCTCTGCTGGCTGAGATAAGCTCATTTTCAACGTCCAATTCAGAATGTGATAAAAACAGATCCAGCCATAAAATGGATCATTCTTTTTTGTTTTAGACAACATTTCATGCACTGTTAAACATGTTAAAGCAAGTTGCAAGTGAAAATCTATGTCTCTGACTGAGTTTGCATTACTGTGATTTGACCTCTCTGCTGGCTGAGATAAGCTCATTTTCAACGTCCAATTCAGAATGTAATAAAACCAGATCCAGCCATAAAATGCATCATTCTTTTTTGTTTTAGACAACATTTCATGCACTGTTAAACATGTTAAAGCAAGTTGCAAGTGAAAATCTATGTCTCTGACTGAGTTTGCATTACTGTGATTTGACCTCTCTGCTGGCTGAGATAAGCTCATTTTCAACGTCCAATTCAGAAAGTGATAAAAAACAGATCCAGCCATAAAATGGATCATTCTTTTTTGTTTTAAACAACATTTCATGCACTGTTAAACATGTTAAAGCAAGTTGCAAGTGAAAATCAATGTCTCTGACTGAGTTTGCATTACTGTGATTTGACCTCTCTGCTGGCTGAGATAAGCTCATTTTCAACGTCCAATTCAGAATGTAATAAAACCAGATCCAGCTATAAAATGCATCATTCTTTTTTGTTTTAGACAACATTTCATGCACTGTTAAACATGTTAAAGCAAGTTGCAAGTGAAAAACTATGTCTCTGACTGAGTTTGCATTACTGTGATTTGACCTCTCTGCTGGCTGAGATAAGCTAATTTTCAACGTCCAATTCAGAATGTAATAAAACCAGATCCAGCTATAAAATGGATCATTCTTTTTTTTTTTTAGACAACATTTCATGCACTGTTAAACATGTTAAAGCAAGTTGCAAGTGAAAATCTATGTCTCTGACTGAGTTTGCATTACTGTGATTTGACCTCTCTGCTGGCTGAGATAAGCTCATTTTCAACGTCCAATTCAGAATGTAATAAAACCAGATCCAGCTATAAAATGCATCATTCTTTTTTGTTTTAGACAACATTTCATGCACTGTTAAACATTTTAAAGCAAGTTGCAAGTGAAAATCTATGTCTCTGACTGAGTTTGCATTACTGTGATTTGACCTCTCTGCTGGCTGAGATAAGCTCATTTTCAACGTCCAATTCAGAATGTAATAAAACCAGATCCAGCTATAAAATGGATCATTCTTTTTTGTTTTAGACAACATTTCATGCACTGTTAAACATGTTAAAGCAAGTTGCAAGTGAAAATCTATGTCTCTGACTGAGTTTGCATTACTGTGATTTGACCTCTCTGCTGGCTGAGATAAGCTCATTTTCAACGTCCAATTCAGAATGTAATAAAACCAGATCCAGCTATAAAATGCATCATTCTTTTTTGTTTTAGACAACATTTCATGCACTGTTAAACATTTTAAAGCAAGTTGCAAGTGAAAATCTATGTCTCTGACTGAGTTTGCATTACTGTGATTTGACCTCTCTGCTGGCTGAGATAAGCTCATTTTCAACGTCCAATTCAGAATGTAATAAAACCAGATCCAGCTATAAAATGCATCATTCTTTTTTGTTTTAGACAACATTTCATGCACTGTTAAACATGTTAAAGCAAGTTGCAAGTGAAAATCTATGTCTCTGACTGAGTTTGCATTACTGTGATTTGACCTCTCTGCTGGCTGAGATAAGCTCATTTTCAACGTCCAATTCAGAATGTGATAAAAACAGATCCAGCCATAAAATGGATCATTCTTTTTTGTTTTAGACAACATTTCATGCACTGTTAAACATGTTAAAGCAAGTTGCAAGTGAAAATCTATGTCTCTGACTGAGTTTGCATTACTGTGATTTGACCTCTCTGCTGGCTGAGATAAGCTCATTTTCAACGTCCAATTCAGCATGTAATAAAACCAGATCCAGCTATAAAATGCATCATTCTTTTTTGTTTTAGACAACATTTCATGCACTGTTAAACATGTTAAAGCAAGTTGCAAGTGAAAATCTATGTCTCTGACTGAGTTTGCATTACTGTGATTTGACCTCTCTGCTGGCTGAGATAAGCTCATTTTCAACGTCCAATTCAGAAAGTGATAAAAAAACAGATCCAGCCATAAAATGGATCATTCTTTTTTGTTTTAGACAACATTTCATGCACTGTTAAACATGTTAAAGCAAGTTGCAAGTGAAAATCTATGTCTCTGACTGAGTTTGCATTACTGTGATTTGACCTCTCTGCTGGCTGAGACAAGCTCATTTGCAACGTCCAATTCAGAAAGTGATAAAAAACAGATCCGGCCATAAAATGCATCATTCTTTTTTATTTTAGACAACATTTCATGCACTGTTAAACATGTTAAAGCAAGTTGCAAGTGAAAATCTATGTCTCTGACTGAGTATGCATTACTGTGATTTGACCTCTCTGCTGGCTGAGATAAGCTCATTTTCAACGTCCAATTCAGAATATAATAAAACCTGATCCAGCTATAAAATGCATCATTCTTTTTGTTTTAGACAACATTTCATGCACTGTTAAACATGTTAAAGCAAGTTGCAAGTGAAAATCTATGTCTCTGACTGAGTTTGCATTACTGTGATTTGACCTCTCTGCTGGCTGAGATAAGCTCATTTTCAACGTCCAATTCAGAAAGTGATAAAAACAGATCCAGCCATAAAATGCATCATTCTTTTTTGTTTTAGACAACATTTCATGCACTGTTAAACATGTTAAAGCAAGTTGCAAGTGACAATCTATGTCTCTGACTGAGTTTGCATTACTGTGATTTGACCTGTCTGCTGGCTGAGATAAGCTCATTTTCAACGTCCAATTCAGAATGTAATAAAACCAGATCCAGCTATAAAATGCATCATTCTTATTTGTTTTAGACAACATTTCATGCACTGTTAAACATGTTAAAGCAAGTTGCAAGTGAAAATCTATGTCTCTGACTGAGTTTGCATTACTGTGATTTGACCTCTCTGCTGGCTGAGATAAGCTCATTTTCAACGTCCAATTCAGAATGTAATAAAACCAGATTCAGCTATAAAATGCATCATTCTTTTTTGTTTTAGACAACATTTCATGCACTGTTAAACATGTTAAAGCAAGTTGCAAGTGAAAATCTATGTCTCTGACTGAGTTTGCATTACTGTGATTTGACCTCTCTGCTGGCTGAGATAAGCTCATTTTCAACGTCCAATTCAGAATGTAATAAAACCAGATCCAGCCATAAAATGCATCATTCTTTTTTGTTTTAGACAACATTTCATGCACTGTTAAACATGTTAAAGCAAGTTGCAAGTGAAAATCTATGTCTCTGACTGAGTATGCATTACTGTGATTTGACCTCTCTGCTGGCTGAGATAAGCTCATTTTCAACGTCCAATTCAGAATATAATAAAACCAGATCCAGCTATAAAATGCATCATTCTTATTTGTTTTAGACAACATTTCATGCACTGTTAAACATATTAAAGCAAGTTGCAAGTGAAAATCTATGTCTCTGACTGAGTTTGCATTACTGTGATTTGACCTCTCTGCTGGCTGAGATAAGCTCATTTTCAACGTCCAATTCAGAATGTAATAAAACCAGATCCAGCCATAAAATGCATCATTCTTTTTTGTTTTAGACAACATTTCATGCACTGTTAAACATGTTAAAGCAAGTTGCAAGTGAAAATCTATGTCTCTGACTGAGTATGCATTACTGTGATTTGACCTCTCTGCTGGCTGAGATAAGCTCATTTTCAACGTCCAATTCAGAATATAATAAAACCTGATCCAGCTATAAATTGCATCATTCTTTTTTGTTTTACACAACATTTCATGCACTGTTAAACATGTTAAAGCAAGTTGCAAGTGAAAATCTATGTCTCTGACTGAGTTTGCATTACTGTGATTTGACCTCTCTGCTGGCTGAGATAGGCTAATTTTCAACAACCAATTCAGAATGTAATAAAACCAGATCCAGCCATAAAATGCATCATTCTTTTTTGTTTTAGACAACATTTCATGCACTGTTAAACATGTTAAAGCAAGTTTCAAGTGAAAATCTATGTCTCTGACTGAGTTTGCATTACTGTGATTTGACCTCTCTGCTGGCTGAGATAAGCTCATTTTCAACGTCCAATTCAGAAAGTGATAAAAACAGATCCAGCCATAAACTGCATCATTCTTTTTTGTTTTAGACAACATTTCATGCACTGTTAAACATGTTAAAGCAAGTTGCAAGTGAAAATCTATGTCTCTGACTGAGTTTGCATTACTGTGATTTGACCTCTCTGCTGGCTGAGATAAGCTCATTTTCAACGTCCAATTCAGAATGTAATAAAACCAGATCCAGCTATAAAATGCATCATTCTTTTTTGTTTTAGACAACATTTCATGCACTGTTAAACATGTTAAAGCAAGTTGCAAGTGAAAATCTATGTCTCTGACTGAGTTTGCATTACTGTGATTTGACCTCTCTGCTGGCTGAGATAAGCTCATTTTCAACGTCCAATTCAGAATGTAATAAAACCAGATCCAGCCATAAAATGCATCATTCTTTTTTGTTTTAGACAACATTTCATGCACTGTTAAACATGTTAAAGCAAGTTGCAAGTGAAAATCTATGTCTCTGACTGAGTATGCATTACTGTGATTTGACCTTTCTGCTGGCTGAGATAAGCTCATTTTCAACGTCCAATTCAGAATATAATAAAACCTGATCCAGCTATAAAATGCATCATTCTTTTTTGTTTTAGACAACATTTCATGCACTGTTAAACATGTTAAAGCAAGTTGCAAGTGAAAATCTATGTCTCTGACTGAGTTTGCATTACTGTGATTTGACCTCTCTGCTGGCTGAGATAAGCTAATTTTCAACGTCCAATTCAGAAAGTGATAAAAACAGATCCAGCCATAAAATGCATCATTCTTTTTTATTTTAGACAACATTTCATGCACTGTTAAACATGTTAAAGCAAGTTGCAAGTGAAAATCTATGTCTCTGACTGAGTTTGCATTACTGTGATTTGACCTCTCTGCTGGCTGAGATAAGCTCATTTTCAACGTCCAATTCAGAATGTAATAAAACCAGATCCAGCTATAAAATGCATCATTCTTTTTTGTTTTAGACAACATTTCATGCACTGTTAAACATGTTAAAGCAAGTTGCAAGTGAAAATCTATGTCTCTGACTGAGTTTGCATTACTGTGATTTGACCTCTCTGCTGGCTGAGATAAGCTCATTTTCAACGTCCAATTCAGAAAGTGATAAAAACAGATCCAGCCATAAAATGCATCATTCTTTTTTTGTTTTAGACAACCTTTCATGCACTGTTAAACATGTTAAAGCAAGTTGCAAGTGAAAATCTATGTCTCTGACTGAGTTTGCATTACTGTGATTTGACCTCTCTGCTGGCTGAGATAAGCTCATTTTCAACGTCCAATTCAGAATGTAATAAAACCTGATCCAGCTATAAAATGCATCATTCTTTTTTGTTTTAGACAACATTTCATGCACTGTTAAACATGTTAAAGCAAGTTGCAAGTGAAAATCTATGTCTCTGACTGAGTTTGCATTACTGTGATTTGACCTCTCTGCTGGCTGAGATAAGCAAATTTTCAACAACCAATTCAGAATGTAATAAAACCAGATCCAGCCATAAAATGCATCATTCTTTTTTGTTTTAGACAACATTTCATGCACTGTTAAACATGTTAAAGCAAGTTGCAAGTGAAAATCTATGTCTCTGACTGAGTTTGCATTACTGTGATTTGACCTCTCTGCTGGCTGAGATAAGCTCATTTTCAACGTCCAATTCAGAAAGTGATAAAAACAGATCCAGCCATAAAATGCATCATTCTTTTTTGTTTTAGACAACATTTCATGCACTGTTAAACATGTTAAAGCAAGTTGCAAGTGAAAATCTATGTCTCTGACTGAGTTTGCATTACTGTGATTTGACCTCTCTGCTGGCTGAGATAAGCTCATTTTCAACGTCCAATTCAGAATGTAATAAAACCAGATCCAGCTATAAAATGCATCATTCTTTTTTGTTTTAGACAACATTTCATGCACTGTTAAACATGTTAAAGCAAGTTGCAAGTGAAAATCTATGTCTCTGACTGAGTTTGCATTACTGTGATTTGACCTCTCTGCTGGCTGAGATAAGCTCATTTTCAACGTCCAATTCAGAATGTAATAAAACCAGATCCAGCCATAAAATGCATCATTCTTTTTTGTTTTAGACAACATTTCATGCACTGTTAAACATGTTAAAGCAAGTTGCAAGTGAAAATCTATGTCTCTGACTGAGTATGCATTACTGTGATTTGACCTTTCTGCTGGCTGAGATAAGCTCATTTTCAACGTCCAATACAGAATATAATAAAACCTGTTCCAGCTATAAAATGCATCATTCTTTTTTGTTTTAGACAACATTTCATGCACTGTTAAACATGTTAAAGCAAGTTGCAAGTGAAAATCTATGTCTCTGACTGAGTTTGCATTACTGTGATTTGACCTCTCTGCTGGCTGAGATAAGCTAATTTTCAACGTCCAATTCAGAAAGTTATAAAAACAGATCCAGCCATAAAATGCATCATTCTTTTTTATTTTAGACAACATTTCATGCACTGTTAAACATGTTAAAGCAAGTTGCAAGTGAAAATCTATGTCTCTGACTGAGTTTGCATTACTGTGATTTGACCTCTCTGCTGGCTGAGATAAGCTCATTTTCAACGTCCAATTCAGAATGTAATAAAACCAGATCCAGCTATAAAATGCATCATTCTTTTTTGTTTTAGACAACATTTCATGCACTGTTAAATATGTTAAAGCAAGTTGCAAGTGAAAATCTATGTCTCTGACTAAGTTTGCATTACTGTGATTTGACCTCTCTGCTGGCTGAGATAAGCTCATTTTCAACGTCCAATTCAGAAAGTGATAAAAACAGATCCAGCCATAAAATGCATCATTCTTTTTTGTTTTAGACAACATTTCATGCACTGTTAAACATGTTAAAGCAAGTTGCAAGTGAAAATCTATGTCTCTGACTGAGTTTGCATTACTGTGATTTGACCTCTCTGCTGGCTGAGATAAGCTCATTTTCAACGTCCAATTCAGAATGTAATAAAACCAGATCCAGCCATAAAAATGCATCATTCTTTTTTGTTTTAGACAACATTTCATGCACTGTTAAACATGTTAAAGCAAGTTGCAAGTGAAAATCTATGTCTCTGACTGAGTTTGCATTACTGTGATTTGACCTATCTGCTGGCTGAGATAAGCTCATTTTCAACGTCCAATTCAGAAAGTGATAAAAACAGATCCAGCCATAAAAAGCATCATTCTTTTTTGTTTTAGACAACATTTCATGCACTGTTAAACATGTTAAAGCAAGTTGCAAGTGAAAATCTATGTCTCTGACTGAGTTTGCATTACTGTGATTTGACCTCTCTGCTGGCTGAGATAAGCTCATTTTCAACGTCCAATTCAGAATGTAATAAAACCAGATCCAGCTATAAAATGCATCATTCTTTTTTGTTTTAGACAACATTTCATGCACTGTTAAACATGTTAAAGCAAGTTGCAAGTGAAAATCTATGTCTCTGACTGAGTTTGCATTACTGTGATTTGACCTCTCTGCTGGCTGAGATAAGCTCATTTTCAACGTCCAATTCAGAATGTAATAAAACCAGATCCAGCCATAAAATGCATCATTCTTTTTTGTTTTAGACATTTCATGCACTGTTAAACATGTTAAAGCAAGTTGCAAGTGAAAATCTATGTCTCTGACTGAGTATGCATTACTGTGATTTGACCTCTCTGCTGGCTGAGATAAGCTCATTTTCAACGTCCAATTCAGAATATAATAAAACCTGATCCAGCTATAAATTGCATCATTCTTTTTTGTTTTAGACAACATTTCATGCACTGTTAAACATGTTAAAGCAAGTTGCAAGTGAAAATCTATGTCTCTGACTGAGTTTGCATTACTGTGATTTGACCTCTCTGCTGGCTGAGATAAGCTCATTTTCAACGTCCAATTCAGAATGTAATAAAACCAGATCCAGCCATAAAAATGCATCATTCTTTTTTGTTTTAGACAACATTTCATGCACTGTTAAACATGTTAAAGCAAGTTGCAAGTGAAAATCTATGTCTCTGACTGAGTTTGCATTACTGTGATTTGACCTATCTGCTGGCTGAGATAAGCTCATTTTCAACGTCCAATTCAGAAAGTGATAAAAACAGATCCAGCCATAAAAAGCATCATTCTTTTTTGTTTTAGACAACATTTCATGCACTGTTAAACATGTTAAAGCAAGTTGCAAGTGAAAATCTATGTCTCTGACTGAGTTTGCATTACTGTGATTTGACCTCTCTGCTGGCTGAGATAAGCTCATTTTCAACGTCCAATTCAGAATGTGATAAAACCAGATCCAGCTATAAAATGCATCATTCTTTTTTGTTTTAGACAACATTTCATGCACTGTTAAACATGTTAAAGCAAGTTGCAAGTGAAAATCTATGTCTCTGACTGAGTTTGCATTACTGTGATTTGACCTCTCTGCTGGCTGAGATAAGCTCATTTCAACGTCCAATTCAGAATGTAATAAAACCAGATCCAGCCATAAAATGCATCATTCTTTTTTGTTTTAGACAACATTTCATGCACTGTTAAACATGTTAAAGCAAGTTGCAAGTGAAAATCTATGTCTCTGACTGAGTATGCATTACTGTGATTTGACCTCTCTGCTGGCTGAGATAAGCTCATTTTCAACGTCCAATTCAGAATATAATAAAACCTGATCCAGCTATAAATTGCATCATTCTTTTTTGTTTTAGACAATGTTTCATGCACTGTTAAACATGTTAAAGCAAGTTGCAAGTGAAAATCTATGTCTCTGACTGAGTTTGCATTACTGTGATTTGACCTCTCTGCTGGCTGAGATAAGCTCATTTTCAACGTCCAATTCAGAATGTAATAAAACCTGATCCAGCTATAAAATGCATCATTCTTTTTTGTTTTAGACAACATTTCATGCACTGTTAAACATGTTAAAGCAAGTTGCAAGTGAAAATCTATGTCACTGACTGAGTTTGCATTACTGTGATTTGACCTCTCTGCTGGCTGAGATAAGCTCATTTTCAACGTCCAATTCAGAATGTAATAAAACCAGATCCAGCTATAAAATGCATCATTCTTTTTTGTTTTAGACAACATTTCATGCACTGTTAAACATGTTAAAGCAAGTTGCAAGTGAAAATCTATATCTCTGACTGAGTTTGCATTACTGTGATTTGACCTCTCTGCTGGCTGAGATAAGCTCATTTTCAACGTCCAATTCAGAATGTAATAAAACCAGATCCAGCTATAAAATGCATCATTCTTTTTTGTTTTAGACAACATTTCATGCACTGTTAAACATGTTAAAGCAAGTTGCAAGTGAAAATCTATGTCTCTGACTGAGTTTGCATTACTGTGATTTGACCTCTCTGCTGGCTAAGATAAGCTCATTTTCAACGTCCAATTCAGAATGTAATAAAACCAGATCCAGCCATAAAATGCATCATTCTTTTTTGTTTTAGACAACATTTCATTCACTGTTAAACATGTTAAAGCAAGTTGCAAGTAAAAATGTATGTCTCTGACTGAGTTTGCATTACTGTGATTTGACCTATCTGCTGGCTGAGATAAGCTCATTTTCAACGTCCAATTCAGAAAGTGATAAAAACAGATCCAGCCATAAAATGCATCATTCTTTTTTGTTTTAGACAACATTTCATGCACTGTTAAACATGTTAAAGCAAGTTGCAAGTGAAAATCTATGTCTCTGACTGAGTTTGCATTACTGTGATTTGACCTGTCTGCTGGCTGAGATAAGCTCATTTTCAACGTCCAATTCAGAATGTAATAAAACCAGATCCAGCTATAAAATGCATCATTCTTATTTGTTTTAGACAACATTTCATGCACTGTTAAACATGTTAAAGCAAGTTGCAAGTGAAAATCTATGTCTCTGACTGAGTATGCATTACTGTGATTTGACCTCTCTGCTGGCTGAGATAAGCTCATTTTCAACGTCCAATTCAGAATATAATAAAACCAGATCCAGCTATAAAATGCATCATTCTTATTTGTTTTAGACAACATTTCATGCACTGTTAAACATATTAAAGCAAGTTGCAAGTGAAAATCTATGTCTCTGACTGAGTTTGCATTACTGTGATTTGACCTCTCTGCTGGCTGAGATAAGCTCATTTTCAACGTCCAATTCAGAATGTAATAAAACCAGATCCAGCCATAAAATGCATCATTCTTTTTTGTTTTAGACAACATTTCATGCACTGTTAAACATGTTAAAGCAAGTTGCAAGTGAAAATCTATGTCTCTGACTGAGTATGCATTACTGTGATTTGACCTCTCTGCTGGCTGAGATAAGCTCATTTTCAACGTCCAATTCAGAATATAATAAAACCTGATCCAGCTATAAATTGCATCATTCTTTTTTGTTTTACACAACATTTCATGCACTGTTAAACATGTTAAAGCAAGTTGCAAGTGAAAATCTATGTCTCTGACTGAGTTTGCATTACTGTGATTTGACCTCTCTGCTGGCTGAGATAAGCTCATTTTCAACGTCCAATTCAGAAAGTGATAAAAACAGATCCAGCCATAAAATGCATCATTCTTTTTTGTTTTAGACAACATTTCATGCACTGTTAAACATGTTAAAGCAAGTTGCAAGTGAAAATCTATGTCACTGACTGAGTTTGCATTACTGTGATTTGACCTCTCTGCTGGCTGAGATAAGCTCATTTTCAACGTCCAATTCAGAAAGTGATAAAAACAGATCCAGCCATAAAATGCATCATTCTTTTTTTGTTTTAGACAACCTTTCATGCACTGTTAAACATGTTAAAGCAAGTTGCAAGTGAAAATCTATGTCTCTGACTGAGTTTGCATTACTGTGATTTGACCTCTCTGCTGGCTGAGATAAGCTCATTTTCAACGTCCAATTCAGAATGTAATAAAACCTGATCCAGCTATAAAATGCATCATTCTTTTTTGTTTTAGACAACATTTCATGCACTGTTAAACATGTTAAAGCAAGTTGCAAGTGAAAATCTATGTCTCTGACTGAGTTTGCATTACTGTGATTTGACCTCTCTGCTGGCTGAGATAAGCTCATTTTCAACAACCAATTCAGAATGTAATAAAACCAGATCCAGCCATAAAATGCATCATTCTTTTTTGTTTTAGACAACATTTCATGCACTGTTAAACATGTTAAAGCAAGTTTCAAGTGAAAATCTATGTCTCTGACTGAGTTTGCATTACTGTGATTTGACCTCTCTGCTGGCTGAGATAAGCTCATTTTCAACGTCCAATTCAGAAAGTGATAAAAACAGATCCAGCCATAAAATGCATCATTCTTTTTTGTTTTAGACAACATTTCATGCACTGTTAAACATGTTAAAGCAAGTTGCAAGTGAAAATCTATGTCTCTGACTGAGTTTGCATTACTGTGATTTGACCTCTCTGCTGGCTGAGATAAGCTCATTTTCAACGTCCAATTCAGAATGTAATAAAACCTGATCCAGCTATAAAATGCATCATTCTTTTTTGTTTTAGACAACATTTCATGCACTGTTAAACATGTTAAAGCAAGTTGCAAATGAAAATTTATGTCTCTGACTGAGTTTGCATTACTGTGATTTGACCTCTCTGCTGGCTGAGATAAGCTCATTTTCAACGTCCAATTCAGAATGTAATAAAACCAGATCCAGCTATAAAATGCATCATTCTTTTTTGTTTTAGACAACATTTCATGCACTGTTAAACATGTTAAAGCAAGTTGCAAGTGAAAATCTATGTCTCTGACTGAGTTTGCATTACTGTGATTTGACCTCTCTGCTGGCTGAGATAAGCTCATTTTCAACGTCCAATTCAGAATGTAATAAAACCAGATCCAGCTATAAAATGCATCATTCTTTGTTGTTTTAGACAACATTTCATGCACTGTTAAACATGTTAAAGCAAGTTGCAAGTGAAAATCTATGTCTCTGACTGAGTTTGCATTACTGTGATTTGACCTCTCTGCTGGCTGAGATAAGCTCATTTTCAACGTCCAATTCAGAAAGTGATAAAAACAGATCCAGCCATAAAATGCATCATTCTTTTTTTGTTTTAGACAACCTTTCATGCACTGTTAAACATGTTAAAGCAAGTTGCAAGTGAAAATCTATGTCTCTGACTGAGTTTGCATTACTGTGATTTGACCTCTCTGCTGGCTGAGATAAGCTCATTTTCAACGTCCAATTCAGAATGTAATAAAACCTGATCCAGCTATAAAATGCATCATTCTTTTTTGTTTTAGACAACATTTCATGCACTGTTAAACATGTTAAAGCAAGTTGCAAGTGAAAATCTATGTCTCTGACTGAGTTTGCATTACTGTGATTTGACCTCTCTGCTGGCTGAGATAAGCTCATTTTCAACAACCAATTCAGAATGTAATAAAACCAGATCCAGCCATAAAATGCATCATTCTTTTTTGTTTTAGACAACATTTCATGCACTGTTAAACATGTTAAAGCAAGTTTCAAGTGAAAATCTATGTCTCTGACTGAGTTTGCATTACTGTGATTTGACCTCTCTGCTGGCTGAGATAAGCTCATTTTCAACGTCCAATTCAGAAAGTGATAAAAACAGATCCAGCCATAAAATGCATCATTCTTTTTTGTTTTAGACAACATTTCATGCACTGTTAAACATGTTAAAGCAAGTTGCAAGTGAAAATCTATGTCTCTGACTGAGTTTGCATTACTGTGATTTGACCTCTCTGCTGGCTGAGATAAGCTCATTTTCAACGTCCAATTCAGAATGTAATAAAACCTGATCCAGCTATAAAATGCATCATTCTTTTTTGTTTTAGACAACATTTCATGCACTGTTCAACATGTTAAAGCAAGTTGCAAATGAAAATTTATGTCTCTGACTGAGTTTGCATTACTGTGATTTGACCTCTCTGCTGGCTGAGATAAGCTCATTTTCAACGTCCAATTCAGAAAGTGATAAAAACAGATCCAGCCATAAAATGCATCATTCTTTTTTGTTTTAGACAACATTTCATGCACTGTTAAACATGTTAAAGCAAGTTGCAAGTGAAAATCTATGTCTCTGACTGAGTTTGCATTACTGTGATTTGACCTCTCTGCTGGCTGAGATAAGCTCATTTTCAACGTCCAATTCAGAATGTAATAAAACCAGATCCAGCTATAAAATGCATCATTCTTTTTTGTTTTAGACAACATTTCATGCACTGTTAAACATGTTAAAGCAAGTTGCAAGTGAAAATCTATGTCTCTGACTGAGTTTGCATTACTGTGATTTGACCTCTCTGCTCGCTGAGATAAGCTCATTTTCAACGTCCAATTCAGAATGTAATAAAACCTGATCCAGCTATAAAATGCATCATTCTTTTTTGTTTTAGACAACATTTCATGCACTGTTAAACATGTTAAAGCAAGTTGCAAGTGAAAATCTATGTCTCTGACTGAGTTTGCATTACTGTGATTTGACCTCTCTGCTGGCTGAGATAAGCTCATTTTCAACGTCCAATTCAGAATGTAACAAAACCAGATCCAGCCATAAAAATGCATCATTCTTTTTTGTTTTAGACAACATTTCATGCACTGTTAAACATGTTAAAGCAAGTTGCAAGTGAAAATCTATGTCTCTGACTGAGTTTGCATTACTGTGATTTGACCTATCTGCTGGCTGAGATAAGCTCATTTTCAACGTCCAATTTAGAAAGTGATAAAAACAGATCCAGCCATAAAAAGCAT
The DNA here is from genome assembly GCF_052040795.2 of Danio rerio. Taxonomy (NCBI): domain Eukaryota; kingdom Metazoa; phylum Chordata; class Actinopteri; order Cypriniformes; family Danionidae; genus Danio; species Danio rerio. The sequence continues at coordinate 16,083,869 of NC_141031.1, forward strand.
CATTCTTTTTTGTTTTAGACAACATTTCATGCACTGTTAAACATGTTAAAGCAAGTTGCAAGTGAAAATCTATGTCTCTGACTGAGTTTGCATTACTGTGATTTGACCTCTCTGCTGGCTGAGATAAGCTCATTTTCAACGTCCAATTCAGAATGTAATAAAACCAGATCCAGCTATAAAATGCATCATTCTTTTTTGTTTTAGACAACATTTCATGCACTGTTAAACATGTTAAAGCAAGTTGCAAGTGAAAATCTATGTCTCTGACTGAGTTTGCATTACTGTGATTTGACCTCTCTGCTGGCTGAGATAAGCTCATTTTCAACGTCCAATTCAAAATGTAATAAAACCAGATCCAGCCATAAAATGCATCATTCTTTTTTGTTTTAGACAACATTTCATGCACTGTTAAACATGTTAAAGCAAGTTGCAAGTGAAAATCTATGTCTCTGACTGAGTATGCATTACTGTGATTTGACCTCTCTGCTGGCTGAGATAAGCTCATTTTCAACGTCCAATTCAGAATATAATAAAACCTGATCCAGCTATAAATTGCATCATTCTTTTTTGTTTTAGACAACATTTCATGCACTGTTAAACATGTTAAAGCAAGTTGCAAGTGAAAATCTATGTCTCTGACTGAGTTTGCATTACTGTGATTTGACCTCTCTGCTGGCTGAGATAAGCTCATTTTCAACGTCCAATTCAGAAAGTGATAAAAACAGATCCAGCCATAAAATGCATCATTCTTTTTTGTTTTAGACAACATTTCATGCACTGTTAAACATGTTAAAGCAAGTTGCAAGTGAAAATCTATGTCTCTGACTGAGTTTGCATTACTGTGATTTGACCTCTCTGCTGGCTGAGATAAGCTCATTTTCAACGTCCAATTCAGAATGTAATAAAACCAGATCCAGCCATAAAATGCATCATTCTTTTTTGTTTTAGACAACATTTCATGCACTGTTAAACATGTTAAAGCAAGTTGCAAGTGAAAATCTATGTCTCTGACTGAGTTTGCATTACTGTGATTTGACCTCTCTGCTGGCTGAGATAAGCTCATTTTCAACGTCCAATTCAGAAAGTGATAAAAACAGATCCAGCCATAAAATGCATCATTCTTTTTTGTTTTAGACAACATTTCATGCACTGTTAAACATGTTAAAGCAAGTTGCAAGTGAAAATCTATGTCTCTGACTGAGTTTGCATTACTGTGATTTGACCTCTCTGCTGGCTGAGATAAGCTCATTTTCAACGTCCAATTCAGAAAGTGATAAAAACAGATCCAGCCATAAAATGCATCATTCTTTTTTGTTTTAGACAACATTTCATGCACTGTTAAACATGTTAAAGCAAGTTGCAAGTGAAAATCTATGTCTCTGACTGAGTTTGCATTACTGTGATTTGACCTCTCTGCTGGCTGAGATAAGCTCATTTTCAACGTCCAATTCAGAATGTAATAAAACCTGATCCAGCTATAAAATGCATCATTCTTTTTTGTTTTAGACAACATTTCATGCACTGTTAAACATGTTAAAGCAAGTTGCAAGTGAAAATCTATGTCTCTGACTGAGTTTGCATTACTGTGATTTGACCTCTCTGCTGGCTGAGATAAGCTCATTTTCAACGTCCAATTCAGAAAGTGATAAAAACAGATCCAGCCATAAAATGCATCATTCTTTTTTGTTTTAGACAACATTTCATGCACTGTTAAACATGTTAAAGCAAGTTGCAAGTGAAAATCTATGTCTCTGACTGAGTTTGCATTACTGTGATTTGACCTCTCTGCTGGCTGAGATAAGCTCATTTTCAACGTCCAATTCAGAATGTAATAAAACCTGATCCAGCTATAAAATGCATCATTCTTTTTTGTTTTAGACAACATTTCATGCACTGTTAAACATGTTAAAGCAAGTTGCAAATGAAAATCTATGTCTCTGACTGAGTTTGCATTACTGTGATTTGACCTCTCTGCTGGCTGAGATAAGCTCATTTTCAACGTCCAATTCAGAAAGTGATAAAAACAGATCCAGCCATAAAATGCATCATTCTTTTTTGTTTTAGACAACATTACATGCACTGTTAAACATGTTAAAGCAAGTTGCAAGTGAAAATCTATGTCTCTGACTGAGTTTGCATTACTGTGATTTGACCTCTCTGCTGGCTGAGATAAGCTCATTTTCAACGTCCAATTCAGAAAGTGTCAAAAACAGATCCAGCCATAAAATGGATCATTCTTTTTTGTTTTAGACAACATTTCATGCACTGTTAAACATGTTAAAGCAAGTTGCAAGTGAAAATCTATGTCTCTGACTGAGTTTGCATTACTGTGATTTGACCTCTCTGCTGGCTGAGATAAGCTCATTTTCAACGTCCAATTCAGAATGTAATAAAACCAGATCCAGCTATAAAATGCATCATTCTTTTTTGTTTTAGACAACATTTCATGCACTGTTAAACATTTTAAAGCAAGTTGCAAGTGAAAATCTATGTCTCTGACTGAGTTTGCATTACTGTGATTTGACCTCTCTGCTGGCTGAGATAAGCTCATTTTCAACGTCCAATTCAGAATGTAATAAAACCAGATCCAGCTATAAAATGCATCATTCTTTTTTGTTTTAGACAACATTTCATGCACTGTTAAACATGTTAAAGCAAGTTGCAAGTGAAAATCTATGTCTCTGACTGAGTTTGCATTACTGTGATTTGACCTCTCTGCTGGCTGAGATAAGCTCATTTTCAACGTCCAATTCAGAATGTGATAAAAACAGATCCAGCCATAAAATGGATCATTCTTTATTGTTTTAGACAACATTTCATGCACTGTTAAACATGTTAAAGCAAGTTGCAAGTGAAAATCAATGTCTCTGACTGAGTTTGCATTACTGTGATTTGACCTCTCTGCTGGCTGAGATAAGCTCATTTTCAACGTCCAATTCAGAATGTAATAAAACCAGATCCAGCTATAAAATGGATCATTCTTTTTTGTTTTAGACAACATTTCATGCACTGTTAAACATGTTAAAGCAAGTTGCAAGTGAAAATCTATGTCTCTGACTGAGTTTGCATTACTGTGATTTGACCTCTCTGCTGGCTGAGATAAGCTCATTTTCAACGTCCAATTCAGAATGTAATAAAACCAGATCCAGCTATAAAATGCATCATTCTTTTTTGTTTTAGACAACATTTCATGCACTGTTAAACATTTTAAAGCAAGTTGCAAGTGAAAATATATGTCTCTGACTGAGTTTGCATTACTGTGATTTGACCTCTCTGCTGGCTGAGATAAACTCATTTTCAACGTCCAATTCAGAATGTAATAAAACCAGATCCAGCTATAAAATGCATCATTCTTTTTTGTTTTAGACAACATTTCATGCACTGTTAAACATGTTAAAGCAAGTTGCAAGTGAAAATCTATGTCTCTGACTGAGTTTGCATTACTGTGATTTGACCTCTCTGCTGGCTGAGATAAGCTCATTTTCAACGTCCAATTCAGAATGTGATAAAAACAGATCCAGCCATAAAATGGATCATTCTTTTTTGTTTTAGACAACATTTCATGCACTGTTAAACATGTTAAAGCAAGTTGCAAGTGAAAATCTATGTCTCTGACTGAGTTTGCATTACTGTGATTTGACCTCTCTGCTGGCTGAGATAAGCTCATTTTCAACGTCCAATTCAGAATGTAATAAAACCAGATCCAGCCATAAAATGCATCATTCTTTTTTGTTTTAGACAACATTTCATGCACTGTTAAACATGTTAAAGCAAGTTGCAAGTGAAAATCTATGTCTCTGACTGAGTTTGCATTACTGTGATTTGACCTCTCTGCTGGCTGAGATAAGCTCATTTTCAACGTCCAATTCAGAAAGTGATAAAAAACAGATCCAGCCATAAAATGGATCATTCTTTTTTGTTTTAGACAACATTTCATGCACTGTTAAACATGTTAAAGCAAGTTGCAAGTGAAAATCAATGTCTCTGACTGAGTTTGCATTACTGTGATTTGACCTCTCTGCTGGCTGAGATAAGCTCATTTTCAACGTCCAATTCAGAATGTAATAAAACCAGATCCAGCTATAAAATGCATCATTCTTTTTTGTTTTAGACAACATTTCATGCACTGTTAAACATGTTAAAGCAAGTTGCAAGTGAAAAACTATGTCTCTGACTGAGTTTGCATTACTGTGATTTGACCTCTCTGCTGGCTGAGATAAGCTAATTTTCAACGTCCAATTCAGAATGTAATAAAACCAGATCCAGCTATAAAATGGATCATTCTTTTTTGTTTTAGACAACATTTCATGCACTGTTAAACATGTTAAAGCAAGTTGCAAGTGAAAATCTATGTCTCTGACTGAGTTTGCATTACTGTGATTTGACCTCTCTGCTGGCTGAGATAAGCTCATTTTCAACGTCCAATTCAGAATGTAATAAAACCAGATCCAGCCATAAAATGCATCATTCTTTTTTGTTTTAGACAACATTTCATGCACTCTTAAACATGTTAAAGCAAGTTGCAAGTGAAAATCTATGTCTCTGACTGAGTTTGCATTACTGTGATTTGACCTCTCTGCTGGCTGAGATAAGCTCATTTTCAACGTCCAATTCAGAAAGTGATAAAAACAGATCCAGCCATAAAATGGATCATTCTTTTTTGTTTTAGACAACATTTCATGCACTGTTAAACATGTTAAAGCAAGTTGCAAGTGAAAATCTATGTCTCTGACTGAGTTTGCATTACTGTGATTTGACCTCTCTGCTGGCTGAGATAAGCTCATTTTCAACGTCCAATTCAGAATGTAAAAAAACCAGATCCAGCTATAAAATGCATCATTCTTTTTTGTTTTAGACAACATTTCATGCACTGTTAAACATGTTAAAGCAAGTTGCAAGTGAAAATCTATGTCTCTGACTGAGTTTGCATTACTGTGATTTGACCTCTCTGCTGGCTGAGATAAGCTCATTTTCAACGTCCAATTCAGAATGTAATAAAACCAGATCCAGCTATAAAATGCATCATTCTTTTTTGTTTTAGACAACATTTCATGCACTGTTAAACATTTTAAAGCAAGTTGCAAGTGAAAATCTATGTCTCTGACTGAGTTTGCATTACTGTGATTTGACCTCTCTGCTGGCTGAGATAAACTCATTTTCAACGTCCAATTCAGAATGTAATAAAACCAGATCCAGCTATAAAATGCATCATTCTTTTTTGTTTTAGACAACATTTCATGCACTGTTAAACATGTTAAAGCAAGTTGCAAGTGAAAATCTATGTCTCTGACTGAGTTTGCATTACTGTGATTTGACCTCTCTGCTGGCTGAGATAAGCTCATTTTCAACGTCCAATTCAGAATGTGATAAAAACAGATCCAGCCATAAAATGGATCATTCTTTTTTGTTTTAGACAACATTTCATGCACTGTTAAACATGTTAAAGCAAGTTGCAAGTGAAAATCTATGTCTCTGACTGAGTTTGCATTACTGTGATTTGACCTCTCTGCTGGCTGAGATAAGCTCATTTTCAACGTCCAATTCAGAATGTAATAAAACCAGATCCAGCCATAAAATGCATCATTCTTTTTTGTTTTAGACAACATTTCATGCACTGTTAAACATGTTAAAGCAAGTTGCAAGTGAAAATCTATGTCTCTGACTGAGTTTGCATTACTGTGATTTGACCTCTCTGCTGGCTGAGATAAGCTCATTTTCAACGTCCAATTCAGAAAGTGATAAAAAACAGATCCAGCCATAAAATGGATCATTCTTTTTTGTTTTAGACAACATTTCATGCACTGTTAAACATGTTAAAGCAAGTTGCAAGTGAAAATCAATGTCTCTGACTGAGTTTGCATTACTGTGATTTGACCTCTCTGCTGGCTGAGATAAGCTCATTTTCAACGTCCAATTCAGAATGTAATAAAACCAGATCCAGCTATAAAATGCATCATTCTTTTTTGTTTTAGACAACATTTCATGCACTGTTAAACATGTTAAAGCAAGTTGCAAGTGAAAAACTATGTCTCTGACTGAGTTTGCATTACTGTGATTTGACCTCTCTGCTGGCTGAGATAAGCTCATTTTCAACGTCCAATTCAGAATGTAATAAAACCAGATCCAGCCATAAAATGCATCATTCTTTTTTGTTTTAGACAACATTTCATGCACTGTTAAACATGTTAAAGCAAGTTGCAAGTGAAAATCTATGTCTCTGACTGAGTTTGCATTACTGTGATTTGACCTCTCTGCTGGCTGAGATAAGCTCATTTTCAACGTCCAATTCAGAATGTAATAAAACCAGATCCAGCTATAAAATGCATCATTCTTTTTTGTTTTAGACAACATTTCATGCACTGTTAAACATTTTAAAGCAAGTTGCAAGTGAAAATCTATGTCTCTGACTGAGTTTGCATTACTGTGATTTGACCTCTCTGCTGGCTGAGATAAGCTCATTTTCAACGTCCAATTCAGAATTTAATAAAACCAGATCCAGCCATAAAATGCATCATTCTTTTTTGTTTTAGACAACATTTCATGCACTGTTAAACATGTTAAAGCAAGTTGCAAGTGAAAATCTATGTCTCTGACTGAGTTTGCATTACTGTGATTTGACCTCTCTGCTGGCTGAGATAAGCTCATTTTCAACGTCCAATTCAGAATGTAATAAAACCAGATCCAGCCATAAAATGCATCATTCTTTTTTGTTTTAGACAACATTTCATGCACTGTTAAACATGTTAAAGCAAGTTGCAAGTGAAAATCTATGTCTCTGACTGAGTTTGCATTACTGTGATTTGACCTCTCTGCTGGCTGAGATAAGCTCATTTTCAACGTCCAATTCAGAATATAATAAAACCTGATCCAGCTATAAAATGCATCATTCTTTTTTGTTTTAGACAACATTTCATGCACTGTTAAACATGTTAAAGCAAGTTGCAAGTGAAAATCTATGTCTCTGACTGAGTTTGCATTACTGTGATTTGACCTCTCTGCTGGCTGAGATAAGCTCATTTTCAACGTCCAATTCAGAATGTAATAAAACCAGATCCAGCTATAAAATGCATCATTCTTTTTTGTTTTAGACAACATTTCATGCACTGTTAAACATGTTAAAGCAAGTTGCAAGTTAAAATCTATGTCTCTGACTGAGTTTGCATTACTGTGATTTGACCTCTCTGCTGGCTGAGATAAGCTCATTTTCAACGTCCAATTCAGAATGTAATAAAACCAGATCCAGCCATAAAATGCATCATTCTTTTTTGTTTTAGACAACATTTCATGCACTGTTAAACATGTTAAAGCAAGTTGCAAGTGAAAATCTATGTCTCTGACTGAGTTTGCATTACTGTGATTTGACCTCTCTGCTGGCTGAGATAAGCTCATTTTCAACGTCCAATTCAGAATGTAATAAAACCAGATCCAGCCATAAAATGCATCATTCTTTTTTGTTTTAGACAACATTTCATGCACTCTTAAACATGTTAAAGCAAGTTGCAAGTGAAAATCTATGTCTCTGACTGAGTTTGCATTACTGTGATTTGACCTCTCTGCTGGCTGAGATAAGCTCATTTTCAACGTCCAATTCAGAAAGTGATAAAAACAGATCCAGCCATAAAATGCATCATTCTTTTTTGTTTTAGACAACATTTCATGCACTGTTAAACATGTTAAAGCAAGTTGCAAGTGAAAATCTATGTCTCTGACTGAGTTTGCATTACTGTGATTTGACCTCTCTGCTGGCTGAGATAAGCTCATTTTCAACGTCCAATTCAGAAAGTGATAAAAACAGATCCAGCCATAAAATGCATCATTCTTTTTTGTTTTAGACAACATTTCATGCACTGTTAAACATGTTAAAGCAAGTTGCAAGTGAAAATCTATGTCTCTGACTGAGTTTGCATTACTGTGATTTGACCTCTCTGCTGGCTGAGATAAGCTCATTTTCAACGTCCAATTCAGAATGTAATAAAACCTGATCCAGCTATAAAATGCATCATTCTTTTTTGTTTTAGACAACATTTCATGCACTGTTAAACATGTTAAAGCAAGTTGCAAGTGAAAATCTATGTCTCTGACTGAGTTTGCATTACTGTGATTTGACCTCTCTGCTGGCTGAGATAAGCTCATTTTCAACGTCCAATTCAGAAAGTGATAAAAACAGATCCAGCCATAAAATGCATCATTCTTTTTTGTTTTAGACAACATTTCATGCACTGTTAAACATGTTAAAGCAAGTTGCAAGTGAAAATCTATGTCTCTGACTGAGTTTGCATTACTGTGATTTGACCTCTCTGCTGGCTGAGATAAGCTCATTTTCAACGTCCAATTCAGAATGTAATAAAACCTGATCCAGCTATAAAATGCATCATTCTTTTTTGTTTTAGACAACATTTCATGCACTGTTAAACATGTTAAAGCAAGTTGCAAATGAAAATCTATGTCTCTGACTGAGTTTGCATTACTGTGATTTGACCTCTCTGCTGGCTGAGATAAGCTCATTTTCAACGTCCAATTCAGAAAGTGATAAAAACAGATCCAGCCATAAAATGCATCATTCTTTTTTGTTTTAGACAACATTACATGCACTGTTAAACATGTTAAAGCAAGTTGCAAGTGAAAATCTATGTCTCTGACTGAGTTTGCATTACTGTGATTTGACCTCTCTGCTGGCTGAGATAAGCTCATTTTCAACGTCCAATTCAGAAAGTGTCAAAAACAGATCCAGCCATAAAATGGATCATTCTTTTTTGTTTTAGACAACATTTCATGCACTGTTAAACATGTTAAAGCAAGTTGCAAGTGAAAATCTATGTCTCTGACTGAGTTTGCATTACTGTGATTTGACCTCTCTGCTGGCTGAGATAAGCTCATTTTCAACGTCCAATTCAGAATGTAATAAAACCAGATCCAGCCATAAAATGCATCATTCTTTTTTGTTTTAGACAACATTTCATGCACTGTTAAACATGTTAAAGCAAGTTGCAAGTGAAAATCTATGTCTCTGACTGAGTTTGCATTACTGTGATTTGACCTCTCTGCTGGCTGAGATAAGCTCATTTTCAACGTCCAATTCAGAATGTGATAAAAACAGATCCAGCCATAAAATGGATCATTCTTTATTGTTTTAGACAACATTTCATGCACTGTTAAACATGTTAAAGCAAGTTGCAAGTGAAAATCAATGTCTCTGACTGAGTTTGCATTACTGTGATTTGACCTCTCTGCTGGCTGAGATAAGCTCATTTTCAACGTCCAATTCAGAATGTGATAAAAACAGATCCAGCCATAAAATGGATCATTCTTTATTGTTTTAGACAACATTTCATGCACTGTTAAACATGTTAAAGCAAGTTGCAAGTGAAAATCAATGTCTCTGACTGAGTTTGCATTACTGTGATTTGACCTCTCTGCTGGCTGAGATAAGCTCATTTTCAACGTCCAATTCAGAATGTAATAAAACCAGATCCAGCTATAAAATGGATCATTCTTTTTTGTTTTAGACAACATTTCATGCACTGTTAAACATGTTAAAGCAAGTTGCAAGTGAAAATCTATGTCTCTGACTGAGTTTGCATTACTGTGATTTGACCTCTCTGCTGGCTGAGATAAGCTCATTTTCAACGTCCAATTCAGAATGTAATAAAACCAGATCCAGCTATAAAATGCATCATTCTTTTTTGTTTTAGACAACATTTCATGCACTGTTAAACATTTTAAAGCAAGTTGCAAGTGAAAATCTATGTCTCTGACTGAGTTTGCATTACTGTGATTTGACCTCTCTGCTGGCTGAGATAAACTCATTTTCAACGTCCAATTCAGAATGTAATAAAACCAGATCCAGCTATAAAATGCATCATTCTTTTTTGTTTTAGACAACATTTCATGCACTGTTAAACATGTTAAAGCAAGTTGCAAGTGAAAATCTATGTCTCTGACTGAGTTTGCATTACTGTGATTTGACCTCTCTGCTGGCTGAGATAAGCTCATTTTCAACGTCCAATTCAGAAAGTGATAAAAACAGATCCAGCCATAAAAAGCATCATTCTTTTTTGTTTTAGACAACATTTCATGCACTGTTAAACATGTTAAAGCAAGTTGCAAGTGAAAATCTATGTCTCTGACTGAGTTTGCATTACTGTGATTTGACCTCTCTGCTGGCTGAGATAAGCTCATTTTCAACGTCCAATTCAGAATGTGATAAAACCAGATCCAGCTATAAAATGCATCATTCTTTTTTGTTTTAGACAACATTTCATGCACTGTTAAACATGTTAAAGCAAGTTGCAAGTGAAAATCTATGTCTCTGACTGAGTTTGCATTACTGTGATTTGACCTCTCTGCTGGCTGAGATAAGCTCATTTCAACGTCCAATTCAGAATGTAATAAAACCAGATCCAGCCATAAAATGCATCATTCTTTTTTGTTTTAGACAACATTTCATGCACTGTTAAACATGTTAAAGCAAGTTGCAAGTGAAAATCTATGTCTCTGACTGAGTATGCATTACTGTGATTTGACCTCTCTGCTGGCTGAGATAAGCTCATTTTCAACGTCCAATTCAGAATATAATAAAACCTGATCCAGCTATAAATTGCATCATTCTTTTTTGTTTTAGACAATGTTTCATGCACTGTTAAACATGTTAAAGCAAGTTGCAAGTGAAAATCTATGTCTCTGACTGAGTTTGCATTACTGTGATTTGACCTCTCTGCTGGCTGAGATAAGCTCATTTTCAACGTCCAATTCAGAATGTAATAAAACCTGATCCAGCTATAAAATGCATCATTCTTTTTTGTTTTAGACAACATTTCATGCACTGTTAAACATGTTAAAGCAAGTTGCAAGTGAAAATCTATGTCACTGACTGAGTTTGCATTACTGTGATTTGACCTCTCTGCTGGCTGAGATAAGCTCATTTTCAACGTCCAATTCAGAATGTAATAAAACCAGATCCAGCTATAAAATGCATCATTCTTTTTTGTTTTAGACAACATTTCATGCACTGTTAAACATGTTAAAGCAAGTTGCAAGTGAAAATCTATATCTCTGACTGAGTTTGCATTACTGTGATTTGACCTCTCTGCTGGCTGAGATAAGCTCATTTTCAACGTCCAATTCAGAATGTAATAAAACCAGATCCAGCTATAAAATGCATCATTCTTTTTTGTTTTAGACAACATTTCATGCACTGTTAAACATGTTAAAGCAAGTTGCAAGTGAAAATCTATGTCTCTGACTGAGTTTGCATTACTGTGATTTGACCTCTCTGCTGGCTAAGATAAGCTCATTTTCAACGTCCAATTCAGAATGTAATAAAACCAGATCCAGCCATAAAATGCATCATTCTTTTTTGTTTTAGACAACATTTCATTCACTGTTAAACATGTTAAAGCAAGTTGCAAGTAAAAATGTATGTCTCTGACTGAGTTTGCATTACTGTGATTTGACCTATCTGCTGGCTGAGATAAGCTCATTTTCAACGTCCAATTCAGAAAGTGATAAAAACAGATCCAGCCATAAAATGCATCATTCTTTTTTGTTTTAGACAACATTTCATGCACTGTTAAACATGTTAAAGCAAGTTGCAAGTGAAAATCTATGTCTCTGACTGAGTTTGCATTACTGTGATTTGACCTGTCTGCTGGCTGAGATAAGCTCATTTTCAACGTCCAATTCAGAATGTAATAAAACCAGATCCAGCTATAAAATGCATCATTCTTATTTGTTTTAGACAACATTTCATGCACTGTTAAACATGTTAAAGCAAGTTGCAAGTGAAAATCTATGTCTCTGACTGAGTATGCATTACTGTGATTTGACCTCTCTGCTGGCTGAGATAAGCTCATTTTCAACGTCCAATTCAGAATATAATAAAACCAGATCCAGCTATAAAATGCATCATTCTTATTTGTTTTAGACAACATTTCATGCACTGTTAAACATATTAAAGCAAGTTGCAAGTGAAAATCTATGTCTCTGACTGAGTTTGCATTACTGTGATTTGACCTCTCTGCTGGCTGAGATAAGCTCATTTTCAACGTCCAATTCAGAATGTAATAAAACCAGATCCAGCCATAAAATGCATCATTCTTTTTTGTTTTAGACAACATTTCATGCACTGTTAAACATGTTAAAGCAAGTTGCAAGTGAAAATCTATGTCTCTGACTGAGTATGCATTACTGTGATTTGACCTCTCTGCTGGCTGAGATAAGCTCATTTTCAACGTCCAATTCAGAATATAATAAAACCTGATCCAGCTATAAATTGCATCATTCTTTTTTGTTTTACACAACATTTCATGCACTGTTAAACATGTTAAAGCAAGTTGCAAGTGAAAATCTATGTCTCTGACTGAGTTTGCATTACTGTGATTTGACCTCTCTGCTGGCTGAGATAAGCTCATTTTCAACGTCCAATTCAGAAAGTGATAAAAACAGATCCAGCCATAAAATGCATCATTCTTTTTTGTTTTAGACAACATTTCATGCACTGTTAAACATGTTAAAGCAAGTTGCAAGTGAAAATCTATGTCACTGACTGAGTTTGCATTACTGTGATTTGACCTCTCTGCTGGCTGAGATAAGCTCATTTTCAACGTCCAATTCAGAAAGTGATAAAAACAGATCCAGCCATAAAATGCATCATTCTTTTTTTGTTTTAGACAACCTTTCATGCACTGTTAAACATGTTAAAGCAAGTTGCAAGTGAAAATCTATGTCTCTGACTGAGTTTGCATTACTGTGATTTGACCTCTCTGCTGGCTGAGATAAGCTCATTTTCAACGTCCAATTCAGAATGTAATAAAACCTGATCCAGCTATAAAATGCATCATTCTTTTTTGTTTTAGACAACATTTCATGCACTGTTAAACATGTTAAAGCAAGTTGCAAGTGAAAATCTATGTCTCTGACTGAGTTTGCATTACTGTGATTTGACCTCTCTGCTGGCTGAGATAAGCTCATTTTCAACAACCAATTCAGAATGTAATAAAACCAGATCCAGCCATAAAATGCATCATTCTTTTTTGTTTTAGACAACATTTCATGCACTGTTAAACATGTTAAAGCAAGTTTCAAGTGAAAATCTATGTCTCTGACTGAGTTTGCATTACTGTGATTTGACCTCTCTGCTGGCTGAGATAAGCTCATTTTCAACGTCCAATTCAGAAAGTGATAAAAACAGATCCAGCCATAAAATGCATCATTCTTTTTTGTTTTAGACAACATTTCATGCACTGTTAAACATGTTAAAGCAAGTTGCAAGTGAAAATCTATGTCTCTGACTGAGTTTGCATTACTGTGATTTGACCTCTCTGCTGGCTGAGATAAGCTCATTTTCAACGTCCAATTCAGAATGTAATAAAACCTGATCCAGCTATAAAATGCATCATTCTTTTTTGTTTTAGACAACATTTCATGCACTGTTAAACATGTTAAAGCAAGTTGCAAATGAAAATTTATGTCTCTGACTGAGTTTGCATTACTGTGATTTGACCTCTCTGCTGGCTGAGATAAGCTCATTTTCAACGTCCAATTCAGAATGTAATAAAACCAGATCCAGCTATAAAATGCATCATTCTTTTTTGTTTTAGACAACATTTCATGCACTGTTAAACATGTTAAAGCAAGTTGCAAGTGAAAATCTATGTCTCTGACTGAGTTTGCATTACTGTGATTTGACCTCTCTGCTGGCTGAGATAAGCTCATTTTCAACGTCCAATTCAGAATGTAATAAAACCAGATCCAGCTATAAAATGCATCATTCTTTGTTGTTTTAGACAACATTTCATGCACTGTTAAACATGTTAAAGCAAGTTGCAAGTGAAAATCTATGTCTCTGACTGAGTTTGCATTACTGTGATTTGACCTCTCTGCTGGCTGAGATAAGCTCATTTTCAACGTCCAATTCAGAAAGTGATAAAAACAGATCCAGCCATAAAATGCATCATTCTTTTTTTGTTTTAGACAACCTTTCATGCACTGTTAAACATGTTAAAGCAAGTTGCAAGTGAAAATCTATGTCTCTGACTGAGTTTGCATTACTGTGATTTGACCTCTCTGCTGGCTGAGATAAGCTCATTTTCAACGTCCAATTCAGAATGTAATAAAACCTGATCCAGCTATAAAATGCATCATTCTTTTTTGTTTTAGACAACATTTCATGCACTGTTAAACATGTTAAAGCAAGTTGCAAGTGAAAATCTATGTCTCTGACTGAGTTTGCATTACTGTGATTTGACCTCTCTGCTGGCTGAGATAAGCTCATTTTCAACAACCAATTCAGAATGTAATAAAACCAGATCCAGCCATAAAATGCATCATTCTTTTTTGTTTTAGACAACATTTCATGCACTGTTAAACATGTTAAAGCAAGTTTCAAGTGAAAATCTATGTCTCTGACTGAGTTTGCATTACTGTGATTTGACCTCTCTGCTGGCTGAGATAAGCTCATTTTCAACGTCCAATTCAGAAAGTGATAAAAACAGATCCAGCCATAAAATGCATCATTCTTTTTTGTTTTAGACAACATTTCATGCACTGTTAAACATGTTAAAGCAAGTTGCAAGTGAAAATCTATGTCTCTGACTGAGTTTGCATTACTGTGATTTGACCTCTCTGCTGGCTGAGATAAGCTCATTTTCAACGTCCAATTCAGAATGTAATAAAACCTGATCCAGCTATAAAATGCATCATTCTTTTTTGTTTTAGACAACATTTCATGCACTGTTCAACATGTTAAAGCAAGTTGCAAATGAAAATTTATGTCTCTGACTGAGTTTGCATTACTGTGATTTGACCTCTCTGCTGGCTGAGATAAGCTCATTTTCAACGTCCAATTCAGAAAGTGATAAAAACAGATCCAGCCATAAAATGCATCATTCTTTTTTGTTTTAGACAACATTTCATGCACTGTTAAACATGTTAAAGCAAGTTGCAAGTGAAAATCTATGTCTCTGACTGAGTTTGCATTACTGTGATTTGACCTCTCTGCTGGCTGAGATAAGCTCATTTTCAACGTCCAATTCAGAATGTAATAAAACCAGATCCAGCTATAAAATGCATCATTCTTTTTTGTTTTAGACAACATTTCATGCACTGTTAAACATGTTAAAGCAAGTTGCAAGTGAAAATCTATGTCTCTGACTGAGTTTGCATTACTGTGATTTGACCTCTCTGCTCGCTGAGATAAGCTCATTTTCAACGTCCAATTCAGAATGTAATAAAACCTGATCCAGCTATAAAATGCATCATTCTTTTTTGTTTTAGACAACATTTCATGCACTGTTAAACATGTTAAAGCAAGTTGCAAGTGAAAATCTATGTCTCTGACTGAGTTTGCATTACTGTGATTTGACCTCTCTGCTGGCTGAGATAAGCTCATTTTCAACGTCCAATTCAGAATGTAACAAAACCAGATCCAGCCATAAAAATGCATCATTCTTTTTTGTTTTAGACAACATTTCATGCACTGTTAAACATGTTAAAGCAAGTTGCAAGTGAAAATCTATGTCTCTGACTGAGTTTGCATTACTGTGATTTGACCTATCTGCTGGCTGAGATAAGCTCATTTTCAACGTCCAATTTAGAAAGTGATAAAAACAGATCCAGCCATAAAAAGCATCATTCTTTTTTGTTTTAGACAACATTTCATGCACTGTTAAACATGTTAAAGCAAGTTGCAAGTGAAAATCTATGTCTCTGACTGAGTTTGCATTACTGTGATTTGACCTCTCTGCTGGCTGAGATAAGCTCATTTTCAACGTCCAATTCAGAATGTAATAAAACCAGATCCAGCTATAAAATGCATCATTCTTTTTTGTTTTAGACAACATTTCATGCACTGTTAAACATGTTAAAGCAAGTTGCAAGTGAAAATCTATGTCTCTGACTGAGTTTGCATTACTGTGATTTGACCTCTCTGCTGGCTGAGATAAGCTCATTTTCAACGTCCAATTCAAAATGTAATAAAACCAGATCCAGCCATAAAATGCATCATTCTTTTTTGTTTTAGACAACATTTCATGCACTGTTAAACATGTTAAAGCAAGTTGCAAGTGAAAATCTATGTCTCTGACTGAGTATGCATTACTGTGATTTGACCTCTCTGCTGGCTGAGATAAGCTCATTTTCAACGTCCAATTCAGAATATAATAAAACCTGATCCAGCTATAAATTGCATCATTCTTTTTTGTTTTAGACAACATTTCATGCACTGTTAAACATGTTAAAGCAAGTTGCAAGTGAAAATCTATGTCTCTGACTGAGTTTGCATTACTGTGATTTGACCTCTCTGCTGGCTGAGATAAGCTCATTTTCAACGTCCAATTCAGAAAGTGATAAAAACAGATCCAGCCATAAAATGCATCATTCTTTTTTGTTTTAGACAACATTTCATGCACTGTTAAACATGTTAAAGCAAGTTGCAAGTGAAAATCTATGTCTCTGACTGAGTTTGCATTACTGTGATTTGACCTCTCTGCTGGCTGAGATAAGCTCATTTTCAACGTCCAATTCAGAATGTAATAAAACCAGATCCAGCCATAAAATGCATCATTCTTTTTTGTTTTAGACAACATTTCATGCACTGTTAAACATGTTAAAGCAAGTTGCAAGTGAAAATCTATGTCTCTGACTGAGTTTGCATTACTGTGATTTGACCTCTCTGCTGGCTGAGATAAGCTCATTTTCAACGTCCAATTCAGAAAGTGATAAAAACAGATCCAGCCATAAAATGCATCATTCTTTTTTGTTTTAGACAACATTTCATGCACTGTTAAACATGTTAAAGCAAGTTGCAAGTGAAAATCTATGTCTCTGACTGAGTTTGCATTACTGTGATTTGACCTCTCTGCTGGCTGAGATAAGCTCATTTTCAACGTCCAATTCAGAAAGTGATAAAAACAGATCCAGCCATAAAATGCATCATTCTTTTTTGTTTTAGACAACATTTCATGCACTGTTAAACATGTTAAAGCAAGTTGCAAGTGAAAATCTATGTCTCTGACTGAGTTTGCATTACTGTGATTTGACCTCTCTGCTGGCTGAGATAAGCTCATTTTCAACGTCCAATTCAGAATGTAATAAAACCTGATCCAGCTATAAAATGCATCATTCTTTTTTGTTTTAGACAACATTTCATGCACTGTTAAACATGTTAAAGCAAGTTGCAAGTGAAAATCTATGTCTCTGACTGAGTTTGCATTACTGTGATTTGACCTCTCTGCTGGCTGAGATAAGCTCATTTTCAACGTCCAATTCAGAAAGTGATAAAAACAGATCCAGCCATAAAATGCATCATTCTTTTTTGTTTTAGACAACATTTCATGCACTGTTAAACATGTTAAAGCAAGTTGCAAGTGAAAATCTATGTCTCTGACTGAGTTTGCATTACTGTGATTTGACCTCTCTGCTGGCTGAGATAAGCTCATTTTCAACGTCCAATTCAGAATGTAATAAAACCTGATCCAGCTATAAAATGCATCATTCTTTTTTGTTTTAGACAACATTTCATGCACTGTTAAACATGTTAAAGCAAGTTGCAAATGAAAATCTATGTCTCTGACTGAGTTTGCATTACTGTGATTTGACCTCTCTGCTGGCTGAGATAAGCTCATTTTCAACGTCCAATTCAGAAAGTGATAAAAACAGATCCAGCCATAAAATGCATCATTCTTTTTTGTTTTAGACAACATTACATGCACTGTTAAACATGTTAAAGCAAGTTGCAAGTGAAAATCTATGTCTCTGACTGAGTTTGCATTACTGTGATTTGACCTCTCTGCTGGCTGAGATAAGCTCATTTTCAACGTCCAATTCAGAAAGTGTCAAAAACAGATCCAGCCATAAAATGGATCATTCTTTTTTGTTTTAGACAACATTTCATGCACTGTTAAACATGTTAAAGCAAGTTGCAAGTGAAAATCTATGTCTCTGACTGAGTTTGCATTACTGTGATTTGACCTCTCTGCTGGCTGAGATAAGCTCATTTTCAACGTCCAATTCAGAATGTAATAAAACCAGATCCAGCTATAAAATGCATCATTCTTTTTTGTTTTAGACAACATTTCATGCACTGTTAAACGCTTTAAAGCAAGTTGCAAGTGAAAATCTATGTCTCTGACTGAGTTTGCATTACTGTGATTTGACCTCTCTGCTGGCTGAGATAAGCTCATTTTCAACGTCCAATTCAGAATGTAATAAAACCAGATCCAGCTATAAAATGCATCATTCTTTTTTGTTTTAGACAACATTTCATGCACTGTTAAACATGTTAAAGCAAGTTGCAAGTGAAAATCTATGTCTCTGACTGAGTTTGCATTACTGTGATTTGACCTCTCTGCTGGCTGAGATAAGCTCATTTTCAACGTCCAATTCAGAATGTGATAAAAACAGATCCAGCCATAAAATGGATCATTCTTTATTGTTTTAGACAACATTTCATGCACTGTTAAACATGTTAAAGCAAGTTGCAAGTGAAAATCAATGTCTCTGACTGAGTTTGCATTACTGTGATTTGACCTCTCTGCTGGCTGAGATAAGCTCATTTTCAACGTCCAATTCAGAATGTAATAAAACCAGATCCAGCTATAAAATGCATCATTCTTTTTTGTTTTAGACAACATTTCATGCACTGTTAAACATTTTAAAGCAAGTTGCAAGTGAAAATATATGTCTCTGACTGAGTTTGCATTACTGTGATTTGACCTCTCTGCTGGCTGAGATAAACTCATTTTCAACGTCCAATTCAGAATGTAATAAAACCAGATCCAGCTATAAAATGCATCATTCTTTTTTGTTTTAGACAACATTTCATGCACTGTTAAACATGTTAAAGCAAGTTGCAAGTGAAAATCTATGTCTCTGACTGAGTTTGCATTACTGTGATTTGACCTCTCTGCTGGCTGAGATAAGCTCATTTTCAACGTCCAATTCAGAATGTGATAAAAACAGATCCAGCCATAAAATGGATCATTCTTTTTTGTTTTAGACAACATTTCATGCACTGTTAAACATGTTAAAGCAAGTTGCAAGTGAAAATCTATGTCTCTGACTGAGTTTGCATTACTGTGATTTGACCTCTCTGCTGGCTGAGATAAGCTCATTTTCAACGTCCAATTCAGAATGTAATAAAACCAGATCCAGCCATAAAATGCATCATTCTTTTTTGTTTTAGACAACATTTCATGCACTGTTAAACATGTTAAAGCAAGTTGCAAGTGAAAATCTATGTCTCTGACTGAGTTTGCATTACTGTGATTTGACCTCTCTGCTGGCTGAGATAAGCTCATTTTCAACGTCCAATTCAGAAAGTGATAAAAAACAGATCCAGCCATAAAATGGATCATTCTTTTTTGTTTTAGACAACATTTCATGCACTGTTAAACATGTTAAAGCAAGTTGCAAGTGAAAATCAATGTCTCTGACTGAGTTTGCATTACTGTGATTTGACCTCTCTGCTGGCTGAGATAAGCTCATTTTCAACGTCCAATTCAGAATGTAATAAAACCAGATCCAGCTATAAAATGCATCATTCTTTTTTGTTTTAGACAACATTTCATGCACTGTTAAACATGTTAAAGCAAGTTGCAAGTGAAAAACTATGTCTCTGACTGAGTTTGCATTACTGTGATTTGACCTCTCTGCTGGCTGAGATAAGCTAATTTTCAACGTCCAATTCAGAATGTAATAAAACCAGATCCAGCTATAAAATGGATCATTCTTTTTTGTTTTAGACAACATTTCATGCACTGTTAAACATGTTAAAGCAAGTTGCAAGTGAAAATCTATGTCTCTGACTGAGTTTGCATTACTGTGATTTGACCTCTCTGCTGGCTGAGATAAGCTCATTTTCAACGTCCAATTCAGAATGTAATAAAACCAGATCCAGCCATAAAATGCATCATTCTTTTTTGTTTTAGACAACATTTCATGCACTCTTAAACATGTTAAAGCAAGTTGCAAGTGAAAATCTATGTCTCTGACTGAGTTTGCATTACTGTGATTTGACCTCTCTGCTGGCTGAGATAAGCTCATTTTCAACGTCCAATTCAGAAAGTGATAAAAACAGATCCAGCCATAAAATGGATCATTCTTTTTTGTTTTAGACAACATTTCATGCACTGTTAAACATGTTAAAGCAAGTTGCAAGTGAAAATCTATGTCTCTGACTGAGTTTGCATTACTGTGATTTGACCTCTCTGCTGGCTGAGATAAGCTCATTTTCAACGTCCAATTCAGAATGTAAAAAAACCAGATCCAGCTATAAAATGCATCATTCTTTTTTGTTTTAGACAACATTTCATGCACTGTTAAACATGTTAAAGCAAGTTGCAAGTGAAAATCTATGTCTCTGACTGAGTTTGCATTACTGTGATTTGACCTCTCTGCTGGCTGAGATAAGCTCATTTTCAACGTCCAATTCAGAATGTAATAAAACCAGATCCAGCTATAAAATGCATCATTCTTTTTTGTTTTAGACAACATTTCATGCACTGTTAAACATTTTAAAGCAAGTTGCAAGTGAAAATCTATGTCTCTGACTGAGTTTGCATTACTGTGATTTGACCTCTCTGCTGGCTGAGATAAACTCATTTTCAACGTCCAATTCAGAATGTAATAAAACCAGATCCAGCTATAAAATGCATCATTCTTTTTTGTTTTAGACAACATTTCATGCACTGTTAAACATGTTAAAGCAAGTTGCAAGTGAAAATCTATGTCTCTGACTGAGTTTGCATTACTGTGATTTGACCTCTCTGCTGGCTGAGATAAGCTCATTTTCAACGTCCAATTCAGAATGTGATAAAAACAGATCCAGCCATAAAATGGATCATTCTTTTTTGTTTTAGACAACATTTCATGCACTGTTAAACATGTTAAAGCAAGTTGCAAGTGAAAATCTATGTCTCTGACTGAGTTTGCATTACTGTGATTTGACCTCTCTGCTGGCTGAGATAAGCTCATTTTCAACGTCCAATTCAGAATGTAATAAAACCAGATCCAGCCATAAAATGCATCATTCTTTTTTGTTTTAGACAACATTTCATGCACTGTTAAACATGTTAAAGCAAGTTGCAAGTGAAAATCTATGTCTCTGACTGAGTTTGCATTACTGTGATTTGACCTCTCTGCTGGCTGAGATAAGCTCATTTTCAACGTCCAATTCAGAAAGTGATAAAAAACAGATCCAGCCATAAAATGGATCATTCTTTTTTGTTTTAGACAACATTTCATGCACTGTTAAACATGTTAAAGCAAGTTGCAAGTGAAAATCAATGTCTCTGACTGAGTTTGCATTACTGTGATTTGACCTCTCTGCTGGCTGAGATAAGCTCATTTTCAACGTCCAATTCAGAATGTAATAAAACCAGATCCAGCTATAAAATGCATCATTCTTTTTTGTTTTAGACAACATTTCATGCACTGTTAAACATGTTAAAGCAAGTTGCAAGTGAAAAACTATGTCTCTGACTGAGTTTGCATTACTGTGATTTGACCTCTCTGCTGGCTGAGATAAGCTCATTTTCAACGTCCAATTCAGAATGTAATAAAACCAGATCCAGCCATAAAATGCATCATTCTTTTTTGTTTTAGACAACATTTCATGCACTGTTAAACATGTTAAAGCAAGTTGCAAGTGAAAATCTATGTCTCTGACTGAGTTTGCATTACTGTGATTTGACCTCTCTGCTGGCTGAGATAAGCTCATTTTCAACGTCCAATTCAGAATGTAATAAAACCAGATCCAGCTATAAAATGCATCATTCTTTTTTGTTTTAGACAACATTTCATGCACTGTTAAACATTTTAAAGCAAGTTGCAAGTGAAAATCTATGTCTCTGACTGAGTTTGCATTACTGTGATTTGACCTCTCTGCTGGCTGAGATAAGCTCATTTTCAACGTCCAATTCAGAATTTAATAAAACCAGATCCAGCCATAAAATGCATCATTCTTTTTTGTTTTAGACAACATTTCATGCACTGTTAAACATGTTAAAGCAAGTTGCAAGTGAAAATCTATGTCTCTGACTGAGTTTGCATTACTGTGATTTGACCTCTCTGCTGGCTGAGATAAGCTCATTTTCAACGTCCAATTCAGAATGTAATAAAACCAGATCCAGCCATAAAATGCATCATTCTTTTTTGTTTTAGACAACATTTCATGCACTGTTAAACATGTTAAAGCAAGTTGCAAGTGAAAATCTATGTCTCTGACTGAGTTTGCATTACTGTGATTTGACCTCTCTGCTGGCTGAGATAAGCTCATTTTCAACGTCCAATTCAGAATATAATAAAACCTGATCCAGCTATAAAATGCATCATTCTTTTTTGTTTTAGACAACATTTCATGCACTGTTAAACATGTTAAAGCAAGTTGCAAGTGAAAATCTATGTCTCTGACTGAGTTTGCATTACTGTGATTTGACCTCTCTGCTGGCTGAGATAAGCTCATTTTCAACGTCCAATTCAGAATGTAATAAAACCAGATCCAGCTATAAAATGCATCATTCTTTTTTGTTTTAGACAACATTTCATGCACTGTTAAACATGTTAAAGCAAGTTGCAAGTGAAAATCTATGTCTCTGACTGAGTTTGCATTACTGTGATTTGACCTCTCTGCTGGCTGAGATAAGCTCATTTTCAACGTCCAATTCAGAATGTAATAAAACCAGATCCAGCCATAAAATGCATCATTCTTTTTTGTTTTAGACAACATTTCATGCACTGTTAAACATGTTAAAGCAAGTTGCAAGTGAAAATCTATGTCTCTGACTGAGTTTGCATTACTGTGATTTGACCTCTCTGCTGGCTGAGATAAGCTCATTTTCAACGTCCAATTCAGAATGTAATAAAACCAGATCCAGCCATAAAATGCATCATTCTTTTTTGTTTTAGACAACATTTCATGCACTCTTAAACATGTTAAAGCAAGTTGCAAGTGAAAATCTATGTCTCTGACTGAGTTTGCATTACTGTGATTTGACCTCTCTGCTGGCTGAGATAAGCTCATTTTCAACGTCCAATTCAGAAAGTGATAAAAACAGATCCAGCCATAAAATGCATCATTCTTTTTTGTTTTAGACAACATTTCATGCACTGTTAAACATGTTAAAGCAAGTTGCAAGTGAAAATCTATGTCTCTGACTGAGTTTGCATTACTGTGATTTGACCTCTCTGCTGGCTGAGATAAGCTCATTTTCAACGTCCAATTCAGAAAGTGATAAAAACAGATCCAGCCATAAAATGCATCATTCTTTTTTGTTTTAGACAACATTTCATGCACTGTTAAACATGTTAAAGCAAGTTGCAAGTGAAAATCTATGTCTCTGACTGAGTTTGCATTACTGTGATTTGACCTCTCTGCTGGCTGAGATAAGCTCATTTTCAACGTCCAATTCAGAATGTAATAAAACCTGATCCAGCTATAAAATGCATCATTCTTTTTTGTTTTAGACAACATTTCATGCACTGTTAAACATGTTAAAGCAAGTTGCAAGTGAAAATCTATGTCTCTGACTGAGTTTGCATTACTGTGATTTGACCTCTCTGCTGGCTGAGATAAGCTCATTTTCAACGTCCAATTCAGAAAGTGATAAAAACAGATCCAGCCATAAAATGCATCATTCTTTTTTGTTTTAGACAACATTTCATGCACTGTTAAACATGTTAAAGCAAGTTGCAAGTGAAAATCTATGTCTCTGACTGAGTTTGCATTACTGTGATTTGACCTCTCTGCTGGCTGAGATAAGCTCATTTTCAACGTCCAATTCAGAATGTAATAAAACCTGATCCAGCTATAAAATGCATCATTCTTTTTTGTTTTAGACAACATTTCATGCACTGTTAAACATGTTAAAGCAAGTTGCAAATGAAAATCTATGTCTCTGACTGAGTTTGCATTACTGTGATTTGACCTCTCTGCTGGCTGAGATAAGCTCATTTTCAACGTCCAATTCAGAAAGTGATAAAAACAGATCCAGCCATAAAATGCATCATTCTTTTTTGTTTTAGACAACATTACATGCACTGTTAAACATGTTAAAGCAAGTTGCAAGTGAAAATCTATGTCTCTGACTGAGTTTGCATTACTGTGATTTGACCTCTCTGCTGGCTGAGATAAGCTCATTTTCAACGTCCAATTCAGAAAGTGTCAAAAACAGATCCAGCCATAAAATGGATCATTCTTTTTTGTTTTAGACAACATTTCATGCACTGTTAAACATGTTAAAGCAAGTTGCAAGTGAAAATCTATGTCTCTGACTGAGTTTGCATTACTGTGATTTGACCTCTCTGCTGGCTGAGATAAGCTCATTTTCAACGTCCAATTCAGAATGTAATAAAACCAGATCCAGCTATAAAATGCATCATTCTTTTTTGTTTTAGACAACATTTCATGCACTGTTAAACATTTTAAAGCAAGTTGCAAGTGAAAATCTATGTCTCTGACTGAGTTTGCATTACTGTGATTTGACCTCTCTGCTGGCTGAGATAAGCTCATTTTCAACGTCCAATTCAGAATGTAATAAAACCAGATCCAGCCATAAAATGCATCATTCTTTTTTGTTTTAGACAACATTTCATGCACTGTTAAACATGTTAAAGCAAGTTGCAAGTGAAAATCTATGTCTCTGACTGAGTTTGCATTACTGTGATTTGACCTCTCTGCTGGCTGAGATAAGCTCATTTTCAACGTCCAATTCAGAATGTGATAAAAACAGATCCAGCCATAAAATGGATCATTCTTTATTGTTTTAGACAACATTTCATGCACTGTTAAACATGTTAAAGCAAGTTGCAAGTGAAAATCAATGTCTCTGACTGAGTTTGCATTACTGTGATTTGACCTCTCTGCTGGCTGAGATAAGCTCATTTTCAACGTCCAATTCAGAATGTAATAAAACCAGATCCAGCTATAAAATGGATCATTCTTTTTTGTTTTAGACAACATTTCATGCACTGTTAAACATGTTAAAGCAAGTTGCAAGTGAAAATCTATGTCTCTGACTGAGTTTGCATTACTGTGATTTGACCTCTCTGCTGGCTGAGATAAGCTCATTTTCAACGTCCAATTCAGAATGTAATAAAACCAGATCCAGCTATAAAATGCATCATTCTTTTTTGTTTTAGACAACATTTCATGCACTGTTAAACATTTTAAAGCAAGTTGCAAGTGAAAATCTATGTCTCTGACTGAGTTTGCATTACTGTGATTTGACCTCTCTGCTGGCTGAGATAAACTCATTTTCAACGTCCAATTCAGAATGTAATAAAACCAGATCCAGCTATAAAATGCATCATTCTTTTTTGTTTTAGACAACATTTCATGCACTGTTAAACATGTTAAAGCAAGTTGCAAGTGAAAATCTATGTCTCTGACTGAGTTTGCATTACTGTGATTTGACCTCTCTGCTGGCTGAGATAAGCTCATTTTCAACGTCCAATTCAGAATGTGATAAAAACAGATCCAGCCATAAAATGGATCATTCTTTTTTGTTTTAGACAACATTTCATGCACTGTTAAACATGTTAAAGCAAGTTGCAAGTGAAAATCTATGTCTCTGACTGAGTTTGCATTACTGTGATTTGACCTCTCTGCTGGCTGAGATAAACTCATTTTCAACGTCCAATTCAGAATGTAATAAAACCAGATCCAGCTATAAAATGCATCATTCTTTTTTGTTTTAGACAACATTTCATGCACTGTTAAACATGTTAAAGCAAGTTGCAAGTGAAAATCTATGTCTCTGACTGAGTTTGCATTACTGTGATTTGACCTCTCTGCTGGCTGAGATAAGCTCATTTTCAACGTCCAATTCAGAATGTGATAAAAACAGATCCAGCCATAAAATGGATCATTCTTTTTTGTTTTAGACAACATTTCATGCACTGTTAAACATGTTAAAGCAAGTTGCAAGTGAAAATCTATGTCTCTGACTGAGTTTGCATTACTGTGATTTGACCTCTCTGCTGGCTGAGATAAGCTCATTTTCAACGTCCAATTCAGAATGTAATAAAACCAGATCCAGCCATAAAATGCATCATTCTTTTTTGTTTTAGACAACATTTCATGCACTGTTAAACATGTTAAAGCAAGTTGCAAGTGAAAATCTATGTCTCTGACTGAGTTTGCATTACTGTGATTTGACCTCTCTGCTGGCTGAGATAAGCTCATTTTCAACGTCCAATTCAGAAAGTGATAAAAAACAGATCCAGCCATAAAATGGATCATTCTTTTTTGTTTTAGACAACATTTCATGCACTGTTAAACATGTTAAAGCAAGTTGCAAGTGAAAATCAATGTCTCTGACTGAGTTTGCATTACTGTGATTTGACCTCTCTGCTGGCTGAGATAAGCTCATTTTCAACGTCCAATTCAGAATGTAATAAAACCAGATCCAGCTATAAAATGCATCATTCTTTTTTGTTTTAGACAACATTTCATGCACTGTTAAACATGTTAAAGCAAGTTGCAAGTGAAAAACTATGTCTCTGACTGAGTTTGCATTACTGTGATTTGACCTCTCTGCTGGCTGAGATAAGCTAATTTTCAACGTCCAATTCAGAATGTAATAAAACCAGATCCAGCTATAAAATGGATCATTCTTTTTTGTTTTAGACAACATTTCATGCACTGTTAAACATGTTAAAGCAAGTTGCAAGTGAAAATCTATGTCTCTGACTGAGTTTGCATTACTGTGATTTGACCTCTCTGCTGGCTGAGATAAGCTCATTTTCAACGTCCAATTCAGAATGTAATAAAACCAGATCCAGCCATAAAATGCATCATTCTTTTTTGTTTTAGACAACATTTCATGCACTCTTAAACATGTTAAAGCAAGTTGCAAGTGAAAATCTATGTCTCTGACTGAGTTTGCATTACTGTGATTTGACCTCTCTGCTGGCTGAGATAAGCTCATTTTCAACGTCCAATTCAGAAAGTGATAAAAACAGATCCAGCCATAAAATGGATCATTCTTTTTTGTTTTAGACAACATTTCATGCACTGTTAAACATGTTAAAGCAAGTTGCAAGTGAAAATCTATGTCTCTGACTGAGTTTGCATTACTGTGATTTGACCTCTCTGCTGGCTGAGATAAGCTCATTTTCAACGTCCAATTCAGAATGTAAAAAAACCAGATCCAGCTATAAAATGCATCATTCTTTTTTGTTTTAGACAACATTTCATGCACTGTTAAACATGTTAAAGCAAGTTGCAAGTGAAAATCTATGTCTCTGACTGAGTTTGCATTACTGTGATTTGACCTCTCTGCTGGCTGAGATAAGCTCATTTTCAACGTCCAATTCAGAATGTAATAAAACCAGATCCAGCTATAAAATGCATCATTCTTTTTTGTTTTAGACAACATTTCATGCACTGTTAAACATTTTAAAGCAAGTTGCAAGTGAAAATCTATGTCTCTGACTGAGTTTGCATTACTGTGATTTGACCTCTCTGCTGGCTGAGATAAACTCATTTTCAACGTCCAATTCAGAATGTAATAAAACCAGATCCAGCTATAAAATGCATCATTCTTTTTTGTTTTAGACAACATTTCATGCACTGTTAAACATGTTAAAGCAAGTTGCAAGTGAAAATCTATGTCTCTGACTGAGTTTGCATTACTGTGATTTGACCTCTCTGCTGGCTGAGATAAGCTCATTTTCAACGTCCAATTCAGAATGTGATAAAAACAGATCCAGCCATAAAATGGATCATTCTTTTTTGTTTTAGACAACATTTCATGCACTGTTAAACATGTTAAAGCAAGTTGCAAGTGAAAATCTATGTCTCTGACTGAGTTTGCATTACTGTGATTTGACCTCTCTGCTGGCTGAGATAAGCTCATTTTCAACGTCCAATTCAGAATGTAATAAAACCAGATCCAGCCATAAAATGCATCATTCTTTTTTGTTTTAGACAACATTTCATGCACTGTTAAACATGTTAAAGCAAGTTGCAAGTGAAAATCTATGTCTCTGACTGAGTTTGCATTACTGTGATTTGACCTCTCTGCTGGCTGAGATAAGCTCATTTTCAACGTCCAATTCAGAAAGTGATAAAAAACAGATCCAGCCATAAAATGGATCATTCTTTTTTGTTTTAGACAACATTTCATGCACTGTTAAACATGTTAAAGCAAGTTGCAAGTGAAAATCAATGTCTCTGACTGAGTTTGCATTACTGTGATTTGACCTCTCTGCTGGCTGAGATAAGCTCATTTTCAACGTCCAATTCAGAATGTAATAAAACCAGATCCAGCTATAAAATGCATCATTCTTTTTTGTTTTAGACAACATTTCATGCACTGTTAAACATGTTAAAGCAAGTTGCAAGTGAAAAACTATGTCTCTGACTGAGTTTGCATTACTGTGATTTGACCTCTCTGCTGGCTGAGATAAGCTCATTTTCAACGTCCAATTCAGAATGTAATAAAACCAGATCCAGCCATAAAATGCATCATTCTTTTTTGTTTTAGACAACATTTCATGCACTGTTAAACATGTTAAAGCAAGTTGCAAGTGAAAATCTATGTCTCTGACTGAGTTTGCATTACTGTGATTTGACCTCTCTGCTGGCTGAGATAAGCTCATTTTCAACGTCCAATTCAGAATGTAATAAAACCAGATCCAGCTATAAAATGCATCATTCTTTTTTGTTTTAGACAACATTTCATGCACTGTTAAACATTTTAAAGCAAGTTGCAAGTGAAAATCTATGTCTCTGACTGAGTTTGCATTACTGTGATTTGACCTCTCTGCTGGCTGAGATAAGCTCATTTTCAACGTCCAATTCAGAATTTAATAAAACCAGATCCAGCCATAAAATGCATCATTCTTTTTTGTTTTAGACAACATTTCATGCACTGTTAAACATGTTAAAGCAAGTTGCAAGTGAAAATCTATGTCTCTGACTGAGTTTGCATTACTGTGATTTGACCTCTCTGCTGGCTGAGATAAGCTCATTTTCAACGTCCAATTCAGAATGTAATAAAACCAGATCCAGCCATAAAATGCATCATTCTTTTTTGTTTTAGACAACATTTCATGCACTGTTAAACATGTTAAAGCAAGTTGCAAGTGAAAATCTATGTCTCTGACTGAGTTTGCATTACTGTGATTTGACCTCTCTGCTGGCTGAGATAAGCTCATTTTCAACGTCCAATTCAGAATATAATAAAACCTGATCCAGCTATAAAATGCATCATTCTTTTTTGTTTTAGACAACATTTCATGCACTGTTAAACATGTTAAAGCAAGTTGCAAGTGAAAATCTATGTCTCTGACTGAGTTTGCATTACTGTGATTTGACCTCTCTGCTGGCTGAGATAAGCTCATTTTCAACGTCCAATTCAGAATGTAATAAAACCAGATCCAGCTATAAAATGCATCATTCTTTTTTGTTTTAGACAACATTTCATGCACTGTTAAACATGTTAAAGCAAGTTGCAAGTGAAAATCTATGTCTCTGACTGAGTTTGCATTACTGTGATTTGACCTCTCTGCTGGCTGAGATAAGCTCATTTTCAACGTCCAATTCAGAATGTAATAAAACCAGATCCAGCCATAAAATGCATCATTCTTTTTTGTTTTAGACAACATTTCATGCACTGTTAAACATGTTAAAGCAAGTTGCAAGTGAAAATCTATGTCTCTGACTGAGTTTGCATTACTGTGATTTGACCTCTCTGCTGGCTGAGATAAGCTCATTTTCAACGTCCAATTCAGAATGTAATAAAACCAGATCCAGCCATAAAATGCATCATTCTTTTTTGTTTTAGACAACATTTCATGCACTCTTAAACATGTTAAAGCAAGTTGCAAGTGAAAATCTATGTCTCTGACTGAGTTTGCATTACTGTGATTTGACCTCTCTGCTGGCTGAGATAAGCTCATTTTCAACGTCCAATTCAGAAAGTGATAAAAACAGATCCAGCCATAAAATGCATCATTCTTTTTTGTTTTAGACAACATTTCATGCACTGTTAAACATGTTAAAGCAAGTTGCAAGTGAAAATCTATGTCTCTGACTGAGTTTGCATTACTGTGATTTGACCTCTCTGCTGGCTGAGATAAGCTCATTTTCAACGTCCAATTCAGAAAGTGATAAAAACAGATCCAGCCATAAAATGCATCATTCTTTTTTGTTTTAGACAACATTTCATGCACTGTTAAACATGTTAAAGCAAGTTGCAAGTGAAAATCTATGTCTCTGACTGAGTTTGCATTACTGTGATTTGACCTCTCTGCTGGCTGAGATAAGCTCATTTTCAACGTCCAATTCAGAATGTAATAAAACCTGATCCAGCTATAAAATGCATCATTCTTTTTTGTTTTAGACAACATTTCATGCACTGTTAAACATGTTAAAGCAAGTTGCAAGTGAAAATCTATGTCTCTGACTGAGTTTGCATTACTGTGATTTGACCTCTCTGCTGGCTGAGATAAGCTCATTTTCAACGTCCAATTCAGAAAGTGATAAAAACAGATCCAGCCATAAAATGCATCATTCTTTTTTGTTTTAGACAACATTTCATGCACTGTTAAACATGTTAAAGCAAGTTGCAAGTGAAAATCTATGTCTCTGACTGAGTTTGCATTACTGTGATTTGACCTCTCTGCTGGCTGAGATAAGCTCATTTTCAACGTCCAATTCAGAATGTAATAAAACCTGATCCAGCTATAAAATGCATCATTCTTTTTTGTTTTAGACAACATTTCATGCACTGTTAAACATGTTAAAGCAAGTTGCAAATGAAAATCTATGTCTCTGACTGAGTTTGCATTACTGTGATTTGACCTCTCTGCTGGCTGAGATAAGCTCATTTTCAACGTCCAATTCAGAAAGTGATAAAAACAGATCCAGCCATAAAATGCATCATTCTTTTTTGTTTTAGACAACATTACATGCACTGTTAAACATGTTAAAGCAAGTTGCAAGTGAAAATCTATGTCTCTGACTGAGTTTGCATTACTGTGATTTGACCTCTCTGCTGGCTGAGATAAGCTCATTTTCAACGTCCAATTCAGAAAGTGTCAAAAACAGATCCAGCCATAAAATGGATCATTCTTTTTTGTTTTAGACAACATTTCATGCACTGTTAAACATGTTAAAGCAAGTTGCAAGTGAAAATCTATGTCTCTGACTGAGTTTGCATTACTGTGATTTGACCTCTCTGCTGGCTGAGATAAGCTCATTTTCAACGTCCAATTCAGAATGTAATAAAACCAGATCCAGCTATAAAATGCATCATTCTTTTTTGTTTTAGACAACATTTCATGCACTGTTAAACATTTTAAAGCAAGTTGCAAGTGAAAATCTATGTCTCTGACTGAGTTTGCATTACTGTGATTTGACCTCTCTGCTGGCTGAGATAAGCTCATTTTCAACGTCCAATTCAGAATGTAATAAAACCAGATCCAGCCATAAAATGCATCATTCTTTTTTGTTTTAGACAACATTTCATGCACTGTTAAACATGTTAAAGCAAGTTGCAAGTGAAAATCTATGTCTCTGACTGAGTTTGCATTACTGTGATTTGACCTCTCTGCTGGCTGAGATAAGCTCATTTTCAACGTCCAATTCAGAATGTGATAAAAACAGATCCAGCCATAAAATGGATCATTCTTTATTGTTTTAGACAACATTTCATGCACTGTTAAACATGTTAAAGCAAGTTGCAAGTGAAAATCAATGTCTCTGACTGAGTTTGCATTACTGTGATTTGACCTCTCTGCTGGCTGAGATAAGCTCATTTTCAACGTCCAATTCAGAATGTAATAAAACCAGATCCAGCTATAAAATGGATCATTCTTTTTTGTTTTAGACAACATTTCATGCACTGTTAAACATGTTAAAGCAAGTTGCAAGTGAAAATCTATGTCTCTGACTGAGTTTGCATTACTGTGATTTGACCTCTCTGCTTGCTGAGATAAGCTCATTTTCAACGTCCAATTCAGAATGTAATAAAACCAGATCCAGCTATAAAATGCATCATTCTTTTTTGTTTTAGACAACATTTCATGCACTGTTAAACATGTTAAAGCAAGTTGCAAGTGAAAATCTATGTCTCTGACTGAGTTTGCATTACTGTGATTTGACCTCTCTGCTGGCTGAGATAAACTCATTTTCAACGTCCAATTCAGAATGTAATAAAACCAGATCCAGCTATAAAATGCATCATTCTTTTTTGTTTTAGACAACATTTCATGCACTGTTAAACATGTTAAAGCAAGTTGCAAGTGAAAATCTATGTCTCTGACTGAGTTTGCATTACTGTGATTTGACCTCTCTGCTGGCTGAGATAAGCTCATTTTCAACGTCCAATTCAGAATGTGATAAAAACAGATCCAGCCATAAAATGGATCATTCTTTTTTGTTTTAGACAACATTTCATGCACTGTTAAACATGTTAAAGCAAGTTGCAAGTGAAAATCTATGTCTCTGACTGAGTTTGCATTACTGTGATTTGACCTCTCTGCTGGCTGAGATAAGCTCATTTTCAACGTCCAATTCAGAATGTAATAAAACCAGATCCAGCCATAAAATGCATCATTCTTTTTTGTTTTAGACAACATTTCATGCACTGTTAAACATGTTAAAGCAAGTTGCAAGTGAAAATCTATGTCTCTGACTGAGTTTGCATTACTGTGATTTGACCTCTCTGCTGGCTGAGATAAGCTCATTTTCAACGTCCAATTCAGAAAGTGATAAAAAACAGATCCAGCCATAAAATGGATCATTCTTTTTTGTTTTAGACAACATTTCATGCACTGTTAAACATGTTAAAGCAAGTTGCAAGTGAAAATCAATGTCTCTGACTGAGTTTGCATTACTGTGATTTGACCTCTCTGCTGGCTGAGATAAGCTCATTTTCAACGTCCAATTCAGAATGTAATAAAACCAGATCCAGCTATAAAATGCATCATTCTTTTTTGTTTTAGACAACATTTCATGCACTGTTAAACATGTTAAAGCAAGTTGCAAGTGAAAAACTATGTCTCTGACTGAGTTTGCATTACTGTGATCTGACCTCTCTGCTGGCTGAGATAAGCTAATTTTCAACGTCCAATTCAGAATGTAATAAAACCAGATCCAGCTATAAAATGGATCATTCTTTTTTGTTTTAGACAACATTTCATGCACTGTTAAACATGTTAAAGCAAGTTGCAAGTGAAAATCTATGTCTCTGACTGAGTTTGCATTACTGTGATTTGACCTCTCTGCTGGCTGAGATAAGCTCATTTTCAACGTCCAATTCAGAATGTAATAAAACCAGATCCAGCTATAAAATGCATCATTCTTTTTTGTTTTAGACAACATTTCATGCACTGTTAAACATTTTAAAGCAAGTTGCAAGTGAAAATCTATGTCTCTGACTGAGTTTGCATTACTGTGATTTGACCTCTCTGCTGGCTGAGATAAGCTCATTTTCAACGTCCAATTCAGAATTTAATAAAACCAGATCCAGCCATAAAATGCATCATTCTTTTTTGTTTTAGACAACATTTCATGCACTGTTAAACATGTTAAAGCAAGTTGCAAGTGAAAATCTATGTCTCTGACTGAGTTTGCATTACTGTGATTTGACCTCTCTGCTGGCTGAGATAAGCTCATTTTCAACGTCCAATTCAGAATGTAATAAAACCAGATCCAGCCATAAAATGCATCATTCTTTTTTGTTTTAGACAACATTTCATGCACTGTTAAACATGTTAAAGCAAGTTGCAAGTGAAAATCTATGTCTCTGACTGAGTTTGCATTACTGTGATTTGACCTCTCTGCTGGCTGAGATAAGCTCATTTTCAACGTCCAATTCAGAATATAATAAAACCTGATCCAGCTATAAAATGCATCATTCTTTTTTGTTTTAGACAACATTTCATGCACTGTTAAACATGTTAAAGCAAGTTGCAAGTGAAAATCTATGTCTCTGACTGAGTTTGCATTACTGTGATTTGACCTCTCTGCTGGCTGAGATAAGCTCATTTTCAACGTCCAATTCAGAATGTAATAAAACCAGATCCAGCTATAAAATGCATCATTCTTTTTTGTTTTAGACAACATTTCATGCACTGTTAAACATGTTAAAGCAAGTTGCAAGTGAAAATCTATGTCTCTGACTGAGTTTGCATTACTGTGATTTGACCTCTCTGCTGGCTGAGATAAGCTCATTTTCAACGTCCAATTCAGAATGTAATAAAACCAGATCCAGCCATAAAATGCATCATTCTTTTTTGTTTTAGACAACATTTCATGCACTGTTAAACATGTTAAAGCAAGTTGCAAGTGAAAATCTATGTCTCTGACTGAGTTTGCATTACTGTGATTTGACCTCTCTGCTGGCTGAGATAAGCTCATTTTCAACGTCCAATTCAGAATGTAATAAAACCAGATCCAGCCATAAAATGCATCATTCTTTTTTGTTTTAGACAACATTTCATGCACTCTTAAACATGTTAAAGCAAGTTGCAAGTGAAAATCTATGTCTCTGACTGAGTTTGCATTACTGTGATTTGACCTCTCTGCTGGCTGAGATAAGCTCATTTTCAACGTCCAATTCAGAAAGTGATAAAAACAGATCCAGCCATAAAATGCATCATTCTTTTTTGTTTTAGACAACATTTCATGCACTGTTAAACATGTTAAAGCAAGTTGCAAGTGAAAATCTATGTCTCTGACTGAGTTTGCATTACTGTGATTTGACCTCTCTGCTGGCTGAGATAAGCTCATTTTCAACGTCCAATTCAGAATGTAATAAAAACAGATCCAGCCATAAAATGCATCATTCTTTTTTGTTTTAGACAACATTTCATGCACTGTTAAACATGTTAAAGCAAGTTGCAAGTGAAAATCTATGTCTCTGACTGAGTTTGCATTACTGTGATTTGACCTCTCTGCTGGCTGAGACAAGCTCATTTTCAACGTCCAATTCAGAAAGTGATAAAAAACAGATCCGGCCATAAAATGCATCATTCTTTTTTGTTTTAGACAACATTTCATGCACTGTTAAACATGTTAAAGCAAGTTGCAAGTGAAAATCTATGTCTCTGACTGAGTATGCAT
Source organism: Danio rerio (assembly GCF_052040795.2). NCBI lineage: Eukaryota > Metazoa > Chordata > Actinopteri > Cypriniformes > Danionidae > Danio > Danio rerio. Next base: position 16,118,940 of record NC_141031.1, read on the forward strand.
TACTGTGATTTGACCTCTCTGCTGGCTGAGATAAGCTCATTTTCAACGTCCAATTCAGAATATAATAAAACCTGATCCAGCTATAAAATGCATCATTCTTTTTTTTTTAGACAACATTTCATGCACTGTTAAACATGTTAAAGCAAGTTGCAAGTGAAAATCTATGTCTCTGACTGAGTTTGCATTACTGTGATTTGACCTCTCTGCTGGCTGAGATAAGCTCATTTTCAACGTCCAATTCAGAATGTGATAAAAACAGATCCAGCCATAAAATGGATCATTCTTTTTTGTTTTAGACAACATTACATGCACTGTTAAACATGTTAAAGCAAGTTGCAAGTGAAAATCTATGTCTCTGACTGAGTTTGCATTACTGTGATTTGACCTCTCTGCTGGCTGAGATAAGCTCATTTTCAACGTCCAATTCAGAAAGTGTCAAAAACAGATCCAGCCATAAAATGGATCATTCTTTTTTGTTTTAGACAACATTTCATGCACTGTTAAACATGTTAAAGCAAGTTGCAAGTGAAAATCTATGTCTCTGACTGAGTTTGCATTACTGTGATTTGACCTCTCTGCTGGCTGAGATAAGCTCATTTTCAACGTCCAATTCAGAATGTAATAAAACCAGATCCAGCTATAAAATGCATCATTCTTTTTTGTTTTAGACAACATTTCATGCACTGTTAAACATTTTAAAGCAAGTTGCAAGTGAAAATCTATGTCTCTGACTGAGTTTGCATTACTGTGATTTGACCTCTCTGCTGGCTGAGATAAGCTCATTTTCAACGTCCAATTCAGAATGTAATAAAACCAGATCCAGCTATAAAATGCATCATTCTTTTTTGTTTTAGACAACATTTCATGCACTGTTAAACATGTTAAAGCAAGTTGCAAGTGAAAATCTATGTCTCTGACTGAGTTTGCATTACTGTGATTTGACCTCTCTGCTGGCTGAGATAAGCTCATTTTCAACGTCCAATTCAGAATGTGATAAAAACAGATCCAGCCATAAAATGGATCATTCTTTATTGTTTTAGACAACATTTCATGCACTGTTAAACATGTTAAAGCAAGTTGCAAGTGAAAATCAATGTCTCTGACTGAGTTTGCATTACTGTGATTTGACCTCTCTGCTGGCTGAGATAAGCTCATTTTCAACGTCCAATTCAGAATGTAATAAAACCAGATCCAGCTATAAAATGGATCATTCTTTTTTGTTTTAGACAACATTTCATGCACTGTTAAACATGTTAAAGCAAGTTGCAAGTGAAAATCTATGTCTCTGACTGAGTTTGCATTACTGTGATTTGACCTCTCTGCTGGCTGAGATAAGCTCATTTTCAACGTCCAATTCAGAATGTAATAAAACCAGATCCAGCTATAAAATGCATCATTCTTTTTTGTTTTAGACAACATTTCATGCACTGTTAAACATTTTAAAGCAAGTTGCAAGTGAAAATCTATGTCTCTGACTGAGTTTGCATTACTGTGATTTGACCTCTCTGCTGGCTGAGATAAACTCATTTTCAACGTCCAATTCAGAATGTAATAAAACCAGATCCAGCTATAAAATGCATCATTCTTTTTTGTTTTAGACAACATTTCATGCACTGTTAAACATGTTAAAGCAAGTTGCAAGTGAAAATCTATGTCTCTGACTGAGTTTGCATTACTGTGATTTGACCTCTCTGCTGGCTGAGATAAGCTCATTTTCAACGTCCAATTCAGAATGTAATAAAACCAGATCCAGCTATAAAATGGATCATTCTTTTTTGTTTTAGACAACATTTCATGCACTGTTAAACATGTTAAAGCAAGTTGCAAGTGAAAATCTATGTCTCTGACTGAGTTTGCATTACTGTGATTTGACCTCTCTGCTGGCTGAGATAAGCTCATTTTCAACGTCCAATTCAGAATGTAATAAAACCAGATCCAGCCATAAAATGCATCATTCTTTTTTGTTTTAGACAACATTTCATGCACTGTTAAACATGTTAAAGCAAGTTGCAAGTGAAAATCTATGTCTCTGACTGAGTTTGCATTACTGTGATTTGACCTCTCTGCTGGCTGAGATAAGCTCATTTTCAACGTCCAATTCAGAAAGTGATAAAAAACAGATCCAGCCATAAAATGGATCATTCTTTTTTGTTTTAGACAACATTTCATGCACTGTTAAACATGTTAAAGCAAGTTGCAAGTGAAAATCAATGTCTCTGACTGAGTTTGCATTACTGTGATTTGACCTCTCTGCTGGCTGAGATAAGCTCATTTTCAACGTCCAATTCAGAATGTAATAAAACCAGATCCAGCTATAAAATGCATCATTCTTTTTTGTTTTAGACAACATTTCATGCACTGTTAAACATGTTAAAGCAAGTTGCAAGTGAAAAACTATGTCTCTGACTGAGTTTGCATTACTGTGATTTGACCTCTCTGCTGGCTGAGATAAGCTAATTTTCAACGTCCAATTCAGAATGTAATAAAACCAGATCCAGCTATAAAATGGATCATTCTTTTTTGTTTTAGACAACATTTCATGCACTGTTAAACATGTTAAAGCAAGTTGCAAGTGAAAATCTATGTCTCTGACTGAGTTTGCATTACTGTGATTTGACCTCTCTGCTGGCTGAGATAAGCTCATTTTCAACGTCCAATTCAGAATGTAATAAAACCAGATCCAGCTATAAAATGCATCATTCTTTTTTGTTTTAGACAACATTTCATGCACTGTTAAACATTTTAAAGCAAGTTGCAAGTGAAAATCTATGTCTCTGACTGAGTTTGCATTACTGTGATTTGACCTCTCTGCTGGCTGAGATAAGCTCATTTTCAACGTCCAATTCAGAATTTAATAAAACCAGATCCAGCCATAAAATGCATCATTCTTTTTTGTTTTAGACAACATTTCATGCACTGTTAAACATGTTAAAGCAAGTTGCAAGTGAAAATCTATGTCTCTGACTGAGTTTGCATTACTGTGATTTGACCTCTCTGCTGGCTGAGATAAGCTCATTTTCAACGTCCAATTCAGAATGTAATAAAACCAGATCCAGCCATAAAATGCATCATTCTTTTTTGTTTTAGACAACATTTCATGCACTGTTAAACATGTTAAAGCAAGTTGCAAGTGAAAATCTATGTCTCTGACTGAGTTTGCATTACTGTGATTTGACCTCTCTGCTGGCTGAGATAAGCTCATTTTCAACGTCCAATTCAGAATATAATAAAACCTGATCCAGCTATAAAATGCATCATTCTTTTTTGTTTTAGACAACATTTCATGCACTGTTAAACATGTTAAAGCAAGTTGCAAGTGAAAATCTATGTCTCTGACTGAGTTTGCATTACTGTGATTTGACCTCTCTGCTGGCTGAGATAAGCTCATTTTCAACGTCCAATTCAGAATGTAATAAAACCAGATCCAGCTATAAAATGCATCATTCTTTTTTGTTTTAGACAACATTTCATGCACTGTTAAACATGTTAAAGCAAGTTGCAAGTGAAAATCTATGTCTCTGACTGAGTTTGCATTACTGTGATTTGACCTCTCTGCTGGCTGAGATAAGCTCATTTTCAACGTCCAATTCAGAATGTAATAAAACCAGATCCAGCCATAAAATGCATCATTCTTTTTTGTTTTAGACAACATTTCATGCACTGTTAAACATGTTAAAGCAAGTTGCAAGTGAAAATCTATGTCTCTGACTGAGTTTGCATTACTGTGATTTGACCTCTCTGCTGGCTGAGATAAGCTCATTTTCAACGTCCAATTCAGAATGTAATAAAACCAGATCCAGCCATAAAATGCATCATTCTTTTTTGTTTTAGACAACATTTCATGCACTCTTAAACATGTTAAAGCAAGTTGCAAGTGAAAATCTATGTCTCTGACTGAGTTTGCATTACTGTGATTTGACCTCTCTGCTGGCTGAGATAAGCTCATTTTCAACGTCCAATTCAGAAAGTGATAAAAACAGATCCAGCCATAAAATGCATCATTCTTTTTTGTTTTAGACAACATTTCATGCACTGTTAAACATGTTAAAGCAAGTTGCAAGTGAAAATCTATGTCTCTGACTGAGTTTGCATTACTGTGATTTGACCTCTCTGCTGGCTGAGATAAGCTAATTTTCAACGTCCAATTCAGAATGTAATAAAAACAGATCCAGCCATAAAATGCATCATTCTTTTTTGTTTTAGACAACATTTCATGCACTGTTAAACATGTTAAAGCAAGTTGCAAGTGAAAATCTATGTCTCTGACTGAGTTTGCATTACTGTGATTTGACCTCTCTGCTGGCTGAGACAAGCTCATTTTCAACGTCCAATTCAGAAAGTGATAAAAAACAGATCCGGCCATAAAATGCATCATTCTTTTTTGTTTTAGACAACATTTCATGCACTGTTAAACATGTTAAAGCAAGTTGCAAGTGAAAATCTATGTCTCTGACTGAGTATGCATTACTGTGATTTGACCTCTCTGCTGGCTGAGATAAGCTCATTTTCAACGTCCAATTCAGAATATAATAAAACCTGATCCAGCTATAAAATGCATCATTCTTTTTTTTTTAGACAACATTTCATGCACTGTTAAACATGTTAAAGCAAGTTGCAAGTGAAAATCTATGTCTCTGACTGAGTTTGCATTACTGTGATTTGACCTCTCTGCTGGCTGAGATAAGCTCATTTTCAACGTCCAATTCAGAATGTGATAAAAACAGATCCAGCCATAAAATGGATCATTCTTTTTTGTTTTAGACAACATTTCATGCACTGTTAAACATGTTAAAGCAAGTTGCAAGTGAAAATCTATGTCTCTGACTGAGTTTGCATTACTGTGATTTGACCTCTCTGCTGGCTGAGATAAGCTCATTTTCAACGTCCAATTCAGAATGTAAAAAAACCAGATCCAGCTATAAAATGCATCATTCTTTTTTGTTTTAGACAACATTTCATGCACTGTTAAACATGTTAAAGCAAGTTGCAAGTGAAAATCTATGTCTCTGACTGAGTTTGCATTACTGTGATTTGACCTCTCTGCTGGCTGAGATAAGCTCATTTTCAACGTCCAATTCAGAATTTAATAAAACCAGATCCAGCCATAAAATGCATCATTCTTTTTTGTTTTAGACAACATTTCATGCACTGTTAAACATGTTAAAGCAAGTTGCAAGTGAAAATCTATGTCTCTGACTGAGTTTGCATTACTGTGATTTGACCTCTCTGCTGGCTGAGATAAGCTCATTTTCAACGCCCAATTCAGAATGTAATAAAACCAGATCCAGCCATAAAATGCATCATTCTTTTTTGTTTTAGACAACATTTCATGCACTGTTAAACATGTTAAAGCAAGTTGCAAGTGAAAATCTATGTCTCTGACTGAGTTTGCATTACTGTGATTTGACCTCTCTGCTGGCTGAGATAAGCTCATTTTCAACGTCCAATTCAGAAAGTGATAAAAACAGATCCAGCCATAAAATGCATCAATCTTTTTTGTTTTAGACAACATTTCATGCACTGTTAAACATGTTAAAGCAAGTTGCAAGTGAAAATCTATGTCTCTGACTGAGTTTGCATTACTGTGATTTGACCTCTCTGCTGGCTGAGATAAGCTCATTTTCAACGTCCAATTCAGAATGTAATAAAACCAGATCCAGCCATAAAATGCATCATTCTTTTTTTGTTTTAGACAACATTTCATGCACTGTTAAACATGTTAAAGCAAGTTGCAAGTGAAAATCTATGTCTCTGACTGAGTTTGCATTACTGTGATTTGACCTCTCTGCTGGCTGAGATAAGCTCATTTTCAACGTCCAATTCAGAATGTAATAAAACCAGATCCAGCCATAAAATGCATCATTCTTTTTTGTTTTAGACAACATTTCATGCACTGTTAAACATGTTAAAGCAAGTTGCAAGTGAAAATCTATGTCTCTGACTGAGATTGCATTACTGTGATTTGACCTATCTGCTGGCTGAGATAAGCTCATTTTCAACGTCCAATTCAGAAAGTTATAAAAACAGATCCAGCCATAAAATGCATCATTCTTTTTTGTTTTAGACAAAATTTCATGCACTGTTAAACATGTTAAAGCAAGTTGCAAGTGAAAATCTATGTCTCTGACTGAGTTTGCATTACTGTGATTTGACCTCTCTGCTGGCTGAGATAAGCTCATTTTCAACGTCCAATTCAGAATGTAATAAAACCAGATCCAGCTATAAAATGCATCATTCTTTTTTGTTTTAGACAACATTTCATGCACTGTTAAACATGTTAAAGCAAGTTGCAAATGAAAATTTATGTCTCTGACTGAGTTTGCATTACTGTGATTTGACCTCTCTGCTGGCTGAGATAAGCTCATTTTCAACGTCCAATTCAGAATGTAATAAAACCAGATCCAGCCATAAAATGCATCATTCTTTTTTGTTTTAGACAACATTTCATGCACTGTTAAACATGTTAAAGCAAGTTGCAAGTGAAAATCTATGTCTCTGACTGAGTTTGCATTACTGTGATTTGACCTATCTGCTGGCTGAGATAAGCTCATTTTCAACGTCCAATTCAGAAAGTTATAAAAACAGATCCAGCCATAAAATGCATCATTCTTTTTTGTTTTAGAAAACATTTCATGCACTGTTAAACATGTTAAAGCAAGTTGCAAGTGAAAATCTATGTCTCTGACTGAGTTTGCATTACTGTGATTTGACCTCTCTGCTGGCTGAGATAAGCTCATTTTCAACGTCCAATTCAGAATGTAATAAAACCAGATCCAGCCATAAAATGCATCATTCTTTTTTGTTTTAGACAACATTTCATGCACTGTTAAACATGTTAAAGCAAGTTGCAAGTGAAAATCTATGTCTCTGACTGAGTTTGCATTACTGTGATTTGACCTCTCTGCTGGCTGAGATAAGCTCATTTTCAACGTCCAATTCAGAATATAATAAAACCTGATCCAGCTATAAAATGCATCATTCTTTTTTGTTTTAGACAACATTTCATGCACTGTTAAACATGTTAAAGCAAGTTGCAAGTGAAAATCTATGTCTCTGACTGAGTTTGCATTACTGTGATTTGACCTCTCTGCTGGCTGAGATAAGCTCATTTTCAACGTCCAATTCAGAATGTAATAAAACCAGATCCAGCTATAAAATGCATCATTCTTTTTTGTTTTAGACAACATTTCATGCACTGTTAAACATGTTAAAGCAAGTTGCAAGTGAAAATCTATGTCTCTGACTGAGTTTGCATTACTGTGATTTGACCTCTCTGCTGGCTGAGATAAGCTCATTTTCAACGTCCAATTCAGAATGTAATAAAACCAGATCCAGCCATAAAATGCATCATTCTTTTTTGTTTTAGACAACATTTCATGCACTGTTAAACATGTTAAAGCAAGTTGCAAGTGAAAATCTATGTCTCTGACTGAGTTTGCATTACTGTGATTTGACCTATCTGCTGGCTGAGATAAGCTCATTTTCAACGTCCAATTCAGAAAGGTATAAAAACAGATCCAGCCATAAAATGCATCATTCTTTTTTGTTTTAGAAAACATTTCATGCACTGTTAAACATGTTAAAGCAAGTTGCAAGTGAAAATCTATGTCTCTGACTGAGTTTGCATTACTGTGATTTGACCTCTCTGCTGGCTGAGATAAGCTCATTTTCAACGTCCAATTCAGAATGTAATAAAACCAGATCCAGCCATAAAATGCATCATTCTTTTTTGTTTTAGACAACATTTCATGCACTGTTAAAAATGTTAAAGCAAGTTGCAAGTGAAAATCTATGTCTCTGACTGAGTTTGCATTACTGTGATTTGACCTCTCTGCTGGCTGAGATAAGCTCATTTTCAACGTCCAATTCAGAATATAATAAAACCTGATCCAGCTATAAAATGCATCATTCTTTTTTGTTTTAGACAACATTTCATGCACTGTTAAACATGTTAAAGCAAGTTGCAAGTGAAAATCTATGTCTCTGACTGAGTTTGCATTACTGTGATTTGACCTCTCTGCTGGCTGAGATAAGCTCATTTTCAACGTCCAATTCAGAATGTAATAAAACCAGATCCAGCTATAAAATGCATCATTCTTTTTTGTTTTAGACAACATTTCATGCACTGTTAAACATGTTAAAGCAAGTTGCAAGTGAAAATCTATGTCTCTGACTGAGTTTGCATTACTGTGATTTGACCTCTCTGCTGGCTGAGATAAGCTCATTTTCAACGTCCAATTCAGAATGTAATAAAACCAGATCCAGCCATAAAATGCATCATTCTTTTTTGTTTTAGACAACATTTCATGCACTGTTAAACATGTTAAAGCAAGTTGCAAGTGAAAATCTATGTCTCTGACTGAGTTTGCATTACTGTGATTTGACCTCTCTGCTGGCTGAGATAAGCTCATTTTCAACGTCCAATTCAGAATGTAATAAAACCAGATCCAGCCATAAAATGCATCATTCTTTTTTGTTTTAGACAACATTTCATGCACTCTTAAACATGTTAAAGCAAGTTGCAAGTGAAAATCTATGTCTCTGACTGAGTTTGCATTACTGTGATTTGACCTCTCTGCTGGCTGAGATAAGCTCATTTTCAACGTCCAATTCAGAAAGTGATAAAAACAGATCCAGCCATAAAATGCATCATTCTTTTTTGTTTTAGACAACATTTCATGCACTGTTAAACATGTTAAAGCAAGTTGCAAGTGAAAATCTATGTCTCTGACTGAGTTTGCATTACTGTGATTTGACCTCTCTGCTGGCTGAGATAAGCTCATTTTCAACGTCCAATTCAGAATGTAATAAAAACAGATCCAGCCATAAAATGCATCATTCTTTTTTGTTTTAGACAACATTTCATGCACTGTTAAACATGTTAAAGCAAGTTGCAAGTGAAAATCTATGTCTCTGACTGAGTTTGCATTACTGTGATTTGACCTCTCTGCTGGCTGAGACAAGCTCATTTTCAACGTCCAATTCAGAAAGTGATAAAAAACAGATCCGGCCATAAAATGCATCATTCTTTTTTGTTTTAGACAACATTTCATGCACTGTTAAACATGTTAAAGCAAGTTGCAAGTGAAAATCTATGTCTCTGACTGAGTATGCATTACTGTGATTTGACCTCTCTGCTGGCTGAGATAAGCTCATTTTCAACGTCCAATTCAGAATATAATAAAACCTGATCCAGCTATAAAATGCATCATTCTTTTTTTTTTAGACAACATTTCATGCACTGTTAAACATGTTAAAGCAAGTTGCAAGTGAAAATCTATGTCTCTGACTGAGTTTGCATTACTGTGATTTGACCTCTCTGCTGGCTGAGATAAGCTCATTTTCAACGTCCAATTCAGAATGTGATAAAAACAGATCCAGCCATAAAATGGATCATTCTTTTTTGTTTTAGACAACATTTCATGCACTGTTAAACATGTTAAAGCAAGTTGCAAGTGAAAATCTATGTCTCTGACTGAGTTTGCATTACTGTGATTTGACCTCTCTGCTGGCTGAGATAAGCTCATTTTCAACGTCCAATTCAGAATGTAAAAAAACCAGATCCAGCTATAAAATGCATCATTCTTTTTTGTTTTAGACAACATTTCATGCACTGTTAAACATGTTAAAGCAAGTTGCAAGTGAAAATCTATGTCTCTGACTGAGTTTGCATTACTGTGATTTGACCTCTCTGCTGGCTGAGATAAGCTCATTTTCAACGTCCAATTCAGAATTTAATAAAACCAGATCCAGCCATAAAATGCATCATTCTTTTTTGTTTTAGACAACATTTCATGCACTGTTAAACATGTTAAAGCAAGTTGCAAGTGAAAATCTATGTCTCTGACTGAGTTTGCATTACTGTGATTTGACCTCTCTGCTGGCTGAGATAAGCTCATTTTCAACGTCCAATTCAGAATGTAATAAAACCAGATCCAGCCATAAAATGCATCATTCTTTTTTGTTTTAGACAACATTTCATGCACTGTTAAACATGTTAAAGCAAGTTGCAAGTGAAAATCTATGTCTCTGACTGAGTTTGCATTACTGTGATTTGACCTCTCTGCTGGCTGAGATAAGCTCATTTTCAACGTCCAATTCAGAATATAATAAAACCTGATCCAGCTATAAAATGCATCATTCTTTTTTGTTTTAGACAACATTTCATGCACTGTTAAACATGTTAAAGCAAGTTGCAAGTGAAAATCTATGTCTCTGACTGAGTTTGCATTACTGTGATTTGACCTCTCTGCTGGCTGAGATAAGCTCATTTTCAACGTCCAATTCAGAATGTAATAAAACCAGATCCAGCTATAAAATGCATCATTCTTTTTTGTTTTAGACAACATTTCATGCACTGTTAAACATGTTAAAGCAAGTTGCAAGTGAAAATCTATGTCTCTGACTGAGTTTGCATTACTGTGATTTGACCTCTCTGCTGGCTGAGATAAGCTCATTTTCAACGTCCAATTCAGAATGTAATAAAACCAGATCCAGCCATAAAATGCATCATTCTTTTTTGTTTTAGACAACATTTCATGCACTGTTAAACATGTTAAAGCAAGTTGCAAGTGAAAATCTATGTCTCTGACTGAGTTTGCATTACTGTGATTTGACCTCTCTGCTGGCTGAGATAAGCTCATTTTCAACGTCCAATTCAGAATGTAATAAAACCAGATCCAGCCATAAAATGCATCATTCTTTTTTGTTTTAGACAACATTTCATGCACTCTTAAACATGTTAAAGCAAGTTGCAAGTGAAAATCTATGTCTCTGACTGAGTTTGCATTACTGTGATTTGACCTCTCTGCTGGCTGAGATAAGCTCATTTTCAACGTCCAATTCAGAAAGTGATAAAAACAGATCCAGCCATAAAATGCATCATTCTTTTTTGTTTTAGACAACATTTCATGCACTGTTAAACATGTTAAAGCAAGTTGCAAGTGAAAATCTATGTCTCTGACTGAGTTTGCATTACTGTGATTTGACCTCTCTGCTGGCTGAGATAAGCTCATTTTCAACGTCCAATTCAGAATGTAATAAAACCTGATCCAGCTATAAAATGCATCATTCTTTTTTGTTTTAGACAACATTTCATGCACTGTTAAACATGTTAAAGCAAGTTGCAAGTGAAAATCTATGTCTCTGACTGAGTTTGCATTACTGTGATTTGACCTCTCTGCTGGCTGAGATAAGCTCATTTTCAACGTCCAATTCAGAAAGTTATAAAAACAGATCCAGCCATAAAATGCATCATTCTTTTTTGTTTTAGAAAACATTTCATGCACTGTTAAACATGTTAAAGCAAGTTGCAAGTGAAAATCTATGTCTCTGACTGAGTTTGCATTACTGTGATTTGACCTATCTGCTGGCTGAGATAAGCTCATTTTCAACGTCCAATTCAGAATGTAATAAAACCAGATCCAGCCATAAAATGCATCATTCTTTTTTGTTTTAGACAACATTTCATGCACTGTTAAACATGTTAAAGCAAGTTGCAAGTGAAAATCTATGTCTCTGACTGAGTTTGCATTACTGTGATTTGACCTCTCTGCTGGCTGAGATAAGCTCATTTTCAACGTCCAATTCAGAATGTGATAAAAACAGATCCAGCCATAAAATGGATCATTCTTTTTTGTTTTAGACAACATTTCATGCACTGTTAAACATGTTAAAGCAAGTTGCAAGTGAAAATCTATGTCTCTGACTGAGTTTGCATTACTGTGATTTGACCTCTCTGCTGGCTGAGATAAGCTCATTTTCAACGTCCAATTCAGAATGTAAAAAAACCAGATCCAGCTATAAAATGCATCATTCTTTTTTGTTTTAGACAACATTTAATGCACTGTTAAACATGTTAAAGCAAGTTGCAAGTGAAAATCTATGTCTCTGACTGAGTTTGCATTACTGTGATTTGACCTCTCTGCTGGCTGAGATAAGCTCATTTTCAACGTCCAATTCAGAAAGTGATAAAAACAGATCCAGCCATAAAATGCATCAATCTTTTTTGTTTTAGACAACATTTCATGCACTGTTAAACATGTTAAAGCAAGTTGCAAGTGAAAATCTATGTCTCTGACTGAGTTTGCATTACTGTGATTTGACCTCTCTGCTGGCTGAGATAAGCTCATTTTCAACGTCCAATTCAGAATGTAATAAAACCAGATCCAGCCATAAAATGCATCATTCTTTTTTGTTTTAGACAACATTTCATGCACTGTTAAACATGTTAAAGCAAGTTGCAAGTGAAAATCTATGTCTCTGACTGAGTTTGCATTACTGTGATTTGACCTCTCTGCTGGCTGAGATAAGCTCATTTTCAACGTCCAATTCAGAATGTAATAAAACCAGATCCAGCCATAAAATGCATCATTCTTTTTTGTTTTAGACAACATTTCATGCACTGTTAAACATGTTAAAGCAAGTTGCAAGTGAAAATCTATGTCTCTGACTGAGTTTGCATTACTGTGATTTGACCTCTCTGCTGGCTGAGATAAGCTCATTTTCAACGTCCAATTCAGAATTTAATAAAACCAGATCCAGCCATAAAATGCATCATTCTTTTTTGTTTTAGACAACATTTCATGCACTGTTAAACATGTTAAAGCAAGTTGCAAGTGAAAATCTATGTCTCTGACTGAGTTTGCATTACTGTGATTTGACCTCTCTGCTGGCTGAGATAAGCTCATTTTCAACGTCCAATTCAGAATGTAATAAAACCAGATCCAGCCATAAAATGCATCATTCTTTTTTGTTTTAGACAACATTTCATGCACTGTTAAACATGTTAAAGCAAGTTGCAAGTGAAAATCTATGTCTCTGACTGAGTTTGCATTACTGTGATTTGACCTCTCTGCTGGCTGAGATAAGCTCATTTTCAACGTCCAATTCAGAATATAATAAAACCTGATCCAGCTATAAAATGCATCATTCTTTTTTGTTTTAGACAACATTTCATGCACTGTTAAACATGTTAAAGCAAGTTGCAAGTGAAAATCTATGTCTCTGACTGAGTTTGCATTACTGTGATTTGACCTCTCTGCTGGCTGAGATAAGCTCATTTTCAACGTCCAATTCAGAATGTAATAAAACCAGATCCAGCTATAAAATGCATCATTCTTTTTTGTTTTAGACAACATTTCATGCACTGTTAAACATGTTAAAGCAAGTTGCAAGTGAAAATCTATGTCTCTGACTGAGTTTGCATTACTGTGATTTGACCTCTCTGCTGGCTGAGATAAGCTCATTTTCAACGTCCAATTCAGAATGTAATAAAACCAGATCCAGCCATAAAATGCATCATTCTTTTTTGTTTTAGACAACATTTCATGCACTGTTAAACATGTTAAAGCAAGTTGCAAGTGAAAATCTATGTCTCTGACTGAGTTTGCATTACTGTGATTTGACCTCTCTGCTGGCTGAGATAAGCTCATTTTCAACGTCCAATTCAGAATGTAATAAAACCAGATCCAGCCATAAAATGCATCATTCTTTTTTGTTTTAGACAACATTTCATGCACTCTTAAACATGTTAAAGCAAGTTGCAAGTGAAAATCTATGTCTCTGACTGAGTTTGCATTACTGTGATTTGACCTCTCTGCTGGCTGAGATAAGCTCATTTTCAACGTCCAATTCAGAAAGTGATAAAAACAGATCCAGCCATAAAATGCATCATTCTTTTTTGTTTTAGACAACATTTCATGCACTGTTAAACATGTTAAAGCAAGTTGCAAGTGAAAATCTATGTCTCTGACTGAGTTTGCATTACTGTGATTTGACCTCTCTGCTGGCTGAGATAAGCTCATTTTCAACGTCCAATTCAGAATGTAATAAAACCTGATCCAGCTATAAAATGCATCATTCTTTTTTGTTTTAGACAACATTTCATGCACTGTTAAACATGTTAAAGCAAGTTGCAAGTGAAAATCTATGTCTCTGACTGAGTTTGCATTACTGTGATTTGACCTCTCTGCTGGCTGAGATAAGCTCATTTTCAACGTCCAATTCAGAAAGTTATAAAAACAGATCCAGCCATAAAATGCATCATTCTTTTTTGTTTTAGAAAACATTTCATGCACTGTTAAACATGTTAAAGCAAGTTGCAAGTGAAAATCTATGTCTCTGACTGAGTTTGCATTACTGTGATTTGACCTATCTGCTGGCTGAGATAAGCTCATTTTCAACGTCCAATTCAGAATGTAATAAAACCAGATCCAGCCATAAAATGCATCATTCTTTTTTGTTTTAGACAACATTTCATGCACTGTTAAACATGTTAAAGCAAGTTGCAAGTGAAAATCTATGTCTCTGACTGAGTTTGCATTACTGTGATTTGACCTCTCTGCTGGCTGAGATAAGCTCATTTTCAACGTCCAATTCAGAATGTGATAAAAACAGATCCAGCCATAAAATGGATCATTCTTTTTTGTTTTAGACAACATTTCATGCACTGTTAAACATGTTAAAGCAAGTTGCAAGTGAAAATCTATGTCTCTGACTGAGTTTGCATTACTGTGATTTGACCTCTCTGCTGGCTGAGATAAGCTCATTTTCAACGTCCAATTCAGAATGTAAAAAAACCAGATCCAGCTATAAAATGCATCATTCTTTTTTGTTTTAGACAACATTTAATGCACTGTTAAACATGTTAAAGCAAGTTGCAAGTGAAAATCTATGTCTCTGACTGAGTTTGCATTACTGTGATTTGACCTCTCTGCTGGCTGAGATAAGCTCATTTTCAACGTCCAATTCAGAAAGTGATAAAAACAGATCCAGCCATAAAATGCATCAATCTTTTTTGTTTTAGACAACATTTCATGCACTGTTAAACATGTTAAAGCAAGTTGCAAGTGAAAATCTATGTCTCTGACTGAGTTTGCATTACTGTGATTTGACCTCTCTGCTGGCTGAGATAAGCTCATTTTCAACGTCCAATTCAGAATGTAATAAAACCAGATCCAGCCATAAAATGCATCATTCTTTTTTGTTTTAGACAACATTTCATGCACTGTTAAACATGTTAAAGCAAGTTGCAAGTGAAAATCTATGTCTCTGACTGAGTTTGCATTACTGTGATTTGACCTCTCTGCTGGCTGAGATAAGCTCATTTTCAACGTCCAATTCAGAATGTAATAAAACCAGATCCAGCCATAAAATGCATCATTCTTTTTTGTTTTAGACAACATTTCATGCACTCTTAAACATGTTAAAGCAAGTTGCAAGTGAAAATCTATGTCTCTGACTGAGTTTGCATTACTGTGATTTGACCTCTCTGCTGGCTGAGATAAGCTCATTTTCAACGTCCAATTCAGAATGTAATAAAAACAGATCCAGCCATAAAATGCATCATTCTTTTTTGTTTTAGACAACATTTCATGCACTGTTAAACATGTTAAAGCAAGTTGCAAGTGAAAATCTATGTCTCTGACTGAGTTTGCATTACTGTGATTTGACCTCTCTGCTGGCTGAGACAAGCTCATTTTCAACGTCCAATTCAGAAAGTGATAAAAAACAGATCCGGCCATAAAATGCATCATTCTTTTTTGTTTTAGACAACATTTCATGCACTGTTAAACATGTTAAAGCAAGTTGCAAGTGAAAATCTATGTCTCTGACTGAGTATGCATTACTGTGATTTGACCTCTCTGCTGGCTGAGATAAGCTCATTTTCAACGTCCAATTCAGAATATAATAAAACCTGATCCAGCTATAAAATGCATCATTCTTTTTTTTTTAGACAACATTTCATGCACTGTTAAACATGTTAAAGCAAGTTGCAAGTGAAAATCTATGTCTCTGACTGAGTTTGCATTACTGTGATTTGACCTCTCTGCTGGCTGAGATAAGCTCATTTTCAACGTCCAATTCAGAATGTGATAAAAACAGATCCAGCCATAAAATGGATCATTCTTTTTTGTTTTAGACAACATTTCATGCACTGTTAAACATGTTAAAGCAAGTTGCAAGTGAAAATCTATGTCTCTGACTGAGTTTGCATTACTGTGATTTGACCTCTCTGCTGGCTGAGATAAGCTCATTTTCAACGTCCAATTCAGAATGTAAAAAAAACAGATCCAGCTATAAAATGCATCATTCTTTTTTGTTTTAGACAACATTTCATGCACTGTTAAACATGTTAAAGCAAGTTGCAAGTGAAAATCTATGTCTCTGACTGAGTTTGCATTACTGTGATTTGACCTCTCTGCTGGCTGAGATAAGCTCATTTTCAACGTCCAATTCAGAATTTAATAAAACCAGATCCAGCCATAAAATGCATCATTCTTTTTTGTTTTAGACAACATTTCATGCACTGTTAAACATGTTAAAGCAAGTTGCAAGTGAAAATCTATGTCTCTGACTGAGTTTGCATTACTGTGATTTGACCTCTCTGCTGGCTGAGATAAGCTCATTTTCAACGTCCAATTCAGAATGTAATAAAACCAGATCCAGCCATAAAATGCATCATTCTTTTTTGTTTTAGACAACATTTCATGCACTGTTAAACATGTTAAAGCAAGTTGCAAGTGAAAATCTATGTCTCTGACTGAGTTTGCATTACTGTGATTTGACCTCTCTGCTGGCTGAGATAAGCTCATTTTCAACGTCCAATTCAGAATATAATAAAACCTGATCCAGCTATAAAATGCATCATTCTTTTTTGTTTTAGACAACATTTCATGCACTGTTAAACATGTTAAAGCAAGTTGCAAGTGAAAATCTATGTCTCTGACTGAGTTTGCATTACTGTGATTTGACCTCTCTGCTGGCTGAGATAAGCTCATTTTCAACGTCCAATTCAGAATGTAATAAAACCAGATCCAGCTATAAAATGCATCATTCTTTTTTGTTTTAGACAACATTTCATGCACTGTTAAACATGTTAAAGCAAGTTGCAAGTGAAAATCTATGTCTCTGACTGAGTTTGCATTACTGTGATTTGACCTCTCTGCTGGCTGAGATAAGCTCATTTTCAACGTCCAATTCAGAATGTAATAAAACCAGATCCAGCCATAAAATGCATCATTCTTTTTTGTTTTAGACAACATTTCATGCACTGTTAAACATGTTAAAGCAAGTTGCAAGTGAAAATCTATGTCTCTGACTGAGTTTGCATTACTGTGATTTGACCTCTCTGCTGGCTGAGATAAGCTCATTTTCAACGTCCAATTCAGAATGTAATAAAACCAGATCCAGCCATAAAATGCATCATTCTTTTTTGTTTTAGACAACATTTCATGCACTCTTAAACATGTTAAAGCAAGTTGCAAGTGAAAATCTATGTCTCTGACTGAGTTTGCATTACTGTGATTTGACCTCTCTGCTGGCTGAGATAAGCTCATTTTCAACGTCCAATTCAGAAAGTGATAAAAACAGATCCAGCCATAAAATGCATCATTCTTTTTTGTTTTAGACAACATTTCATGCACTGTTAAACATGTTAAAGCAAGTTGCAAGTGAAAATCTATGTCTCTGACTGAGTTTGCATTACTGTGATTTGACCTCTCTGCTGGCTGAGATAAGCTCATTTTCAACGTCCAATTCAGAATGTAATAAAACCTGATCCAGCTATAAAATGCATCATTCTTTTTTGTTTTAGACAACATTTCATGCACTGTTAAACATGTTAAAGCAAGTTGCAAGTGAAAATCTATGTCTCTGACTGAGTTTGCATTACTGTGATTTGACCTCTCTGCTGGCTGAGATAAGCTCATTTTCAACGTCCAATTCAGAATGTAATAAAAACAGATCCAGCTATAAAATGCATCATTCTTTTTTGTTTTAGACAACATTTCATGCACTGTTAAACATGTTAAAGCAAGTTGCAAGTGAAAATCTATGTCTCTGACTGAGTTTGCATTACTGTGATTTGACCTCTCTGCTGGTTGAGATAAGCTCATTTTCAACGTCCAGTTCAGAATGTAATAAAACCAGATCCAGCCATAAAATGCATCATTCTTTTTTGTTTTAGACAACATTTCATGCACTGTTAAACATGTTAAAGCAAGTTGCAAGTGAAAATCTAAGTCTCTGACTGAGTTTGCATTACTGTGATTTGACCTCTCTGCTGGCTGAGATAAGCTCATTTTCAACGTCCAATTCAGAATATAATAAAACCTGATCCAGCTATAAAATGCATCATTCTTTTTTGTTTTAGACAACATTTCATGCACTGTTAAACATGTTAAAGCAAGTTGCAAATGAAAATTTATGTCTCTGACTGAGTTTGCATTACTGTGATTTGACCTCTCTGCTGGCTGAGATAAGCTCATTTTCAACGTCCAATTCAGAATGTAATAAAACCAGATCCAGCCATAAAATGCATCATTCTTTTTTGTTTTAGACAACATTTCATGCACTGTTTAACATGTTAAAGCAAGTTGCAAGTGAAAATCTATGTCTCTGACTGAGTTTGCATTACTGTGATTTGACCTATCTGCTGGCTGAGATAAGCTCATTTTCAACGTCCAATTCAGAAAGTTATAAAAACAGATCCAGCCATAAAATGCATCATTCTTTTTTGTTTTAGAAAACATTTCATGCACTGTTAAACATGTTAAAGCAAGTTGCAAGTGAAAATCTATGTCTCTGACTGAGTTTGCATTACTGTGATTTGACCTCTCTGCTGGCTGAGATAAGCTCATTTTCAACGTCCAATTCAGAATGTAATAAAACCAGATCCAGCCATAAAATGCATCATTCTTTTTTGTTTTAGACAACATTTCATGCACTGTTAAACATGTTAAAGCAAGTTGCAAGTGAAAATCTATGTCTCTGACTGAGTTTGCATTACTGTGATTTGACCTCTCTGCTGGCTGAGATAAGCTCATTTTCAACGTCCAATTCAGAATGTGATAAAAACAGATCCAGCCATAAAATGGATCATTCTTTTTTGTTTTAGACAACATTTCATGCACTGTTAAACATGTTAAAGCAAGTTGCAAGTGAAAATCTATGTCTCTGACTGAGTTTGCATTACTGTGATTTGACCTCTCTGCTGGCTGAGATAAGCTCATTTTCAACGTCCAATTCAGAATGTAAAAAAACCAGATCCAGCTATAAAATGCATCATTCTTTTTTGTTTTAGACAACATTTAATGCACTGTTAAACATGTTAAAGCAAGTTGCAAGTGAAAATCTATGTGTCTGACTGAGTTTGCATTACTGTGATTTGACCTCTCTGCTGGCTGAGATAAGCTCATTTTCAACGTCCAATTCAGAAAGTGATAAAAACAGATCCAGCCATAAAATGCATCAATCTTTTTTGTTTTAGACAACATTTCATGCACTGTTAAACATGTTAAAGCAAGTTGCAAGTGAAAATCTATGTCTCTGACTGAGTTTGCATTACTGTGATTTGACCTCTCTGCTGGCTGAGATAAGCTCATTTTCAACGTCCAATTCAGAATGTAATAAAACCAGATCCAGCCATAAAATGCATCATTCTTTTTTGTTTTAGACAACATTTCATGCACTGTTAAACATGTTAAAGCAAGTTGCAAGTGAAAATCTATGTCTCTGACTGAGTTTGCATTACTGTGATTTGACCTCTCTGCTGGCTGAGATAAGCTCATTTTCAACGTCCAATTCAGAATGTAATAAAACCAGATCCAGCCATAAAATGCATCATTCTTTTTTGTTTTAGACAACATTTCATGCACTCTTAAACATGTTAAAGCAAGTTGCAAGTGAAAATCTATGTCTCTGACTGAGTTTGCATTACTGTGATTTGACCTCTCTGCTGGCTGAGATAAGCTCATTTTCAACGTCCAATTCAGAAAGTGATAAAAACAGATCCAGCCATAAAATGCATCATTCTTTTTTGTTTTAGACAACATTTCATGCACTGTTAAACATGTTAAAGCAAGTTGCAAGTGAAAATCTATGTCTCTGACTGAGTTTGCATTACTGTGATTTGACCTCTCTGCTGGCTGAGATAAGCTCATTTTCAACGTCCAATTCAGAATGTAATAAAACCTGATCCAGCTATAAAATGCATCATTCTTTTTTGTTTTAGACAACATTTCATGCACTGTTAAACATGTTAAAGCAAGTTGCAAGTGAAAATCTATGTCTCTGACTGAGTTTGCATTACTGTGATTTGACCTCTCTGCTGGCTGAGATAAGCTCATTTTCAACGTCCAATTCAGAATGTAATAAAAACAGATCCAGCTATAAAATGCATCATTCTTTTTTGTTTTAGACAACATTTCATGCACTGTTAAACATGTTAAAGCAAGTTGCAAGTGAAAATCTATGTCTCTGACTGAGTTTGCATTACTGTGATTTGACCTCTCTGCTGGCTGAGATAAGCTCATTTTCAACGTCCAGTTCAGAATGTAATAAAACCAGATCCAGCTATAAAATGCATCATTCTTTTTTGTTTTAGACAACATTTCATGCACTGTTAAACATGTTAAAGCAAGTTGCAAGTGAAAATCTATGTCTCTGACTGAGTTTGCATTACTGTGATTTGACCTCTCTGCTGGCTGAGATAAGCTCATTTTCAACGTCCAATTAAGAATATAATAAAACCAGATCCAGCTATAAAATGCATCATTCTTTTTTGTTTTAGACAACATTTCATGCACTGTTAAACATGTTAAAGCAAGTTGCAAGTGAAAATCTATGTCTCTGACTGAGTTTGCATTACTGTGATTTGACCTCTCTGCTGGCTGAGATAAGCTCATTTTCAACGTCCAATTCAGAATGTAATAAAAACAGATCCAGCCATAAAATGCATCATTCTTTTTTGTTTTAGACAACATTTCATGCACTGTTAAACATGTTAAAGCAAGTTGCAAGTGAAAATCTATGTCTCTGACTGAGTTTGCATTACTGTGATTTGACCTCTCTGCTGGCTGAGACAAGCTCATTTTCAACGTCCAATTCAGAAAGTGATAAAAAACAGATCCGGCCATAAAATGCATCATTCTTTTTTGTTTTAGACAACATTTCATGCACTGTTAAACATGTTAAAGCAAGTTGCAAGTGAAAATCTATGTCTCTGACTGAGTATGCATTACTGTGATTTGACCTCTCTGCTGGCTGAGATAAGCTCATTTTCAACGTCCAATTCAGAATATAATAAAACCTGATCCAGCTATAAAATGCATCATTCTTTTTTTTTTAGACAACATTTCATGCACTGTTAAACATGTTAAAGCAAGTTGCAAGTGAAAATCTATGTCTCTGACTGAGTTTGCATTACTGTGATTTGACCTCTCTGCTGGCTGAGATAAGCTCATTTTCAACGTCCAATTCAGAATGTAATAAAACCAGATCCAGCCATAAAATGCATCATTCTTTTTTGTTTTAGACAACATTTCATGCACTGTTAAACATGTTAAAGCAAGTTGCAAGTGAAAATCTATGTCTCTGACTGAGTTTGCATTACTGTGATTTGACCTCTCTGCTGGCTGAGATAAGCTCATTTTCAACGTCCAATTCAGAATGTGATAAAAACAGATCCAGCCATAAAATGGATCATTCTTTTTTGTTTTAGACAACATTTCATGCACTGTTAAACATGTTAAAGCAAGTTGCAAGTGAAAATCTATGTCTCTGACTGAGTTTGCATTACTGTGATTTGACCTCTCTGCTGGCTGAGATAAGCTCATTTTCAACGTCCAATTCAGAATGTAAAAAAACCAGATCCAGCTATAAAATGCATCATTCTTTTTTGTTTTAGACAACATTTAATGCACTGTTAAACATGTTAAAGCAAGTTGCAAGTGAAAATCTATGTGTCTGACTGAGTTTGCATTACTGTGATTTGACCTCTCTGCTGGCTGAGATAAGCTCATTTTCAACGTCCAATTCAGAAAGTGATAAAAACAGATCCAGCCATAAAATGCATCAATCTTTTTTGTTTTAGACAACATTTCATGCACTGTTAAACATGTTAAAGCAAGTTGCAAGTGAAAATCTATGTCTCTGACTGAGTTTGCATTACTGTGATTTGACCTCTCTGCTGGCTGAGATAAGCTCATTTTCAACGTCCAATTCAGAATGTAATAAAACCAGATCCAGCCATAAAATGCATCATTCTTTTTTGTTTTAGACAACATTTCATGCACTGTTAAACATGTTAAAGCAAGTTGCAAGTGAAAATCTATGTCTCTGACTGAGTTTGCATTACTGTGATTTGACCTCTCTGCTGGCTGAGATAAGCTCATTTTCAACGTCCAATTCAGAATGTAATAAAACCAGATCCAGCCATAAAATGCATCATTCTTTTTTGTTTTAGACAACATTTCATGCACTCTTAAACATGTTAAAGCAAGTTGCAAGTGAAAATCTATGTCTCTGACTGAGTTTGCATTACTGTGATTTGACCTCTCTGCTGGCTGAGATAAGCTCATTTTCAACGTCCAATTCAGAAAGTGATAAAAACAGATCCAGCCATAAAATGCATCATTCTTTTTTGTTTTAGACAACATTTCATGCACTGTTAAACATGTTAAAGCAAGTTGCAAGTGAAAATCTATGTCTCTGACTGAGTTTGCATTACTGTGATTTGACCTCTCTGCTGGCTGAGATAAGCTCATTTTCAACGTCCAATTCAGAATGTAATAAAACCAGATCCAGCCATAAAATGCATCATTCTTTTTTGTTTTAGACAACATTTCATGCACTCTTAAACATGTTAAAGCAAGTTGCAAGTGAAAATCTATGTCTCTGACTGAGTTTGCATTACTGTGATTTGACCTCTCTGCTGGCTGAGATAAGCTCATTTTCAACGTCCAATTCAGAAAGTGATAAAAACAGATCCAGCCATAAAATGCATCATTCTTTTTTGTTTTAGACAACATTTCATGCACTGTTAAACATGTTAAAGCAAGTTGCAAGTGAAAATCTATGTCTCTGACTGAGTTTGCATTACTGTGATTTGACCTCTCTGCTGGCTGAGATAAGCTCATTTTCAACGTCCAATTCAGAATGTAATAAAACCTGATCCAGCTATAAAATGCATCATTCTTTTTTGTTTTAGACAACATTTCATGCACTGTTAAACATGTTAAAGCAAGTTGCAAGTGAAAATCTATGTCTCTGACTGAGTTTGCATTACTGTGATTTGACCTCTCTGCTGGCTGAGATAAGCTCATTTTCAACGTCCAATTCAGAATGTAATAAAAACAGATCCAGCTATAAAATGCATCATTCTTTTTTGTTTTAGACAACATTTCATGCACTGTTAAACATGTTAAAGCAAGTTGCAAGTGAAAATCTATGTCTCTGACTGAGTTTGCATTACTGTGATTTGACCTCTCTGCTGGCTGAGATAAGCTCATTTTCAACGTCCAGTTCAGAATGTAATAAAACCAGATCCAGCTATAAAATGCATCATTCTTTTTTGTTTTAGACAACATTTCATGCACTGTTAAACATGTTAAAGCAAGTTGCAAGTGAAAATCTATGTCTCTGACTGAGTTTGCATTACTGTGATTTGACCTCTCTGCTGGCTGAGATAAGCTCATTTTCAACGTCCAATTAAGAATATAATAAAACCAGATCCAGCTATAAAATGCATCATTCTTTTTTGTTTTAGACAACATTTCATGCACTGTTAAACATGTTAAAGCAAGTTGCAAGTGAAAATCTATGTCTCTGACTGAGTTTGCATTACTGTGATTTGACCTCTCTGCTGGCTGAGATAAGCTCATTTTCAACGTCCAATTCAGAATGTAATAAAAACAGATCCAGCCATAAAATGCATCATTCTTTTTTGTTTTAGACAACATTTCATGCACTGTTAAACATGTTAAAGCAAGTTGCAAGTGAAAATCTATGTCTCTGACTGAGTTTGCATTACTGTGATTTGACCTCTCTGCTGGCTGAGACAAGCTCATTTTCAACGTCCAATTCAGAAAGTGATAAAAAACAGATCCGGCCATAAAATGCATCATTCTTTTTTGTTTTAGACAACATTTCATGCACTGTTAAACATGTTAAAGCAAGTTGCAAGTGAAAATCTATGTCTCTGACTGAGTATGCATTACTGTGATTTGACCTCTCTGCTGGCTGAGATAAGCTCATTTTCAACGTCCAATTCAGAATATAATAAAACCTGATCCAGCTATAAAATGCATCATTCTTTTTTTTTTAGACAACATTTCATGCACTGTTAAACATGTTAAAGCAAGTTGCAAGTGAAAATCTATGTCTCTGACTGAGTTTGCATTACTGTGATTTGACCTCTCTGCTGGCTGAGATAAGCTCATTTTCAACGTCCAATTCAGAATGTAATAAAACCAGATCCAGCCATAAAATGCATCATTCTTTTTTGTTTTAGACAACATTTCATGCACTGTTAAACATGTTAAAGCAAGTTGCAAGTGAAAATCTATGTCTCTGACTGAGTTTGCATTACTGTGATTTGACCTCTCTGCTGGCTGAGATAAGCTCATTTTCAACGTCCAATTCAGAATGTGATAAAAACAGATCCAGCCATAAAATGGATCATTCTTTTTTGTTTTAGACAACATTTCATGCACTGTTAAACATGTTAAAGCAAGTTGCAAGTGAAAATCTATGTCTCTGACTGAGTTTGCATTACTGTGATTTGACCTCTCTGCTGGCTGAGATAAGCTCATTTTCAACGTCCAATTCAGAATGTAAAAAAACCAGATCCAGCTATAAAATGCATCATTCTTTTTTGTTTTAGACAACATTTAATGCACTGTTAAACATGTTAAAGCAAGTTGCAAGTGAAAATCTATGTGTCTGACTGAGTTTGCATTACTGTGATTTGACCTCTCTGCTGGCTGAGATAAGCTCATTTTCAACGTCCAATTCAGAAAGTGATAAAAACAGATCCAGCCATAAAATGCATCAATCTTTTTTGTTTTAGACAACATTTCATGCACTGTTAAACATGTTAAAGCAAGTTGCAAGTGAAAATCTATGTCTCTGACTGAGTTTGCATTACTGTGATTTGACCTCTCTGCTGGCTGAGATAAGCTCATTTTCAACGTCCAATTCAGAATGTAATAAAACCAGATCCAGCCATAAAATGCATCATTCTTTTTTGTTTTAGACAACATTTCATGCACTGTTAAACATGTTAAAGCAAGTTGCAAGTGAAAATCTATGTCTCTGACTGAGTTTGCATTACTGTGATTTGACCTCTCTGCTGGCTGAGATAAGCTCATTTTCAACGTCCAATTCAGAATGTAATAAAACCAGATCCAGCCATAAAATGCATCATTCTTTTTTGTTTTAGACAACATTTCATGCACTCTTAAACATGTTAAAGCAAGTTGCAAGTGAAAATCTATGTCTCTGACTGAGTTTGCATTACTGTGATTTGACCTCTCTGCTGGCTGAGATAAGCTCATTTTCAACGTCCAATTCAGAAAGTGATAAAAACAGATCCAGCCATAAAATGCATCATTCTTTTTTGTTTTAGACAACATTTCATGCACTGTTAAACATGTTAAAGCAAGTTGCAAGTGAAAATCTATGTCTCTGACTGAGTTTGCATTACTGTGATTTGACCTCTCTGCTGGCTGAGATAAGCTCATTTTCAACGTCCAATTCAGAATGTAATAAAACCTGATCCAGCTATAAAATGCATCATTCTTTTTTGTTTTAGACAACATTTCATGCACTGTTAAACATGTTAAAGCAAGTTGCAAGTGAAAATCTATGTCTCTGACTGAGTTTGCATTACTGTGATTTGACCTCTCTGCTGGCTGAGATAAGCTCATTTTCAACGTCCAATTCAGAATGTAATAAAAACAGATCCAGCTATAAAATGCATCATTCTTTTTTGTTTTAGACAACATTTCATGCACTGTTAAACATGTTAAAGCAAGTTGCAAGTGAAAATCTATGTCTCTGACTGAGTTTGCATTACTGTGATTTGACCTCTCTGCTGGCTGAGATAAGCTCATTTTCAACGTCCAGTTCAGAATGTAATAAAACCAGATCCAGCTATAAAATGCATCATTCTTTTTTGTTTTAGACAACATTTCATGCACTGTTAAACATGTTAAAGCAAGTTGCAAGTGAAAATCTATGTCTCTGACTGAGTTTGCATTACTGTGATTTGACCTCTCTGCTGGCTGAGATAAGCTCATTTTCAACGTCCAATTAAGAATATAATAAAACCTGATCCAGCTATAAAATGCATCATTCTTTTTTGTTTTAGACAACATTTCATGCACTGTTAAACATGTTAAAGCAAGTTGCAAGTGAAAATCTATGTCTCTGACTGAGTTTGCATTACTGTGATTTGACCTCTCTGCTGGCTGAGATAAGCTCATTTTCAACGTCCAATTCAGAATGTAATAAAAACAGATCCAGCCATAAAATGCATCATTCTTTTTTGTTTTAGACAACATTTCATGCACTGTTAAACATGTTAAAGCAAGTTGCAAGTGAAAATCTATGTCTCTGACTGAGTTTGCATTACTGTGATTTGACCTCTCTGCTGGCTGAGACAAGCTCATTTTCAACGTCCAATTCAGAAAGTGATAAAAAACAGATCCGGCCATAAAATGCATCATTCTTTTTTGTTTTAGACAACATTTCATGCACTGTTAAACATGTTAAAGCAAGTTGCAAGTGAAAATCTATGTCTCTGACTGAGTATGCATTACTGTGATTTGACCTCTCTGCTGGCTGAGATAAGCTCATTTTCAACGTCCAATTCAGAATATAATAAAACCTGATCCAGCTATAAAATGCATCATTCTTTTTTTTTTAGACAACATTTCATGCACTGTTAAACATGTTAAAGCAAGTTGCAAGTGAAAATCTATGTCTCTGACTGAGTTTGCATTACTGTGATTTGACCTCTCTGCTGGCTGAGATAAGCTCATTTTCAACGTCCAATTCAGAATGTAATAAAACCAGATCCAGCCATAAAATGCATCATTCTTTTTTGTTTTAGACAACATTTCATGCACTGTTAAACATGTTAAAGCAAGTTGCAAGTGAAAATCTATGTCTCTGACTGAGTTTGCATTACTGTGATTTGACCTCTCTGCTGGCTGAGATAAGCTCATTTTCAACGTCCAGTTCAGAATGTAATAAAACCAGATCCAGCTATAAAATGCATCATTCTTTTTTGTTTTAGACAACATTTCATGCACTGTTAAACATGTTAAAGCAAGTTGCAAGTGAAAATCTATGTCTCTGACTGAGTTTGCATTACTGTGATTTGACCTCTCTGCTGGCTGAGATAAGCTCATTTTCAACGTCCAATTAAGAATATAATAAAACCTGATCCAGCTATAAAATGCATCATTCTTTTTTGTTTTAGACAACATTTCATGCACTGTTAAACATGTTAAAGCAAGTTGCAAGTGAAAATCTATGTCTCTGACTGAGTTTGCATTACTGTGATTTGACCTCTCTGCTGGCTGAGATAAGCTCATTTTCAACGTCCAATTCAGAATGTAATAAAAACAGATCCAGCCATAAAATGCATCATTCTTTTTTGTTTTAGACAACATTTCATGCACTGTTAAACATGTTAAAGCAAGTTGCAAGTGAAAATCTATGTCTCTGACTGAGTTTGCATTACTGTGATTTGACCTCTCTGCTGGCTGAGACAAGCTCATTTTCAACGTCCAATTCAGAAAGTGATAAAAAACAGATCCGGCCATAAAATGCATCATTCTTTTTTGTTTTAGACAACATTTCATGCACTGTTAAACATGTTAAAGCAAGTTGCAAGTGAAAATCTATGTCTCTGACTGAGTATGCATTACTGTGATTTGACCTCTCTGCTGGCTGAGATAAGCTCATTTTCAACGTCCAATTCAGAATATAATAAAACCTGATCCAGCTATAAAATGCATCATTCTTTTTTTTTTAGACAACATTTCATGCACTGTTAAACATGTTAAAGCAAGTTGCAAGTGAAAATCTATGTCTCTGACTGAGTTTGCATTACTGTGATTTGACCTCTCTGCTGGCTGAGATAAGCTCATTTTCAACGTCCAATTCAGAATGTAATAAAACCAGATCCAGCCATAAAATGCATCATTCTTTTTTGTTTTAGACAACATTTCATGCACTGTTAAACATGTTAAAGCAAGTTGCAAGTGAAAATCTATGTCTCTGACTGAGTTTGCATTACTGTGATTTGACCTCTCTGCTGGCTGAGATAAGCTCATTTTCAACGTCCAATTCAGAATGTAATAAAACCAGATCCAGCCATAAAATGCATCATTCTTTTTTGTTTTAGACAACATTTCATGCACTCTTAAACATGTTAAAGCAAGTTGCAAGTGAAAATCTATGTCTCTGACTGAGTTTGCATTACTGTGATTTGACCTCTCTGCTGGCTGAGATAAGCTCATTTTCAACGTCCAATTCAGAAAGTGATAAAAACAGATCCAGCCATAAAATGCATCATTCTTTTTTGTTTTAGACAACATTTCATGCACTGTTAAACATGTTAAAGCAAGTTGCAAGTGAAAATCTATGTCTCTGACTGAGTTTGCATTACTGTGATTTGACCTCTCTGCTGGCTGAGATAAGCTCATTTTCAACGTCCAATTCAGAATGTAATAAAACCTGATCCAGCTATAAAATGCATCATTCTTTTTTGTTTTAGACAACATTTCATGCACTGTTAAACATGTTAAAGCAAGTTGCAAGTGAAAATCTATGTCTCTGACTGAGTTTGCATTACTGTGATTTGACCTCTCTGCTGGCTGAGATAAGCTCATTTTCAACGTCCAATTCAGAATGTAATAAAAACAGATCCAGCTATAAAATGCATCATTCTTTTTTGTTTTAGACAACATTTCATGCACTGTTAAACATGTTAAAGCAAGTTGCAAGTGAAAATCTATGTCTCTGACTGAGTTTGCATTACTGTGATTTGACCTCTCTGCTGGCTGAGATAAGCTCATTTTCAACGTCCAGTTCAGAATGTAATAAAACCAGATCCAGCTATAAAATGCATCATTCTTTTTTGTTTTAGACAACATTTCATGCACTGTTAAACATGTTAAAGCAAGTTGCAAGTGAAAATCTATGTCTCTGACTGAGTTTGCATTAGTGTGATTTGACCTCTCTGCTGGCTGAGATAAGCTCATTTTCAACGTCCAATTAAGAATATAATAAAACCTGATCCAGCTATAAAATGCATCATTCTTTTTTGTTTTAGACAACATTTCAAGCACTGTTAAACATGTTAAAGCAAGTTGCAAGTGAAAATCTATGTCTCTGACTGAGTTTGCATTACTGTGATATGACCTCTCTGCTGGCTGAGATAAGCTCATTTTCAACGTCCAATTCAGAATGTAATAAAAACAGATCCAGCCATAAAATGCATCATTCTTTTTTGTTTTAGACAACATTTCATGCACTGTTAAACATGTTAAAGCAAGTTGCAAGTGAAAATCTATGTCTCTGACTGAGTTTGCATTACTGTGATTTGACCTCTCTGCTGGCTGAGACAAGCTCATTTTCAACGTCCAATTCAGAAAGTGATAAAAAACAGATCCGGCCATAAAATGCATCATTCTTTTTTGTTTTAGACAACATTTCATGCACTGTTAAACATGTTAAAGCAAGTTGCAAGTGAAAATCTATGTCTCTGACTGAGTTTGCATTACTGTGATTTGACCTCTCTGCTGGCTGAGATAAGCTCATTTTCAAC
The DNA here is from genome assembly GCF_052040795.2 of Danio rerio. Classification (NCBI taxonomy): domain Eukaryota; kingdom Metazoa; phylum Chordata; class Actinopteri; order Cypriniformes; family Danionidae; genus Danio; species Danio rerio. The sequence goes on from NC_141031.1 coordinate 16,148,563, forward strand.
GTCCAATTCAGAATGTGATAAAAACAGATCCAGCCATAAAATGGATCATTCTTTTTTGTTTTAGACAACATTTCATGCACTGTTAAACATGTTAAAGCAAGTTGCAAGTGAAAATCTATGTCTCTGACTGAGTTTGCATTACTGTGATTTGACCTCTCTGCTGGCTGAGATAAGCTCATTTTCAACGTCCAATTCAGAATGTAAAAAAACCAGATCCAGCTATAAAATGCATCATTCTTTTTTGTTTTAGACAACATTTAATGCACTGTTAAACATGTTAAAGCAAGTTGCAAGTGAAAATCTATGTCTCTGACTGAGTTTGCATTACTGTGATTTGACCTCTCTGCTGGCTGAGATAAGCTCATTTTCAACGTCCAATTCAGAAAGTGATAAAAACAGATCCAGCCATAAAATGCATCAATCTTTTTTGTTTTAGACAACATTTCATGCACTGTTAAACATGTTAAAGCAAGTTGCAAGTGAAAATCTATGTCTCTGACTGAGTTTGCATTACTGTGATTTGACCTCTCTGCTGGCTGAGATAAGCTCATTTTCAACTTCCAATTCAGAATGTAATAAAACCAGATCCAGCCATAAAATGCATCATTCTTTTTTTGTTTTAGACAACATTTCATGCACTGTTAAACATGTTAAAGCAAGTTGCAAGTGAAAATCTATGTCTCTGACTGAGTTTGCATTACTGTGATTTGACCTCTCTGCTGGCTGAGATAAGCTCATTTTCAACGTCCAATTCAGAATGTAATAAAACCAGATCCAGCCATAAAATGCATCATTCTTTTTTGTTTTAGACAACATTTCATGCACTGTTAAACATGTTAAAGCAAGTTGCAAGTGAAAATCTATGTCTCTGACTGAGTTTGCATTACTGTGATTTGACCTATCTGCTGGCTCAGATAAGCTCATTTTCAACGTCCAATTCAGAAAGTTATAAAAACAGATCCAGCCATAAAATGCATCATTCTTTTTTGTTTTAGACAAAATTTCATGCACTGTTAAACATGTTAAAGCAAGTTGCAAGTGAAAATCTATGTCTCTGACTGAGTTTGCATTACTGTGATTTGACCTCTCTGCTGGCTGAGATAAGCTCATTTTCAACGTCCAATTCAGAATGTAATAAAACCAGATCCAGCTATAAAATGCATCATTCTTTTTTGTTTTAGACAACATTTCATGCACTGTTAAACATGTTAAAGCAAGTTGCAAATGAAAATTTATGTCTCTGACTGAGTTTGCATTACTGTGATTTGACCTCTCTGCTGGCTGAGATAAGCTCATTTTCAACGTCCAATTCAGAATGTAATAAAACCAGATCCAGCCATAAAATGCATCATTCTTTTTTGTTTTAGACAACATTTCATGCACTGTTAAACATGTTAAAGCAAGTTGCAAGTGAAAATCTATGTCTCTGACTGAGTTTGCATTACTGTGATTTGACCTATCTGCTGGCTGAGATAAGCTCATTTTCAACGTCCAATTCAGAAAGTTATAAAAACAGATCCAGCCATAAAATGCATCATTCTTTTTTGTTTTAGAAAACATTTCATGCACTGTTAAACATGTTAAAGCAAGTTGCAAGTGAAAATCTATGTCTCCGACTGAGTTTGCATTACTGTGATTTGACCTCTCTGCTGGCTGAGATAAGCTCATTTTCAACGTCCAATTCAGAATGTAATAAAACCAGATCCAGCCATAAAATGCATCATTCTTTTTTGTTTTAGACAACATTTCATGCACTGTTAAACATGTTAAAGCAAGTTGCAAGTGAAAATCTATGTCTCTGACTGAGTTTGCATTACTGTGATTTGACATCTCTGCTGGCTGAGATAAGCTCATTTTCAACGTCCAATTCAGAATATAATAAAACCTGATCCAGCTATAAAATGCATCATTCTTTTTTGTTTTAGACAACATTTCATGCACTGTTAAACATGTTAAAGCAAGTTGCAAGTGAAAATCTATGTCTCTGACTGAGTTTGCATTACTGTGATTTGACCTCTCTGCTGGCTGAGATAAGCTCATTTTCAACGTCCAATTCAGAATGTAATAAAACCAGATCCAGCTATAAAATGCATCATTCTTTTTTGTTTTAGACAACATTTCATGCACTGTTAAACATGTTAAAGCAAGTTGCAAGTGAAAATCTATGTCTCTGACTGAGTTTGCATTACTGTGATTTGACCTCTCTGCTGGCTGAGATAAGCTCATTTTCAACGTCCAATTCAGAATGTAATAAAACCAGATCCAGCCATAAAATGCATCATTCTTTTTTGTTTTAGACAACATTTCATGCACTGTTAAACATGTTAAAGCAAGTTGCAAGTGAAAATCTATGTCTCTGACTGAGTTTGCATTACTGTGATTTGACCTATCTGCTGGCTGAGATAAGCTCATTTTCAACGTCCAATTCAGAAAGGTATAAAAACAGATCCAGCCATAAAATGCATCATTCTTTTTTGTTTTAGAAAACATTTCATGCACTGTTAAACATGTTAAAGCAAGTTGCAAGTGAAAATCTATGTCTCTGACTGAGTTTGCATTACTGTGATTTGACCTCTCTGCTGGCTGAGATAAGCTCATTTTCAACGTCCAATTCAGAATGTAATAAAACCAGATCCAGCCATAAAATGCATCATTCTTTTTTGTTTTAGACAACATTTCATGCACTGTTAAACATGTTAAAGCAAGTTGCAAGTGAAAATCTATGTCTCTGACTGAGTTTGCATTACTGTGATTTGACCTCTCTGCTGGCTGAGATAAGCTCATTTTCAACGTCCAATTCAGAATATAATAAAACCTGATCCAGCTATAAAATGCATCATTCTTTTTTGTTTTAGACAACATTTCATGCACTGTTAAACATGTTAAAGCAAGTTGCAAGTGAAAATCTATGTCTCTGACTGAGTTTGCATTACTGTGATTTGACCTCTCTGCTGGCTGAGATAAGCTCATTTTCAACGTCCAATTCAGAATGTAATAAAACCAGATCCAGCTATAAAATGCATCATTCTTTTTTGTTTTAGACAACATTTCATGCACTGTTAAACATGTTAAAGCAAGTTGCAAGTGAAAATCTATGTCTCTGACTGAGTTTGCATTACTGTGATTTGACCTCTCTGCTGGCTGAGATAAGCTCATTTTCAACGTCCAATTCAGAATGTAATAAAACCAGATCCAGCCATAAAATGCATCATTCTTTTTTGTTTTAGACAACATTTCATGCACTGTTAAACATGTTAAAGCAAGTTGCAAGTGAAAATCTATGTCTCTGACTGAGTTTGCATTACTGTGATTTGACCTCTCTGCTGGCTGAGATAAGCTCATTTTCAACGTCCAATTCAGAATGTAATAAAACCAGATCCAGCCATAAAATGCATCATTCTTTTTTGTTTTAGACAACATTTCATGCACTCTTAAACATGTTAAAGCAAGTTGCAAGTGAAAATCTATGTCTCTGACTGAGTTTGCATTACTGTGATTTGACCTCTCTGCTGGCTGAGATAAGCTCATTTTCAACGTCCAATTCAGAAAGTGATAAAAACAGATCCAGCCATAAAATGCATCATTCTTTTTTGTTTTAGACAACATTTCATGCACTGTTAAACATGTTAAAGCAAGTTGCAAGTGAAAATCTATGTCTCTGACTGAGTTTGCATTACTGTGATTTGACCTCTCTGTTGGCTGAGATAAGCTCATTTTCAACGTCCAATTCAGAATGTAATAAAAACAGATCCAGCCATAAAATGCATCATTCTTTTTTGTTTTAGACAACATTTCATGCACTGTTAAACATGTTAAAGCAAGTTGCAAGTGAAAATCTATGTCTCTGACTGAGTTTGCATTACTGTGATTTGACCTCTCTGCTGGCTGAGACAAGCTCATTTTCAACGTCCAATTCAGAAAGTGATAAAAAACAGATCCGGCCATAAAATGCATCATTCTTTTTTGTTTTAGACAACATTTCATGCACTGTTAAACATGTTAAAGCAAGTTGCAAGTGAAAATCTATGTCTCTGACTGAGTATGCATTACTGTGATTTGACCTCTCTGCTGGCTGAGATAAGCTCATTTTCAACGTCCAATTCAGAATATAATAAAACCTGATCCAGCTATAAAATGCATCATTCTTTTTTTTTTAGACAACATTTCATGCACTGTTAAACATGTTAAAGCAAGTTGCAAGTGAAAATCTATGTCTCTGACTGAGTTTGCATTACTGTGATTTGACCTCTCTGCTGGCTGAGATAAGCTCATTTTCAACGTCCAATTCAGAATGTGATAAAAACAGATCCAGCCATAAAATGGATCATTCTTTTTTGTTTTAGACAACATTTCATGCACTGTTAAACATGTTAAAGCAAGTTGCAAGTGAAAATCTATGTCTCTGACTGAGTTTGCATTACTGTGATTTGACCTCTCTGCTGGCTGAGATAAGCTCATTTTCAACGTCCAATTCAGAATGTAAAAAAACCAGATCCAGCTATAAAATGCATCATTCTTTTTTGTTTTAGACAACATTTCATGCACTGTTAAACATGTTAAAGCAAGTTGCAAGTGAAAATCTATGTCTCTGACTGAGTTTGCATTACTGTGATTTGACCTCTCTGCTGGCTGAGATAAGCTCATTTTCAACGTCCAATTCAGAATTTAATAAAACCAGATCCAGCCATAAAATGCATCATTCTTTTTTGTTTTAGACAACATTTCATGCACTGTTAAACATGTTAAAGCAAGTTGCAAGTGAAAATCTATGTCTCTGACTGAGTTTGCATTACTGTGATTTGACCTCTCTGCTGGCTGAGATAAGCTCATTTTCAACGTCCAATTCAGAATGTAATAAAACCAGATCCAGCCATAAAATGCATCATTCTTTTTTGTTTTAGACAACATTTCATGCACTGTTAAACATGTTAAAGCAAGTTGCAAGTGAAAATCTATGTCTCTGACTGAGTTTGCATTACTGTGATTTGACCTCTCTGCTGGCTGAGATAAGCTCATTTTCAACGTCCAATTCAGAATATAATAAAACCTGATCCAGCTATAAAATGCATCATTCTTTTTTGTTTTAGACAACATTTCATGCACTGTTAAACATGTTAAAGCAAGTTGCAAGTGAAAATCTATGTCTCTGACTGAGTTTGCATTACTGTGATTTGACCTCTCTGCTGGCTGAGATAAGCTCATTTTCAACGTCCAATTCAGAATGTAATAAAACCAGATCCAGCTATAAAATGCATCATTCTTTTTTGTTTTAGACAACATTTCATGCACTGTTAAACATGTTAAAGCAAGTTGCAAGTGAAAATCTATGTCTCTGACTGAGTTTGCATTACTGTGATTTGACCTCTCTGCTGGCTGAGATAAGCTCATTTTCAACGTCCAATTCAGAATGTAATAAAACCAGATCCAGCCATAAAATGCATCATTCTTTTTTGTTTTAGACAACATTTCATGCACTCTTAAACATGTTAAAGCAAGTTGCAAGTGAAAATCTATGTCTCTGACTGAGTTTGCATTACTGTGATTTGACCTCTCTGCTGGCTGAGATAAGCTCATTTTCAACGTCCAATTCAGAAAGTGATAAAAACAGATCCAGCCATAAAATGCATCATTCTTTTTTGTTTTAGACAACATTTCATGCACTGTTAAACATGTTAAAGCAAGTTGCAAGTGAAAATCTATGTCTCTGACTGAGTTTGCATTACTGTGATTTGACCTCTCTGCTGGCTGAGATAAGCTCATTTTCAACGTCCAATTCAGAATGTAATAAAACCTGATCCAGCTATAAAATGCATCATTCTTTTTTGTTTTAGACAACATTTCATGCACTGTTAAACATGTTAAAGCAAGTTGCAAGTGAAAATCTATGTCTCTGACTGAGTTTGCATTACTGTGATTTGACCTCTCTGCTGGCTGAGATAAGCTCATTTTCAACGTCCAATTCAGAATGTAATAAAAACAGATCCAGCTATAAAATGCATCATTCTTTTTTGTTTTAGACAACATTTCATGCACTGTTAAACATGTTAAAGCAAGTTGCAAGTGAAAATCTATGTCTCTGACTGAGTTTGCATTACTGTGATTTGACCTCTCTGCTGGTTGAGATAAGCTCATTTTCAACGTCCAGTTCAGAATGTAATAAAACCAGATCCAGCCATAAAATGCATCATTCTTTTTTGTTTTAGACAACATTTCATGCACTGTTAAACATGTTAAAGCAAGTTGCAAGTGAAAATCTATGTCTCTGACTGAGTTTGCATTACTGTGATTTGACCTCTCTGCTGGCTGAGATAAGCTCATTTTCAACGTCCAATTCAGAATATAATAAAACCTGATCCAGCTATAAAATGCATCATTCTTTTTTGTTTTAGACAACATTTCATGCACTGTTAAACATGTTAAAGCAAGTTGCAAATGAAAATTTATGTCTCTGACTGAGTTTGCATTACTGTGATTTGACCTCTCTGCTGGCTGAGATAAGCTCATTTTCAACGTCCAATTCAGAATGTAATAAAACCAGATCCAGCCATAAAATGCATCATTCTTTTTTGTTTTAGACAACATTTCATGCACTGTTTAACATGTTAAAGCAAGTTGCAAGTGAAAATCTATGTCTCTGACTGAGTTTGCATTACTGTGATTTGACCTATCTGCTGGCTGAGATAAGCTCATTTTCAACGTCCAATTCAGAAAGTTATAAAAACAGATCCAGCCATAAAATGCATCATTCTTTTTTGTTTTAGAAAACATTTCATGCACTGTTAAACATGTTAAAGCAAGTTGCAAGTGAAAATCTATGTCTCTGACTGAGTTTGCATTACTGTGATTTGACCTCTCTGCTGGCTGAGATAAGCTCATTTTCAACGTCCAATTCAGAATGTAATAAAACCAGATCCAGCCATAAAATGCATCATTCTTTTTTGTTTTAGACAACATTTCATGCACTGTTAAACATGTTAAAGCAAGTTGCAAGTGAAAATCTATGTCTCTGACTGAGTTTGCATTACTGTGATTTGACCTCTCTGCTGGCTGAGATAAGCTCATTTTCAACGTCCAATTCAGAATATAATAAAACCTGATCCAGCTATAAAATGCATCATTCTTTTTTGTTTTAGACAACATTTCATGCACTGTTAAACATTTTAAAGCAAGTTGCAAGTGAAAATCTATGTCTCTGACTGAGTTTGCATTACTGTGATTTGACCTCTCTGCTGGCTGAGATAAGCTCATTTTCAACGTCCAATTCAGAAAGTGATAAAAACAGATCCAGCCATAAAATGCATCAATCTTTTTTGTTTTAGACAACATTTCATGCACTGTTAAACATGTTAAAGCAAGTTGCAAGTGAAAATCTATGTCTCTGACTGAGTTTGCATTACTGTGATTTGACCTCTCTGCTGGCTGAGATAAGCTCATTTTCAACGTCCAATTCAGAAAGTGATAAAAACAGATCCAGCCATAAAATGCATCATTCTTTTTTGTTTTAGACAACATTTCATGCACTGTTAAACATGTTAAAGCAAGTTGCAAGTGAAAATCTATGTCTCTGACTGAGTTTGCATTACTGTGATTTGACCTCTCTGCTGGCTGAGATAAGCTCATTTTCAACGTCCAATTCAGAATGTAATAAAAACAGATCCAGCCATAAAATGCATCATTCTTTTTTGTTTTAGACAACATTTCATGCACTGTTAAACATGTTAAAGCAAGTTGCAAGTAAAAATCTATGTCTCTGACTGAGTTTGCATTACTGTGATTTGACCTCTCTGCTGGCTGAGACAAGCTCATTTTCAACGTCCAATTCAGAAAGTGATAAAAAACAGATCCGGCCATAAAATGCATCATTCTTTTTTGTTTTAGACAACATTTCATGCACTGTTAAACATGTTAAAGCAAGTTGCAAGTGAAAATCTATGTCTCTGACTGAGTATGCATTACTGTGATTTGACCTCTCTGCTGGCTGAGATAAGCTCATTTTCAACGTCCAATTCAGAATATAATAAAACCTGATCCAGCTATAAAATGCATCATTCTTTTTTTTTTAGACAACATTTCATGCACTGTTAAACATGTTAAAGCAAGTTGCAAGTGAAAATCTATGTCTCTGACTGAGTTTGCATTACTGTGATTTGACCTCTCTGCTGGCTGAGATAAGCTCATTTTCAACGTCCAATTCAGAATGTGATAAAAACAGATCCAGCCATAAAATGGATCATTCTTTTTTGTTTTAGACAACATTTCATGCACTGTTAAACATGTTAAAGCAAGTTGCAAGTGAAAATCTATGTCTCTGACTGAGTTTGCATTACTGTGATTTGACCTCTCTGCTGGCTGAGATAAGCTCATTTTCAACGTCCAATTCAGAATGTAAAAAAACCAGATCCAGCTATAAAATGCATCATTCTTTTTTGTTTTAGACAACATTTCATGCACTGTTAAACATGTTAAAGCAAGTTGCAAGTGAAAATCTATGTCTCTGACTGAGTTTGCATTACTGTGATTTGACTTCTCTGCTGGCTGAGATAAGCTCATTTTCAACGTCCAATTCAGAATTTAATAAAACCAGATCCAGCCATAAAATGCATCATTCTTTTTTGTTTTAGACAACATTTCATGCACTGTTAAACATGTTAAAGCAAGTTGCAAGTGAAAATCTATGTCTCTGACTGAGTTTGCATTACTGTGATTTGACCTCTCTGCTGGCTGAGATAAGCTCATTTTCAACGTCCAATTCAGAATGTAATAAAACCAGATCCAGCCATAAAATGCATCATTCTTTTTTGTTTTAGACAACATTTCATGCACTGTTAAACATGTTAAAGCAAGTTGCAAGTGAAAATCTATGTCTCTGACTGAGTTTGCATTACTGTGATTTGACCTCTCTGCTGGCTGAGATAAGCTCATTTTCAACGTCCAATTCAGAATATAATAAAACCTGATCCAGCTATAAAATGCATCATTCTTTTTTGTTTTAGACAACATTTCATGCACTGTTAAACATGTTAAAGCAAGTTGCAAGTGAAAATCTATGTCTCTGACTGAGTTTGCATTACTGTGATTTGACCTATCTGCTGGCTGAGATAAGCTCATTTTCAACGTCCAATTCAGAAAGTTATAAAAACAGATCCAGCCATAAAATGCATCATTCTTTTTTGTTTTAGAAAACATTTCATGCACTGTTAAACATGTTAAAGCAAGTTGCAAGTGAAAATCTATGTCTCTGACTGAGTTTGCATTACTGTGATTTGACCTCTCTGCTGGCTGAGATAAGCTCATTTTCAACGTCCAATTCAGAATGTAATAAAACCAGATCCAGCCATAAAATGCATCATTCTTTTTTGTTTTAGACAACATTTCATGCACTGTTAAACATGTTAAAGCAAGTTGCAAGTGAAAATCTATGTCTCTGACTGAGTTTGCATTACTGTGATTTGACCTCTCTGCTGGCTGAGATAAGCTCATTTTCAACGTCCAATTCAGAATATAATAAAACCTGATCCAGCTATAAAATGCATCATTCTTTTTTGTTTTAGACAACATTTCATGCACTGTTAAACATGTTAAAGCAAGTTGCAAGTGAAAATCTATGTCTCTGACTGAGTTTGCATTACTGTGATTTGACCTCTCTGCTGGCTGAGATAAGCTCATTTTCAACGTCCAATTCAGAATGTAATAAAACCAGATCCAGCTATAAAATGCATCATTCTTTTTTGTTTTAGACAACATTTCATGCACTGTTAAACATGTTAAAGCAAGTTGCAAGTGAAAATCTATGTCTCTGACTGAGTTTGCATTACTGTGATTTGACCTCTCTGCTGGCTGAGATAAGCTCATTTTCAACGTCCAATTCAGAATGTAATAAAACCAGATCCAGCCATAAAATGCATCATTCTTTTTTGTTTTAGACAACATTTCATGCACTGTTAAACATGTTAAAGCAAGTTGCAAGTGAAAATCTATGTCTCTGACTGAGTTTGCATTACTGTGATTTGACCTCTCTGCTGGCTGAGATAAGCTCATTTTCAACGTCCAATTCAGAATGTAATAAAACCAGATCCAGCCATAAAATGCATCATTCTTTTTTGTTTTAGACAACATTTCATGCACTCTTAAACATGTTAAAGCAAGTTGCAAGTGAAAATCTATGTCTCTGACTGAGTTTGCATTACTGTGATTTGACCTCTCTGCTGGCTGAGATAAGCTCATTTTCAACGTCCAATTCAGAAAGTGATAAAAACAGATCCAGCCATAAAATGCATCATTCTTTTTTGTTTTAGACAACATTTCATGCACTGTTAAACATGTTAAAGCAAGTTGCAAGTGAAAATCTATGTCTCTGACTGAGTTTGCATTACTGTGATTTGACCTCTCTGCTGGCTGAGATAAGCTCATTTTCAACGTCCAATTCAGAATGTAATAAAAACAGATCCAGCCATAAAATGCATCATTCTTTTTTGTTTTAGACAACATTTCATGCACTGTTAAACATGTTAAAGCAAGTTGCAAGTAAAAATCTATGTCTCTGACTGAGTTTGCATTACTGTGATTTGACCTCTCTGCTGGCTGAGACAAGCTCATTTTCAACGTCCAATTCAGAAAGTGATAAAAAACAGATCCGGCCATAAAATGCATCATTCTTTTTTGTTTTAGACAACATTTCATGCACTGTTAAACATGTTAAAGCAAGTTGCAAGTGAAAATCTATGTCTCTGACTGAGTATGCATTACTGTGATTTGACCTCTCTGCTGGCTGAGATAAGCTCATTTTCAACGTCCAATTCAGAATATAATAAAACCTGATCCAGCTATAAAATGCATCATTCTTTTTTTTTTAGACAACATTTCATGCACTGTTAAACATGTTAAAGCAAGTTGCAAGTGAAAATCTATGTCTCTGACTGAGTTTGCATTACTGTGATTTGACCTCTCTGCTGGCTGAGATAAGCTCATTTTCAACGTCCAATTCAGAATGTGATAAAAACAGATCCAGCCATAAAATGGATCATTCTTTTTTGTTTTAGACAACATTTCATGCACTGTTAAACATGTTAAAGCAAGTTGCAAGTGAAAATCTATGTCTCTGACTGAGTTTGCATTACTGTGATTTGACCTCTCTGCTGGCTGAGATAAGCTCATTTTCAACGTCCAATTCAGAATGTAAAAAAACCAGATCCAGCTATAAAATGCATCATTCTTTTTTGTTTTAGACAACATTTCATGCACTGTTAAACATGTTAAAGCAAGTTGCAAGTGAAAATCTATGTCTCTGACTGAGTTTGCATTACTGTGATTTGACTTCTCTGCTGGCTGAGATAAGCTCATTTTCAACGTCCAATTCAGAATTTAATAAAACCAGATCCAGCCATAAAATGCATCATTCTTTTTTGTTTTAGACAACATTTCATGCACTGTTAAACATGTTAAAGCAAGTTGCAAGTGAAAATCTATGTCTCTGACTGAGTTTGCATTACTGTGATTTGACCTCTCTGCTGGCTGAGATAAGCTCATTTTCAACGTCCAATTCAGAATGTAATAAAACCAGATCCAGCCATAAAATGCATCATTCTTTTTTGTTTTAGACAACATTTCATGCACTGTTAAACATGTTAAAGCAAGTTGCAAGTGAAAATCTATGTCTCTGACTGAGTTTGCATTACTGTGATTTGACCTCTCTGCTGGCTGAGATAAGCTCATTTTCAACGTCCAATTCAGAATATAATAAAACCTGATCCAGCTATAAAATGCATCATTCTTTTTTGTTTTAGACAACATTTCATGCACTGTTAAACATGTTAAAGCAAGTTGCAAGTGAAAATCTATGTCTCTGACTGAGTTTGCATTACTGTGATTTGACCTCTCTGCTGGCTGAGATAAGCTCATTTTCAACGTCCAATTCAGAATGTAATAAAACCAGATCCAGCTATAAAATGCATCATTCTTTTTTGTTTTAGACAACATTTCATGCACTGTTAAACATGTTAAAGCAAGTTGCAAGTGAAAATCTATGTCTCTGACTGAGTTTGCATTACTGTGATTTGACCTCTCTGCTGGCTGAGATAAGCTCATTTTCAACGTCCAATTCAGAATGTAATAAAACCAGATCCAGCCATAAAATGCATCATTCTTTTTTGTTTTAGACAACATTTCATGCACTGTTAAACATGTTAAAGCAAGTTGCAAGTGAAAATCTATGTCTCTGACTGAGTTTGCATTACTGTGATTTGACCTCTCTGCTGGCTGAGATAAGCTCATTTTCAACGTCCAATTCAGAATGTAATAAAACCAGATCCAGCCATAAAATGCATCATTCTTTTTTGTTTTAGACAACATTTCATGCACTCTTAAACATGTTAAAGCAAGTTGCAAGTGAAAATCTATGTCTCTGACTGAGTTTGCATTACTGTGATTTGACCTCTCTGC